>NW_005871066.1:1520124-1646088 GCF_000147115.1 Myotis lucifugus
TGTGAGAGAGCAGCACACACAGGTCCGCTCCCTACGCCGCCATCTTGGTTCTCTATATAGGATCATTCTTGCAATTACCTGTTTAAGTATAGTCTATCTCATTATACTGTAAGTTCCTAAGAGGTGGAAATCAAACGCGACTCATCTTTGACAATGTAGGGAAGGAAAAAATTCCTCTGCACCCACAGATTCAGTGTCGGGGTCTGTTAAACAAGTGGACAAAAGACAGATTACGGAGGAAATGAGTTCATGAGCCCATTAACATGTGCACGGCACATACATGTGGCAGGATTCAGTCGGGGGGGGGGGGGTGGTCAGCACTCAGGGCTTATCTAGCATCTTAACAAAGAAAGGTGATAAGGCAGAGCTAAATTTTCCCCTCCCCTTGGGTCTGGGCCAGCTTTGGTAAATTGTTTGGTAAATGAAATGTGGCAGAAGTGATGTTCTGGGACTTCCGAAGCTAGATCATAAACAGTCTTGTGGCTGCTGCCTGGGGTTCTTACAACACTCAGTCTGTGGAGCAAGTTGCCATGTAGGAAGTCAGACTACCGTGAGCTCATCATGTTCTAGCGATCACGTGAAGGTGCTCCAGTCGACAGTCTGAGCATAAGTGATGCCACTTGGACACTCTGGCCAGCCCATCAGTCAACACCACATGGAACAGATGTCAAGCCATGCCCCATACCTGACCAACGAACCTGAAACACAATATGCTTGTTGTTTGACACCACAAGTTTGGGGGTTGTTACACAGAAGATCCCCATAACAAACAGTATTATGCAAATGAAGGCAAACATCCCCACCATCTGGCCTTACAAAAACATCTAATATTCCAGATTAGTTGAGAGAGAACCTGGAAAAATGCCACCACCAAACTTGCCATGGTAAGTAGTCTATCCTGGGCAACCTTGTTCTCCTTCGTGTGAGGATGGGAACATGGTTTCTAAAGATGAAAAACTCTTGCCAACACAGTAATGTCAATGGAAGATTGATAGCTATTTCTGGTCTTCAACCAATGAAGTCTTGTTTTTATGTTGGGGATACTATAATGATTATTGGGTGTCATCCTGAAGAGAAAAAAACATCTTCACGTAGGAAGAAAAACCCAACGTGTGATGCAAAGATTGAGTGGTGAGGCTTGGGCTGGTGAATGTGCTGGGCTAGCACAGATTTCAGAATGCCTGGAAATAAGTCTCCCTGATTGAATGAATCTGGGATAGGGGACTTGCTTCCCGAGAGAATTATCAGTTCCTGGGGTGTGAAAAGCTTTAGGTTGGCTGCACATGGAGCCTCCTGAACTGAAAAGTCACCTGGGCCTTGCAGCTGCATTAGCCACCAGGACCATAGCGACACCACAAAGGTGAACACAGAAATAAAAGTGACTGCTAAATTGAATCAACTCTCTAGAGCTTATTCAACAGCATCCGGGATCATAACTTATTGTAGCACAATCCTATCACGTAATTTGGCCTGGTGAGAACTTAACTGACAAGTGTATACAAAGTAATGGAAAGTTTCTATGGTGAGTTTTTAATCTTCCTTTTTATTCTTTAATGAGGAAGAATTGTGTAGCCACAGAAAACAGTCGGTATCTAAAGTCATCGGTTCCTTCCATGCTCAAGTAAGAATCATCCTCATTAAATAACAAAATCATGTAGAGAAATAGTTGCCATTAAAATATCATCTCCTTGGGGCATTTTGAAATCATTACAAACCTCAAATGGATGTGCTGCCTCTATAAGCTTTAAAGTGGTTCTATCAAAATCGTTCAGAAAATAAAGAGATGTAGAAAATAAAGAGATGCTGAGCTGGCCCAGGTGCCCACTGAAAGGAAACTGGGTTAATGACTTATCCCCCAGACTTGTTTTTAGCTCAGAAAGGCACTTTTCAAAGTATTTTTCTATTGCCTTCACAAAAATCATTAACTACAGGGCAGTTTTTAAAGACACTGGTTTGTAAACACTAAATCCTACCTATCCTAAAGCTCAATAGCTTTGTAAATTCATAACAATCACCATTTTGGAAAGTTTTCATTTTCCAAAGGCCTATGTCAGTAGTAGAGTGGCTTGTATTTAGCAACTATTGTTGGGAAATGAGTAGAAATGAGTGGAAAAGCTTTCTTATCACTGAGGCCAGTAAAATACAGAGAGATTTTATTCCTTGAGTGGACCAAATTGTTTTGTAGCTTATGGCTACCCTGAAAATGCAATTAAGAGCCATAACAAGTATTTCTGTTAATTTTGGTTATGAAAGGTAATGAAAGGTACATTGTGAGTTATTCTTTTGTCTGTGGAAGCTCTTGCTCTCTCCCAAACCCTGGAGGATTCATTCATTCATTCCTTTAATTGATAACTAATGAGCATGTATTGCTAAGAACTGTTCTATAATCTGGGTTTGGAACTTTAACCAAACCAAAAAAATAATTCCTGCCCTCTTAAGACATACATTCCATTTGAAGAGAGAAAGCTGATTTTAAAATTTCAAATAAACGTAGCGTAGAATGCCAGAGCGTAAGAACTAGTGTGAAGAAAAATGAGGCCAGGTATAGAATAGAGTGTGATAGGGATACACTGTTGATGGGATGGTCACTTGAAGGGGTGATCGGTGGGAGAGAAGAGCTGTTTGGAACCAACGAAAAGAAAACCAGTTTGTGTCGAGTCCATGGAAGACGAGGAAAGGTTGGACAACTGTTCCAGAATGAAGGAGACTGAAGAAACACGACAACTGAATGATGTCAGCTGTTTAGGTGGTAGTTGTGAATCCATGTTAATTTCCTGATTTTGAAGGTTGTGTAATGATCTTAGCAGAAATAGTCCTTGTTTGTGGGACATTCATACTGAGCTAGTAGGCTGTCACGGGGCATCAGGTCAACAATGGTCCAGGAAACCAAGTGGTTTGTATTCTATTTGTAAGGTTTTTTTTGTTTGTTTGTTTGTTTTGTTTTTAATATATTTTATTGATTTTTTTTTACAGGAAGGGAGAGGGATAGAGAGTTAGAAACATTGATGAGAGAGAAACATCGATCAGCTGCCTCCTGCACGCCCTCTACTGGGGATGTGCCCGCAACCAAGGTACATGCCCCTGACCAGAACCGAACCCGGGACCCTTCAGTCCGCAGGTCGATGCTCTATCCACTAAGCCAAAACGGTTAGGGCTATTTGTAAGGTTTTTTGAAGACTTGGGATTATTAAAACAGCCACCACCACCACATCATCCTCTCAAACACTTCTTTCCCCTCGGCACCCACAGGATAAGCCACAGATCTATCCTTGAGACAGAGAGGCTAAATCTCAACTTGCTTTCTTCTTTCTTCCTTCATTTATTTTTGTTGATCTAGGTTTTAACAGTCATTAAATCATATATCATCACACTATCAACACGTCAGAAGAGGAGAAGTTTCTGAGAGTGGACCAAAGGCTGGCTGTTACTGAGGGGGAGACCTCTGTAAGGCTTGCTAGTCACATACCCCAGTCTTTTCAGGGTTTCAAATGTAGGACAGTTTCCTGAAACCCTGTCTTAAAGGCATTCGAATATTATACTAATTGGTAAGCACATTACAAAAAAGTCACCTAATACCGATTTGCGAAAACCAAGTTACTTTGGGATCAAAAATTATTCGCAGTGAACCGTTATTGAAATAAAGCACAATAATCCCCAAATAGGAGCAAAGCCAAAATATCCGCCTTCAGAATTGTTTTTGCCAAAGAGACATATTTTAACAATATCTTCTCGGTTGACTTGCCACAGGAAAAGAGTTGCTATGAAATATGCCTTTTAAGAAGAAAAAGCAGGATCTAGTGCAGAATTCTGAAAACCCTAAAAGGTTATTCTTATGTCATCTTCCTTTCTTTTCTCCCCTCACCATAATTAAATATATATACTTAAAACTCAAGAAGCTTGGAAAAGTAGATGCAATTTGTTACTTTGGAGCCATCTAGTGTTAAAATAAAGAACACATTTGCCTTTTGTTTTTTGTAAACTGTACTGAGAGTATTTTCAATATGACAGAAGTTAGAAGCTAATAACACAGTTAAAATATTTAAAAAATAAAAATGAAATATACTTCAGGTATATAACCTGCTGATTAGATATACTTATTCATAGTGAAATGATTACTAGTCAAACTAATTAGCATCATCTCCTCACACAGTTACCATTCTTTTGTGTGCACCTGAAATCTACTCTCTTAGCATATTTGGTGCTATAGTAAGTGTAGTCATCATGCCTGTAAATTAGACCTCTACACATATGCATCCGGCATAATTATAACTTTGTACCCTCTGTCCAACTCTTCCACATTTCCTCGCACCCCCTCCCCCAGCCCCTGTGATCACTGCTCTACTCTCTGCCCCATCTAGGAGGCTTTGGGGAGAATCAGCTCATTTTCAGCCCTTCTTGAATCACTCCACACAAAACTCACTTCACCTACAGGTAAAATAGTCTGTTTCTCTCTCATGTGTATGAGGTCGGGGAGGAAAGCTAGAACCTTCAATGACCCTGTCACAGGAAATTAAGAAATGAACAAAGGCGGAGGAGAGCGCCATCTAACGGGTGCCAGAGCAATCTTTCGGCCTGGGCCTCAAGGACTGTCATTATCCCCAGGTTCAAAAGCTGGCAGATATAAACCAGGAGCCAAACTGAGAGTTGTGAGGCTCGGGGAAATACCTTCATTTTATCAAAGAGAAAAATACCCATGTATATTTTCTTCGCATTTCCCTAGAAGTTGCACTTACTCTCTTTAAAACATACACACACACACACACACACACACACACACACTCTCTAGAGAGCCAGTGCACAAAATTTGTGCATGAGTAGGTTCCCTAGGCCTGGCCAGCAATCAGAGCTGATCTGTGGGGCGACTGGCAGGACAATCAGGGGGCCCCCGCTGGTACCCACCTTGGCCAGCCTGGGGCCTGTAGGATGAGGGCAGCTCCTGCATTGAACATCTACCCCTGATAGTCACTACGCATCATAGCAACTGGTTGTTCCACCGGTTGTTCTCCCATTCGGTTGATTTGCATATTAGGCTTTTATTATATAGGATATCCCAAAATGGCCCGGGAGGCCTGTGTCACCCCACTCCTGCATGAGATTCATTTTCACCACAATTAGACAAAGAACAGGCAAATCAAAAATTTTAGTTTATTCTGCAAATATTTTTGAATAAGATATATGGAACATAACATTTCCTATAGATCCACAGAATTAGACCCTTCATAATAATCTATATGCTAATACAGAGAAAAGCTTAATTGTCTGACCTTGACATTTAAAATATGGAAGAGATGCCAAAACCGGTTTGGCTCAGTGGATGGAGTGTCGGCCTGTGGACTGAAAGGTCCCAGGTTCGATTCCGGTCAAGGGCATGTACCTGGGTTGCGGGCACATCCCCAGTGGGAGATGTGCAAGAGGCAGCTGATCGGTGTTTCTCTCTCATCGATGTTTCTAACTCTCTATCTCTCCCTTCCTCTCTGAAAAAATCAATAAAATATATTTTTAAAAAAATATGGAAGGGATTATAGTACAGTCTACAAGCTAACAGATATTATGATGCTATGTAAGACATAGCTTTGTAACAAAAAGAAAGTGTAATTCCCATAATTTTTTTTCAAAAGTTTATATTTGTTTTAGGTGTACAGTGTAGTAGTTAGACAATCATATACTTTACAAAGTGTACCCCCCAAATATTTCCAGTGCCCACCTGGCACCATACATAGTTATTACAATATTATTGACTATATTCCCTATGCTCTACTTTACATCCCTGTGACTATTTTGTAACTTCTTACTCCCTTCATCTTTTTTCACCCATTTCCCCAAGTCCTTCTCATCTAGCAATTCTCAGTTTGGTCCCTGTATCTATGAGTTTGTTTTGTTTATTTTTTTCTTTAAGTTCCACAGACAAGTGACATCATATTTGTCTTCCTCTGTCTGACTTATTTCATTTAAGATCATACCCTTTAGTTCCATCCATGTTGTTGCAAATAGTAAAATTTCATTCCTTTTTATGGCTGAGAAATAGTCCACAGCTCCTTTATCTAGTCATCTATTGATGGGCACTTGGGTTGCTTCCAAATCTTGGCTATTATAAATACGCTGCAATGAATATAGGGGGTGCATATATCTTTTTGAATTAGTGTTTTGGATTTCTTTGGGCATATTCCCAGAAGTGAAATTGCTCAGTTATAAGGTAATTCTCTCTTTAATTTTTTAAGGAACCTTCACACAGTTTTCCATAGTGGCTATACCAATTTGCAATCCCACCAACAGTGCACAAGGGTTTCCTTTTCGCCACATTGTCACCAACATTTGTTGTTAATTTATTGATAATAGCCATCCTGACAGGTGTGAGGTGATATCTCATTGTGGGTTAAATTTGCATCACTCTAATGATTAGTGACGTTGACCATTTTTTTTATATGTCGGTGGCCATCTGTATGTCCTCTTTGAAGAAATGTCTATTCATGTCTTCTGCCCATTTTTTATTTGAATTGTTTGGATTTGGGTGTTTTTTGTTTGTTTGTTGGTGTTGATTTGTATGAGTTCTTTATAAACTTTGGATATTAACCCCTTATCAGATGTACCATTAGTGAATATGTTCTCCCATTCAGTGGATTGTCTTTTTATTTTGTTGATGGTTTCCTTTGCCTTGCAAAAACTTTTTAGTTTAATGTAGTCCCATTTACTTATTTTTTCTTGTTTCCTTTGTTCAAGGATATATATCAGAGAAAGGACAATGTTAGAGAGTTTATTGCCTATGTTTTCTTCTAGAAGTTTTATGGTTTCAGGTCTTACATTTAAGTCCTTAATCCATTTTTAGTTTATTCTTATATATGGTATACCATATACCGTATTATACCATATACCATAATATACCATATACAAGGAAGTAGTCTAGTTTCATTTTTTTGCATGTACCTGTCCAATTCTCCAAACATTATTTATTGAATGGACTGTGTTTACCCCCTTTTATAATCTTGCCTCCTTTGTCATATATTAATTGACCACATAGACATGGATTATGTATGGGCTCTCTTTGTGTCTATGTGTCTGTTTTTCATAAGTAATTTTAAAAGCTTTGAATTATTTTACTATAATTATTTTCTTACAAAGTTTATGGTGTTAAAAATTTTCTTAAAGTTTTTATGGGTCTGAGAAATTTTCTTACAAATGTTATGGGTCAATGTCAGAAAAAAAATAAACCTAAGAAAAATGGGGAAAGAATACAAATAAGAAATAAAAAATATATAACTTGAAAAAGAAAAGAGGACACATAAAATTAAAACAGGAAATATCTCTAGCTGGTTTGGCTCAGTGGATAGAGCATTGGCCTGTGTACCGAAGGTTCCTGGGTTCAATTATGGTCAAGGGCATGTACCTCGGTTGCAGGCTCCTCCCCAGCCCGGGCTCTAGTCGGGGTGAGTGCAGGAGGCCACCAATCGATGTATTTCTCTCACATTAATATTTCTGGCTTTCCCTCTCTCTTCCACTTTCTCTCTAAAAATCAATGGAAAAATATCCTCAGGTGAGGATTAAAAAACAAAAACAAACCAGAAAATAATTTGGGAACAAGGCATATACAGTATGTTGCTCCTTTTTCTTCCTCAAAGATAATTTCTATGACTCAGTAATTTTAGTGATCAAAGAAACTCACATGGGCATTTCTTATTCATCTAATAAATTTATGGATCTAGGTAGAATAACAAATTAAGAAAAATCTTCAAATCCTGGACATTTAACTTGCTTGGGGGAAAAATGACCTAATTTATTCATTTCTTCTATTCCTACCATGAATTGCTTCAGGTTTTCTGGAGCATTAAATATGAAACTGGATCTGCTCTTTAGGAAGATTCAAGATTATGAAAGTTTGAGGGAAATAGTAGAAATATGGGCAGGAGGGAAGAAAACTCACAAGCTTATGTAGTTTTAATTTAGCATCTTAATCTCATAGTTAGATGATTTTTCTACATATTTCTCAAAAGTTCTAAAGAATATTGTTTTCATTTATTTAAAGGCCCATAACTTTAAGGGTTGAAGAGAACTCAAAGATTTCAGCATAGCTTTCTGTCTCCAAGGAAAATGTAAATTAACTGTGGACCAAGACCTCTATCAATTATTCAAAAACAGAAAAGGGGAAAAAATTACTCCCCTTGGGAACTCATTTTAATGCATACAGCAGATTGATCTAAGTTATGCTCTTACCATTATTTAGATATATTTAGTAAATTCTTGAAATTATTTTTGGAGGTATTGAGGAAGTTGACCCAAGTCCTTAAACTTGACCTTTCAAAGGAAAAATCTAGATAATCTTATTAGAGTAGAAGGCTAAGGGTTCTGTTTCTCCTGATTTCCAGATAAGTGACTTCCTACCAAAGTGTTGATAATCCAGAAAAATTTCTTACTGGCCTCCCCCCACCCCTTATCTGCTTTTGTCAGGGTGTGAGCTGACCGGGTATCTTTATCTTGTTAACAAAGCAGAGCTTGGGCTTTGGAGCTGACTCAAACCCAGAATTCATTTACCTAAGGTTTTCCCTGGAATGAAAAGAACCAACTACAGGGCTGAGTCCAGTTCAAAGCTTAAGGAAAGACCATGTTTCAGACTGAGGAAACTAAAATAAACTCGAAAAACTCAGAAACCATTACACCCAGGATGCTTGGACGGGCCAAGGAGACCCTGTGCATTGAAAAACAACGCCGTGTTGCAACTGCAGGTGGACTGAACACCAGGAGTCTCAGCATGGGCGTGTCCTTTAGAGATGGCAGGGACTAAATAAGGACTGGGATGAATAAGTCCTTTCATTTGGCTGCCACAAGGCATGGTCTTAATGAAGTAATGAAATATCCTTCCTACCTCCCTCTACTCTTTTTCACTCCTGATGTAAAGGAAGGAAACCTGAACACTGTATTGTGTGGTTAATGGCAAAAGAGGTAATTCCATAGGTCAATTATCTTTTGCTTAAACCAATGGCTTCCCCCAAGAACAAAGAGCAACAAGTCAAAGCAGCTAATCGCCGTTACACTCAAGAAGATTTCATTATAATATGCAATATGGTTGTTGCAGTCATTTTTTACTTTTTCCCCCCCTTTTCCCAATTTTATTTTTGCACTCCTTTTTTTCCTTTTTCTCTTTTTTCTTTTTCTCTTCTTTCTTCTTTATCCTCTAATTCTCTTTGATATGGTGGTCACCTTTATTTGGGGTTATTAGTATCATGAATACATTTGTGTTCAGTGCCTTGTACGTTGTGCCTTGTTGTGTTATATTTTGTGCCTTTAAATCAATGCAGCAGAGAGAGAACTACATAACCAAACACTTGGAGAAGAGAGATCATGGGGAGACAAAAAAACAGCCTGCATATGAAAGAAAAACAGCCATCACCAGAAAAGGAGGTAAACGAAATGGAGGCAATGGAGGCAAGTAACCTGTCAGAGAAAGAATTCAGAGAAATGGTCATAAGATGGATGAAAAGAATGGAAGACAAATTCAAGAATATGTGTAAGAACCAAGAGGAAATGAAGAAGAACCAAGAAGAAATGAAAAATGACATCACTGCTATAAAGAACTCAATAGAAAGCATCAACAGTAGACTAGAAGAAGCAGAGGAACGCATCAGTGAGCTAGAAGACAAGGTAGGAAAAAATACCCAAGCAGAGCAGCTTCTAGAAAAAGAAATTAAAAAGCAGGAGGAGAACCTAAGAGAACTTTTGGACAACACGAAACAAAACAGCATCCACATAACAAGGGTGCCAGAAGGAGAGGAAACTGAGCAAGGAATAGAAAACCTGTTTGAAAAAATAATGACAGAAAACTCCCCTGATATAGGGAAGAAAAAACTCACATAAATCCAAGAAGCTCACAGAGTCCCAAACAAAATGAACCCCAAAAGACCAACGCCAAGGCACATTATAATTAAATTGGCAAATACCAATGACAAAGCAAGAATCTTAAAAGCAGCCAGAGAGAGACAGAAAGTTACTTAAAAAGGATTCCCCATCAGACTAGCGACGGATTTCTCAACAGAAACACATCAGGCAAGAAGGGAATGGAATGAAATATACAAAGTCATGCAAAGGAAGGGTCTGAATCCAAGAATACTGTACCCAGCAAGGCTATCAATCAAAATTGAGGGTGAAATAAGAGCTTCACAGACAAAAAAGGACTACGGGAGTTTATTACCACCAAACCAGCAATGCAAGAAATGCTAAAGGGTCTGCTGTAAAAAAAAAAGAAAAAGAAAAAGAAAAAGAAAAAGAAACAAAGAAGGAACACAGGGGTAAAGAATAAAAATGGCAACAAACAAGTATCTATCGATAATAACTTTAAATGTAAATGGATTAAATGCCCCAATCAAAAGACATAGGGTAACTGAGTGGATAAGAAAACATAACCCATATATCTGCTGTCTACAGGAAACCCACCTCATAAAAAAAGACGTACACAGACTGATGGTGAAGGGATGGAAAAAGGTTTTTCAGGCGATTGGAAATGAAAAAAAAAGCTGGGATAGCAATACTTATATCTGACAAATTAGATCTCAAAGTGAAGGACATAAAAAGAGATAAGGAAGGCCACTTCATAATACTAAAGGGATCAATACAACAAGAAGATATAACTCTGGTAAACATATATGCACCCAATATAGGAGCACCCAAATACATAAGAAAACTTTTGGAGGAGATCAAGGGAGAGATTGACAGCAATACAATCATAGTAGGGGACTTTAACACACCACTATCACCATTGGACAAATCCTCTAAACAAAAATCAGCAAAGAAACATCAATCCTAAATGACTCACTAGATCAGATGGAATTAATTGGCATCTTCAGAACATTTCACCCCAAAGCCACAGAATATACACTCTTCTCAAGTGCACATGGGTCATTTTCAAAGATAGACCATATATTGGGTCACAGACAAAGTCTCCTCAAATTCAAGAAGATAGAAATCATATCAAGCATCTTCTCAGATCACAATGGCATAAAACTGGAAATCAACTACAATAAAAACAATTCAAAAAAATCAAACACACGGAGACTAAATAGCACGCTATTAAATAATGACTGGGTTACCAGAGCGATCAAAGAAGAAATAAAAAACATCATGGCAACAAACGACAATGAAAACACGACAATCCAAAACCTATGGGACACAGCGAAAGCAGTCTTGAGAGGGAAGTTCATAGCTCTACAAGCCTACTGCAAAAAAAGAAACAATGATAATAAATCACCTAACCCTACAACTCAAAGAGTTATAAAGAGAGCAACAAGAAAAGCCCAGTGTAAGCAGAAGGAAGGAAATAATAAAGATCAGAGTGGAGATAAATGACATAGAGACCAAAAAAACAATTCCAAAGTACAACAAAACCAAGAGCTGGTTCTTTGAAAGGATAAACAAGATTGATGAACCTCTAGCCAGGCTCACTAAGAAACAAAGAGAAAGAACCCAAATAAACAAAATCAGAAATGAAAGAGGAGAAATAACAACAGACCCCACAGAAATACAAAGGATTGTTAAAAAATACTGTGAACAACTCTACTCTAACAAACAAGACAACCTGGAGGAAATGGACATATTCCTAGAAAAATACAACCTTCCAAAACTTAATCAGGAAGAATCTAAAAATCTCAATAGGCCAATAACTATGGAAGAAATTGAAGCAGTCATCAAAAAGCTCCCAGCAAACAAAAGCCCGGGGCCAGACGGCTTCACAGGGGAGTTTTACCAAACTTTCAAGGAAGAACTACAACCTATCCTCCTCAGACTATTCCAAAAAATTCAAGAGGAAGGAACACTTCCCAGGTTATTCTATGAAGCCAGCATCACCCTAATACCAAAACCAGATAAAGACAACACAATGAAAGAGAATTACAGGCCAATATCCCTCATGAACATAATGCCAAAATCCTCAACAAAATCCTAGCAAATCAGATCCAGTAGTACATTAGAAAGATCATACACCATGACCAAGTAGGTTTTATCCCTGGGATACAAGGATGGTACAATTTTATCCGCAAATAAATAAACGTGATACATCACATAAACAAATTGAGAAATAAAAACCACATAGTCATATCAATTGATGCAGAAAAAGCATTTGACAAAATCCAACACCCTTTCTTGATAAAAACTCTCAGCAAGGTAGGAATAGAAGGATCATACCTCAACATAATAAAAGCCTTATATGACAAACCCACAGCCAACATCATAATCAATGGACAAAAACTAACACCATTTCCCCTAAAACAGGAACAACAGGGATGCCCCCTCTCACCACTCCTGTTCAACATAATACTGGAAGTACTAGCCATTGCGATCAGACAAGAAGAAGAAATAAAAGGCATCCAAATTGGAAAAGAAGAAGTAAAACTGTCCTTATTTGCAGATGACATGATACTGTACATAGAGAACCCTAAAGACTCCATCAAAAAATTATTAGACTTAATATATGAATTCAGCAATGTAGCAGGATACAAAATAATGCCAAGAAATCTATGGTATTTCTTTACACCAATAGTGAACTTACAGAAAGTGAGACTAAAAAAGGAATCTCATTTACCATCACACCAAAAAAATTAAGATACCTAGGAATAAACTTAACTAAGGAGGTAAAAGACTTATATGCGAAAAACTACAGGACACTGAAAAGAGATATAGAGGAAGACATAAATAGATGGAAGAACATACCAAGTTCGTGGATTGGTAGAATCAACATCATCAAAATGTCCATACTACCCAAAGCAATCTATAGATTCAATGCAATCCCCATTAAATTACCAATGACATATTTCACAGATCTAGAACGAACGTTCCAAAAATTCATCTGGAATAAAAAAAAAAGACCTCGAATAGCTGCAGCAATCCTGAGAAAGAAGAACAAAGTAGGTGGGATCTCAATACCAGATATCAAGCTGTATTACAAAGCCACTGTTCTTAAAACAGCTTGGTACTGGCACAAGAACAGACATATAGATCAATGGAATAGAATAGAGAACTCAGAAATCAACCCATACCACTATGTCCAATTAATATTCGACAAAGGAGGCAAGAGCATACAATGGAGTCAAGACAGTCTCTTAGATAAATGGATGTTGGGAAAATTGGACAGATACATGCAAAAAGATGAAACTAGACCACCAACTCACACCATACACAAAAATAAACTCAAAATGGATAAAAGACTTAAACGTAAGACGGGAAACCATAAAAATACTAAATCCACAGGCAGCGAAATCGCAAACATATGCTGAAGGAATTTCTTCTCTGATACTGTTCTTAGGGCAATGGAAACGAAAGCGAAAATAAACAAATGGGACTACATCAAAATACAAAGCTTTTGCTCAGCAAAGGAAACTATCAACAAAACAACAAGAAGGCCCAGTGCATGGGAGAACATATTTGCCAATGACAGATCCAAAGACAGGGACAACAGGGTTTAATCTCCAACATTTACAGGGAACTCATGCAACTTAACAATAGGAAGATAAACAATCCAATCAAAAAATGGGCAATGGACATAGATAGACACTTTTCAAAAGAGGACATACAGAAGGCTGAAAGACATATGAAAACATGCTCAAAGTCAAAATTATATGAGAGATGCAAATCAAAACGATAATGCGGTATCATCTCTCACTCGCCAGAATGGCTATCATCAACAAATCAACAAGTGTTGGAGAGGATGTGGAGAAAAAGGAACACTTGTGCACTGCTGGTGGGAATGCAGGCTGGTGCAGCCACTGTGGAGAACAGTATGGAGTTTCCTCAAAAAACTAAAAATGGAACTCCCATTTGACCCAGTGATCACACTTCTAGGAATATATCCCAAGAAGCCAGAAACACCAATCAGAAAGGATATATGCACCCCTATGTTCATAGCAGCTCAATTCACCATAGCTAAGATTTGGAAACAGCCTAAGTGCCTATCAGCAGATGAGTGGATTAGAAAACTGTGGTACATCTACATGATGGAATACAATGCTGCGGTAAAAAAGAAGGAACTCTTGCCATTTGCAACAGCCTGGATGGAACTGGAGAGCATTATGCTAAGTGAAATAAGCCAGTCAGAGAAAGATAAATAACACATGATCTCACTCATTTGTGGAATATAGAGAACAACATAGACTGATGAACAGGGACAGATCCAAAGACAGAGAAACAGTGATCAGACTATCAATCCCCAGAGGGAAAGTAGGGGAGGGTGGGGGTAACGGGAAGAGATCAACTAAAGGACTTGCATGCACACATATAAACCAAACCAATGGACACGGACAACAGGGCGATGAGAGCATGAGTGGGGCGGGGGGTGGGGGGGGGGAGTTGGGGGTTAATGGGGGGGATGAGGACACATTTGTAATACCTTAACCAATAAACAAATTAAAGATAAAAAAAGAAAGCATTCATGAGAATGTTTAAAAATTGGACCCCTCGTGCAATGCTGGTGGAAATGTAAAATAGCGGGGCCACATTGGAAAACGTTTTTGGCAGTTCCTCAACATGCTAAGCATAGAGTTACCAGATGACCCAGAAGTTCCACTTCTAGGTACATACCCAAAAGAAATGGAAACATGTTCTCACAAAACACTTGTACACAATGTTCATAGCGGCGTTATTCAAAAGAGCCTCAAACTGGAAACAACCCAAATATTCATCAACTGATGAATGGGTAAACAAAATGTGGTATACCCATATACCAGAATATAGCATACATAAAACTTTAAAATGTTATGCTAAGTGAAAGAAGCCAGTCACAAAAGACCAGATATTACGACTGCATTTATGTGAAATGTCCCCCCCCCCCCCCACCCATAGGCATATCCCTGGAGGCATATCCCTACAGAAAGCAGATTAGTGACTGCCTGGGGCTAGGGCGGGAGGACAGGGAGGGGGCACTGGGAAAGGGAGGCGACTGTTAATGGGTATGGGTTTAAAGTCCTACAATTGGCTCCTCTGAGGGGGCGTGGCTAGGCCCTGGGGGCGTGGCTGGACTAAAGGGCGGGAAGAGCCAGCTAAAGCCCGGCTGAGGAGCAGCAGCTCACATTGTGGTGGCTGTTTCCCGTGGAGGCATGGAGGAGTGCGCTTGCCCCTGCGTCATGGGCTCTTCGCGGGGATGTCGGTGTCGTCAGAAGCGCCAGCGCCCAGCGGAGATGGCAGCGGCTGAGGGCAAGCGGTGTTGTCAGGAGCACCAGGGCCCAGCTGAGATGGCAGCGGCCAAGGGCAAGCCAGCCCGGGTCCCGGCAGAAAAGCACGTGGAGGCGGAAGCGGCAGCGCGGTGCTGTGCCGGGAGTGGAGGAATCGCGAGCCCCATGACATCCCCGATGCCCCCGCACTGCTCACTGCAGGACCTGCCGGTGGAGATGCTGGTGGAGATCTCCGCCTCGCTCCCCGGCACCGACCTGCCCAGCCTGGCCCTGGCCTGCACCAAATTCCACCACATCCTGCACATTGACAGCATCTGGAGACGGCGCTGCCGCGAGGAGTATGGCGTTTGTGAAAACTTGCAGAACCTGGAGGCCATAGGTATCTCTTACCGAGAAGTCTATGCGAAGATATTCCCATACAGACACATTTTGGGATTGTGGCAGCTAGATACTGAGGACTATAGAACACTGCTGAATGTCGTGGTGGACGGCTTATGCATTACTGGTTGGACGTACAGGCCTTCCCTTAACACCCATGTGGATGGCCCAATGCCATTCAAGCCCGCGTTCAGAATTTGCCTGACGGAGCGGGAATCAGCCACGGTGGAGTGCATGGAAGGCCGCCACAGCAGGCCCCACAGCCGCCACCTGCAGATTCAGAAGGACAGGTTCACCACCCAGTGCAAGAAGACAGACCACCGAAAGGACTCACCAACGTGGCATAGGGATGAATTTGGGCGGTGGCTGGTGCGGGAGGACAGACAGCAGTATGACTGCCTGACCTACCGCCGCCTCTACCTCCCTCCGAGCCACCCGGACGACCTCATCAGGCCAGGCCTCTTCCAAGCCAACTGCAATGCCTACGGCCTATCGATTGCCATGCTCAGCTTCCATGGGAAGTATGCCAGGCTCACGACAGTCACGGGAGACTCCAACCCCAGCTTAGAGATCCACCTCAGGCGCCGCATCCAGCTGCGAGATGGCGAGATCTTCCGCGACTTCAACGAGCTCTCCCGCGAGGTCCAGGAGATTGACGAGCAGGTGATCTGGGAGCAGCAGCAGCAGCAGCAGCAGCAGCAAGAAGATGGGACTGAGGAAAGCGAGGGCCATGGCTGGCAGAGCCCTGCCCAGCCCAGCGTCGGGGAGTCCGGGGCTGCAGCTTCGGAGGAGCAGCCCGTCCCCTTTGTTCTGCCTGTGGGCGTGCGCTCAATGGACCAGAACTACCCCCGGACCTGCAGGATGTGTTTCTATGGCAGGGACACTGTTACTTTTAATGTTACCTTACATGGCTTCGCCTACACCGGGCGTGTCCCTGGAGTCTTCATCCTGTTCGATGAGAACCACTTCGGGTTCCTCTGGCTGGAGGCGAAATACTTGGTCCTGTTCGGCAGAGTCCAGAACACCTTCCAGAATGTGGAGGCACCATCCCCGCAGGCCTTCCTGGAGATGCTCAAGAACATTCAGTCCAGACCCCCTGGGAGGAGCAATTTGCATGCACTTTGAAGATTTGACCTTCTGACTAGGTTACCCACCTTTGTTTGTTTTTTTAAATCCTCACGGGAGAATATTTTCCCATTGATGTTTAGAGAGAGTGGGGGAGAGAGGGAAAAGACAGAAATATCGACGAGAGACAAACACATCAGTTGGTTGCCTCCTGCCCAAGCCCGGACCAGGGCCAGGCTGGGTAGGAGCCAACAACTGAGGTAGAAATAAACCTTAGGCCAGTGGTCTCAACCTTCCTAAAAAAAATAAAAAATAAATAATATTTATGCTCAATTCATTTAAAATACTGATTCGTTTGGCAAAAAAAAAAAAAAAAAAAAAAAATTGTCTAAGTCAAGGCAGCAAAAAGCAAGAGGAAGGTATACCTGAATTTCTAATCACAGTTATAATATCACCCAGCATTAGGGCCTTGGCCAAGCTCTGTCCGTGGACCCCACAAAAGCACATCATGTCTCCTAAGGCTCCCATCGCCCAACCTCACATCCATAAAAGAACCACTATTATTTTTCCTCAGGACTCCTGAATGATCCTTCCCCTAGACCAGAGGTTCTCAACCTGTGGGTCGTGACCCCTTTGGCAGTCGAACGACCCTTTCACAGGGGTCGCCTAAGACCATCCTGCATATCAGATATTTACATGACGATTCATAACAGTAGCAACATGACAGTTATGAAGTAGCAACGACAATAATTTTATGGTTGGGTCACAACATGAGGAACTGTATTTAAAGGGCCAGAAGGTTGAGAACCACTGCTCCGGGACAGTCTTGGTCTTTTTAATTCCTTTTCTACATTCTAACTCAATATCACTAAATGGAAGATTTAAGATCTATTCATTACAATAGTCAAATTATTTAAATTCCTTCAATGGTTTCCTATTTTTTAAAGATAAGAATCAAAATCCTTACATGTTTAAAATGTTCTGGTTATGGCAAAATCTGATCCCTTGAGACCAGATTAAGAACTAATGTACAGATGAAATTGACAGGATTTGAAGGATGTATATGGGGAAATGACGGGAGAGAAGTGTCTCAATTACTCTCTGATTTCTGACTTGAGTGTATGTGTGATTAGAGATCTGTGTATTGGCACCAGGAACAAATGTGAGGAAGGATATTACATTATTCACTTAGTACCTGACCATCGTAACACATTTACAATTATTCTTATTCATCTCTTGAATGTTTCTTCATACAACCAAAATTACCCAGCAATAAAAATGAACCAATGCCCGGCTGGTGTGGCTCAGTGGTTGAGCAGTGACCTGTGAACCAGGAGGTCACATTCAATTCCCAGTCAGGGCACATGCCTGGGTTTCAGGTTTGGTCCCTGGTAGGGTCATGTGGGAGACAGTGATCAATGGTTCTCTCTCATCATTGATGTTTCTATCTTTTTCTCCAATTCCCTTCCTCTCTGAAATCAATAAAAAGATATTTTTTTAAAAAATGAAGCAACTACTAATATACACAATACCAATGAATGACAAAAACATCTTACTAAATCATGTATTCTCAATATCGCCCCCAAGGGGTCAAAAGTTTGTTCTTGAGGTGTGAAAAACTACTACTTATGTATAAAACACACATGTACATATACTACATAAACAGACATACAGCCTATCTATGGTATTAAAGTTTCATAAGAAAGGGAGGGACAATTATGGGAAAATGTCTAAAAAGACTGTTGGGGGGGCAATAAAAAAGTTGAGAAATGCTTTACTAAATAGAAGATGCCAGCCACAAAAGACTACATAGCATATGATTTCTTTTCTAGAAAATCAATACTAATGTGATTAAAAGAAAAATCAATGTAGTCCAGGGCCCAGGTAGCAGAGGAAGATACAGACTTCCAAGGGCCATGGGGGAACTTACAGGGTGATGGGATGTTTTATATCATGTTGATTACAATTATAGTTATTGGTCAAAGCTCACTGAACTTACTCTCAAAACTGGTCAATTTCCTCGCATATAGCTTATACCTCCATAAAACTAATCCTGTATAATAAAAGAGTAATATGCAAATTGCCCCTAACGAAGGACCAACCAGAACGCCTGGTCGCTATGACACGCACTGACTACCAGGGGGCAGACACTCAATGCAGGAGCTGCCCCCTAGTGGTCAGTACACTCCCACAGGGGGAGTGCCACTCAACCATACACACAAACACACACACACACTCTAGAGGGCCGGTGCACAAAATTTGTGCATGAGTAGGTCCCTAGGCCTGGCCAGCAATCAGGGCTGATCTGTGGGGTGACTGGCAGGACAATCAGGGGGCCCCCACTGGTACCCACCTTGGCCGGCCTAGGGCCTGCGGGCTGGGGGCAGCTCCTGCATTGAACATCTGCCCCTGATAGTCACTGCGCATCATAGCGACCGGTTGTTCCACCGGTTGTTCTCCCATTTGGTTGATTTGCATATTAGGCTTTTATTATATAGGATATCCCAAAATGGCCCGGGAGGCCTGTGTCACCCCACTCCTGCATGAGATTCATTTTCACCACAATTAGACAAAGAACAGGCAAATCAAAAATTTTAGTTTATTCTGTAAATATTTTTGAATAAGATATGTGGAACATAACATTTCCTATAGATCCACAGAAATAGGCCCTTCATTATAATCTGTATGCTAATACAGAGAAAAGCATAATTGTCTGACCTTGACATTTAAAATATGGAAGGGATTATAGTACAGTCTACAAGCTAACAGATATTATGATGCTATGTAAGACATAGCTTTGTAACAAAAAGAAAGTGTAATTCCCATAATTTTTTTTCAAAAGTTTATATTTGTTTTAGGTGTACAGTGTAGTAGTTAGACAATCATATACTTTACAAAGTGTACCCCCCAAATATTTCCAGTGCCCACCTGGCACCATACATAGTTATTACAATATTATTGACTATATTCCCTATGCTCTACTTTACATCCCTGTGACTATTTTGTAACTTCTTACTCCCTTCATCTTTTTTCACCCATTTCCCCAAGTCCTTCTCATCTAGCAATTCTCAGTTTGTTCCCTGTATCTATGAGTTTGTTTTGTTTATTTATTTCTTTAAATAAGTGACATCATATTTGTCTTCTTCTGACTTATTTCATTTAAGATCATACCCTTTAGTTCCATCCACGTTGTTGCAAATAGTAAAATTTCATTCCTTTTTATGGCTGAGAAATAGTCCACAGCTCCTTTATCTAGTCATCTATTGATGGGCACTTGGGTTGCTTCCAAATCTTGGCTATTATAAATACGCTGCAATGAATATAGGGGGTGCATATATCTTTTTGAATTAGTGTTTTGGATTTCTTTGGACATATTCCCAGAAGTGAAATTGCTCAGTTATAAGGTAATTCTCTCTTTAATTTTTTAAGGAACCTTCACAGTTTTCCATAGTGGCTATACCAATTTGCAATCCCACCAACAGTGCACAAGGGTTTCCTTTTGGCCACATTGTCACCAACATTTGTTGTTGTTGATTTATTGATAATAGCCATCCTGACAGGTGTGAGGTGATATCTCATTGTGGGTTAAATTTGCATCTCTGATGATTAGTGACATTGACCATTTTTTTCATGTCGGTTGGCCATCTGTATGTCCTCTTTGAAGAAATGTCTATTCATGTCTTCTGCCCATTTTTTATTTGAATTGTTTGGATTTTGTTGTTTTTTTGTTTGTTTGTTTGTTGGTGTTGATTTGTATGAGTTCTTTATAAACTTTGGATATTAACCCCTTATCAGATGTACCATTGGCGAATATGTTCTCCCATTCAGTGGATTGTCTTTTCATTTTGTTGATGGTTTCCTTTGCCTTGCAAAAACTTTTTAGTTTAATGTAGTCCCATTTATTTATTTTTTCTTGTTTCCTTTGTTCAAGGATATATATCAGAGAAAGGACAATGTTAGAGAGTTTATTGCCTATGTTTTCTTCTATAAGTTTTATGGTTTCAGGTCTTACATTTAAGTCCTTAATCCATTTTTAGTTTATTCTTATATATGGTATACCATATACCATATTATACCATATACAAGAAAGTAGTCTAGTTTCATTTTTTTGCATGTACTGTCCAATTCTCCAAACATTATTTATTGAATGGACTGTGTTTACCCCCTTTTATAATCTTGCCTCCTTTGTCATATATTAATTGACCACATAGACATGGATTATGTATGGGCTCTCTTTGTGTCTATGTGTCTGTTTTTCATAAGTAATTTTAAAAGCTTTTAAATATTTTACTATAATTATTTTCTTACAAAGTTTATGGTGTTAAAAATTTTCTTAAAATTGTTATGGCTCTCAGAAATTTTTTTACAAATGTTATGGGTCAATGTCAGAAAAAAATAAACCTAAGAAAAATGGGGAAAGAATACAAATAAGAAATAAAAAATATATAACTTGAAAAAGAAAAGAGGACACATAAAATTAAAACAGGAAATATCTCTAGCTGGTTTGGTTCATTGGATAGAGCATTGGCCTGTGTACTGAAGGTTCCTGGGTTCAATTATGGTCAAGGGCATGTATCTCAGTTGCAGGCTCCTCCCCAGCCCGGGCTCTAGTCAGGGTGAGTGCAGGAGGCCACCAATCGATGTATTTCTCTCACATTAATATTTCTGTCTTTCCCTCTCTCTTCCACTTTCTCTCTAAAAATCAATGGAAAAATATCCTCAGGTGAGGATTAAAAAACAAAAACAAACCAGAAAATAATTTGGGAACAAGACATATGCAGTATGTTGCTCCTTTTTCTTCCTCAAAGTTAATTTCTATGACTCAGTAATTTTAGTGATCAAAGAAACTCACATGGGTATTTCTTATTCATCTGATAAATTTATGGATCTAGGTAGAAGAAGAAATTAAGAAAAATCTTCAAATCCTGGACATTTATCTCGCTGGGGGGAAAAATGACCTAATTTATTCATTTCTTCTATTCCTACTGTGAATTGCTTCAGGTTTTCTGGGCATTAAATATGAAACTGGATCTGTTCCTTAAGAAGATCAAGATTATGAAAGTTTGAGGGAAATAGTAGAAATATGGGCAGGAGGGAAGAAAACTCACAAGCTTATGTAGTATTAATTTAGCATCCTAATCTTATAGTTAGATGATTTTTCTACATATTTCTCAAAAGTTCTAAAGAATATTGTTTTCATTCATTTAAAGACCCATAACTTTAAGGGTTGAAGAGAACTCAAAGATTTCAGCATAGCTTTCTGTGTCCAAGGAAAATGTAAATTAACTGTGGACCAAGACCTCTATCAATTATTCAAAAACAGAAAAGGGGAAAAAAAGTACTTCCCTTGGGAACTCATTTTAATGCATACAGCAGATTGATCTAAGTTATGCTCTTACCATTATTTAGATATATTAAGTAAATTCCTGAAATTATTTTTGGAGGTATTGAGGAAGTTGACCCAAGTCCTTAAACTTGACCTTTCAAAGGAAAAGTCTAGATAATCTTATTAGAGTAGAAGGCCAAGGGTTCTGTTTCTCCTGATTTCCAGATAAGTGACTTCCTACCAAAGTGTTGATAATCCAGAAAAATTTCTTACTGGCCTCCCCCCACCGCTTATCTGCTTTTATCAGGGTGTGAGTTGACGGTGTAACTATCTTGTTAACAAAGCAGAGCTTGGGCTTTGGAGCTGACTTACACCCAGAATTCATTTACCTAAGGTTTTCCCTGGAATGAAAAGAACCAACTACAGGGCTGAGTCCAATTCAAAGCTTAAGGAGAGACCATGTTTCAGACTGAGGAAATTAAAATAAACTCGAAAAACTCAGAAACCATTACACCCAGGATGCTTGGACGGGCCAAGGAGACCCTGTGCATTGAAAAACAACGCCGTGTTGCAACTGCAGGTGGACAGAACACCAGGAGTCTCAGCATGGGCGCGTCCTTTAGAGATGGCAGGGACTAAATAAGGACTGGGATGAATAAGTCCTTTCATTTGGCTGCCACAAGGCATGGTCTTCATGAAGTCATAAAATATCCTTCCTACCTCCCTCTACTCTTTTTCACTCCTGATGTAAAGGAAGGAAACCTGAACACTGTATTGTGTGGTTAATGGCAAAAGAGGTAATTCCATAGGTCAATTATCTTTTGCTTAAACCAATGGCTTCCCCCAAGAACAAAGAGCAGCAAGTCAAAGCAGCTAATTGCCGTTACACTCAAGAAGATTTCATTATAATATGCAATATCGCTGTTGCAGTCACTTGAGAGCGCCACAGTGTACAAGTAATAGATCCTAAACAACTGGTAGGGAAGGAAGCAAACCATGATGACTCCTATAAAGAACAGGTTTTTCAACTGGGCCCAGAACTCCTGGTGGGACAGTAAGGAGTGACGCAGCTTCCGCACCATCGACATAATGATGAAGATCTGGAAGACCAAGAGAATCAGCGCAATGGCTATGACAACAGCAACGATCAAATAGTTGATGACTCGCACATACGCCCAAGCAAGCTCTTTGTGGAAGTTAAAACAGTTGTCCGTATCATACACGTCAAGACTTCCGTACTGTGAAGCAATCAGGGGCACCATAATGACAATCACCAGCAGCCACAGGCCAGCGCTGGCAGCCACCGCATGCAGTTTCCTGTAGAACTCCACCTTGTCCTTGCGCTTGAAGAAGATGAGGTACCTGATGACCAGGATCACCAGGTAGAACAGGAACGTGAGGTACATGTGGATGTGCAGCATGGCGCTCACGAATTTGCAGAAGGGCAACCCAAATGTCCACTTCTGCTTGATGAGGTAGGTCAGGCGGAAAGGCACGGTCAGCAGGAAGACACTGTGGACCACCACCAGGTTCACGACCGCTGTGGTGGTCACTGACCGGGTGTTCATCTTCACGAGGAGGAACAAAATGGAGATGACGCCCACCAGCCCGCCGATGAGCACTGCGCCGTAGATCCCGGTTAAGCAGGATGTCAGTATAGGTGTGCAGGAACTATTGTTGGCAGACATACTTCAGAAGCCACCTGGAAGAGACAAAGCACCCATGTAATTGATGAACTTCCAGAGCTTCCATGTAAGTGTACATCCCCCCCCACCCCCGCCGGCACTGGAAATGTGTCTGTGTCATTTACCTGTTTACATGACGTCAACTTTACATGCCTTCAGAATGAAGACAAGCCCAGCCAGTGTGGCTCTGTGGTTGAGCGTCGATCTATGAACCAGGAGGTCACAGTTTGATTCCCGGACAGGGCATATGCCCAGGTTGCAGGCTCGATCCCCAGTGTGGGGTGTGGAGGAGGCAGCTGATTGACGGTTCGCTCTCATTATTGATATTTCTAGCTCTTTCTTTCCCTTCCTCTCTGAAATCAATAAAAATATGTAAAAAAAAATGAAGACTATGTCGAATGTGTGTCTGTGTACTCTAGACTGAAAACATGTAGATCCTAAATCTCTTGTAGGTGAAAGACCTCATGCAGAGATCCCCAGAGACATGTATATATGTACATAGTCAAGATAGTTTGCATAAAGCTGGATTATAGATTGTCTGACGCTGAAACATGGGTACTGGCCCTGTAGCTACCACTGGAAAAAAATTATAAGATGATGAAAAGTTGAGGGAACCCTTTAAGTACACAAAATGTATACATACTTTAAGAGCTGATAGTTCAACGGATGTTTCTTCCTTTTCAGATTTAACCCATCAGAATTAATAATTATTCAAAGTGTGCATACAGTTTTGGGGGACAACCTATGTATTTTTTAATGATTCTAATTCTCTAATTCCTTCCAAATCATCAGCAAATGATTCAAGAATATTTATGCTCAATTCATTTAAAATAATGATTCATTTGGGGGGAAAAATTGTCTAAGTCAAGGCAGCAAAAAGCAAGAGGAGGGTATACCTGAATTTCTAATCACAGTTATAATATCACCCAGCATTAGGGCCTTGGCCAAGTTTTGTCCGTGGGCCCCACAAAAGCGCATCATATCTCCTAAGGCTTCCATCGCCCAACCTCACATCCATAAAAGAACCACTATTATTTTTCCTCAGGACTCCTGAATGATCCTTCCCCTAGACCAGGGGTAGGCAACCCCTGGCACACGTGCCAAATATGGCATGCCAGTAACTTTTGCTGGCAGGCGAAACCCTCTCTTATAATCTTCCATTTACAATTTTTTTCTTAATATCAACTTTTCTATATTTCAGATAAATTCAATGTAGGTGCATCTTAGATAAATAAATAATTTTACATAACAAGTTATCTTAAAGACCATAGACATGGATTGACGAGAGAGGTTAAGAGCAATTTCTATGCCTCTGCCTTAACTCTCCCTGCCTTCCTAGATCCGAACAGTGTTTTGGTTTCATCCACATATGCGTATGAATCTTTGTTCTCGTGATGAATTTTGTTAAGTCTCGTAATAGGAGCAGCCTGATGGATGAAAGTAGTAGCTTGTGCATATCTCTGAAGGTCACGAAATATAAACCTGATGTAAAATCTCTGTCATCAGTGATGCAGCAGCAAAAGTCCCACTGATAATATCAAACGGAGTCATAAAGTTTTCTGTCAGACTATCAGTGTACATGTATACATTAAAAAATAAATGTATTTTTCATAATCATATACTGTGTTTTTGTCGCTTGAATGAATTTTATTATTTCTTCAAGGTTCTTCACATATGTATACCTTAAGAGATATCAAGTAGGTGTAACATGTTCTCAAAAAATTAGGGTTGGCACGCAGAAGAATTTTGAGTCAGAGATTTTGCTGGTTTTGGCATGCACTCACAAAAAGGTTGCCCACCCCTGCCCTAAACAGTCTTGGTCCTTCCTAATTCCTTTTCTACATTCTAACTCATTACCACTAAATGGAAGATTTAGGATCTATTCATTTCAATAGTCAAATTATTTAAATTCCTTCAATGGTTTCCTATTTTTTAAAGATAAGAATCAAAATCCTTACATGTTTAAAATGTCCTGGGTTATGGCAAAATCTGATCCCTTGAGACCAGATTCAAGAAATAATGTAGAGATGAAATTGACAGGATTTGAAGGATGTATATGGGGAAAGAAGTGTCTCAATTACTCTCAGATTTCTGACTTGAGTGTATGTGTGATTAGAGATCTGTGTATTGGCACCAGGAACAAATGCGAGGAAGGATATTACATTATTCACTTAATACCTGACCATCATAACACATTTACAATTATTCTTATTCTTCTCTTGAATGTTTCTTCATACAACCAAAATTACCCAGCAATAAAAATGAACCAATGCCCGGCTGGTGTGGCTCAGTGGTTGAGCAGTGACCTATGAACCAGGAGATCACATTCAATTCCCAGTCAGGGCACATGCCTGGGTTTCAGGTTTGGTCCCTGGTAGGGTCATGTGGGAGACAGCTGATCAATGGTTCTCTCTCATCATTGATGTTTCTATCTTTTTCTCCCATTCCCTTCCTCTCTCTGAAATCAATAAAAAGATATTTTTTTAAAAAATGAAGCAACTACTAATATACACAATACCAATGAATGACAAAAACATCTTACTAAATCATGTATTCTCAATATCGCCCCCAAGGGGTCAAAAGTTTGTTCTTGAGGTGTGAAAAACTACTACTTATGTATAAAACACACATGTACATATACTACATAAACAGACATACAGCCTATCTATGGTATTAAAATTTCATAAGAAAGGGAGGGACAATTATGGGAAAATGTCTAAAAAGACTGTTGGGGGGGGCAATAAAAAAGTTGAGAAACACTTTACTAAATAGAAGATGCCAGCCACAAAAGACTACATAGCGTATGATTTCTTTTCTAGAAAATCAATACTAATGTGATTAAAAGAAAAATCAATGTAGTCCAGGGCCCAGGTAGCAGAGGAAGATACAGACTTCCAAGGGCCATGGGGGAACTTACGGGGTGATGGGATGTTTTATATCATGTTGGTCAAAGCTCACTGAACTTACTCTCAAAACTGGTCAATTTCCTTGCATATAGCTTATACCTTGATAAAACTAATACTATATAATAAAAGAGTAATATGCAAATTGCCCCTAACGATGGTCCAACCAGAAGGACTGGTCACTATGCCACGCACTGACTACCAGGGGGCAGACACTCAATGCAGGAGCTGCCCCCTAGTGGTCAGTGCACTCCCACAGGGGGAGCGCCACTCAGCAACAAGCGTGGCTGATGGCTGCCAGTGTAGTGGCAGTGGTGGGAGCCTCTCTAACCTCTGCGGCAGTGCTAAGGATGTCCAACTGTGGGTTATGTCCAACTGTGAGTGGGCCTAAGCCTCAGTCGGACATCCCCTGAGGGCTCCTGGGCTGTCAGAGATGTCTGAATGCCAGCTTAGGCCTAATCCCCTGGGGAGCGGGCTTAAGCCAGCAGGTGGACATCCCCTGAGGGGTCCTGGACTGTGAGAGGGCATAGGCCAGGCCGAGGGATGCCCCCCCTCCCGCTCTGAGTGCACAAATTTTTGTGCACCGGGCCTCTAGTTTAAAATGATGATGATGATGATGATGATGATGACCTGACCCGAGAGTCTCTGCTTTTGTGAGCATGAGAGAGTTTCTAAGTGGCCCACTTAAAAGGTTGCCTACTGTTATATTTGTTCTATGTGAGTGTAATCTCTGCACTTGCCTTTAATTTTTTCCTGAAGAGAAGTACCTCTATCAAGTAGACATGAAACTATATTGTGTTTGTATCTGAATCAAGGATGAATGTCCCACCATAAGTTGGTGATGCTTACAAATTATAAGAAGGCAAAAGGGAATACAATGAACTCCATAAATCCAAGCAAAGGCAGGAAGGAAAAAAATAAATAGAAAACAAACAAGAAAACATGGTAAGTAGACAAATTTGAAAAGAAAACAATAAGTCCAGACATATCTGAAATCATAATCCACACAAACTATTTATATTTTGTTTCTCCAGGTACAAAAAAGAAAAACTGCATACATCTCTGTGAATATACTAAACACCACTGGATTACATGCTGTGGAGCAGTGAATTCTATGGTATGTGGGTCCCATCTCCATAAGGCCATTGTTTAGAGAGAAGGAAAGAAAAAGCTGTCTGAACTGAGCCTCTGGTGATGAGGAAGAAGAGTGAGAACCATCCCTGATAAAAGCGAGCAATGAAGACAGAATACGTGGTGCCAAGTGCTGCGTTCATGCTGGGTGCCCCGGGTCAGCCAGCTTGGTGCCAGGGTGCCAGGAACGGAGAGCTTTGGGCGACCTGGCCAGACTCAGGCGAAATGTCCTGGTCCTGCTGACCTTATTCTACAATCCTCTTTGCTTCCCACTCCATCCCTGGATTCACTTCTTCCTATTCGCACAAAACAGATGGGCCCCACCCCCTGCCCATCCAACAGGACAGAACACGCCCTGCCCATCATTTCTTCATAGAGATTACCAGCAGCATCTCGCTTTCCCCTGCACCCCCATTCCCACCATTGCCCCAGAAACGAAGAGTTTATGGAAGCTGTGTGAGTCCCCACTGTGTCTCCAGGGCCAGAGGAACACCTGTATCTGTACTGGGATCAGAAGACAAATCGCTAAATCTTACCACCAGAGGGAAACCTTGAGATCATTGGCCCAACACACCCTCTAGACCAGTGGTTCTCAACCTTCTGGCCCTTTAAATAGAGTTCCTCATGTTGTGACCCAACCTTAAAATTATTTTCATTGCTACTTCATAACTGTAATGTTGCTACTGTTATGAATCGTCATGTAAATATCTGATATGCAGGATGGTCTTAGGCGACCCCTGTGAAAGGGTCGTTCAACCGCCAAAGGGGTCGCGACCCACAGGTTGAGAACCGCTGCTATAGACTGAGGAAGACTCCAGCCCACAGGGGCCCCTTCATTAACTAACTCACAGCAGTGGGCAGCTGAGTCTCAGGGCCTGTTCCTCCCCTGCGGCTACAGGGGAGCTCCAGAGGCCCAGAGAGGTGGGTGCCGGCTCCTCAGAGGCAGAGACATGCTTCAACCCACCCCACGTGCCCTTCTTCAAGGTCATTGTTAGGAGCCAGGACGAAGAGCCTGCCTGGGCTAGAAGAGGCAGAACAGTGAGCAGAGGCTGTTGTCGGACCAATGGCTTCCCTGCCTTTGAGATGCCTTTAGAGCAAATCCTAGTCTGGTATGTTTGCTGAGAACAAATAGGGTCATTCACTTGCATCTCTCCAGGAAAACTGAGCAGCATTCTACTGCAAATATTTTCAGACAAGGCCCGGAATGACCACTCCACTGAAGGACTGCCTCGAGGTAGCCAAGAAAAGCTGAGAATAGGGGAAGCAGCGTGGGAAACCACCAAACAGATGTCAGCTCTGAAGAAGTCATTAGAGGGAGTTATATCCCCAAGTAACATATCAAAGGTCCCCCTCCCACTTCCCCACATTCACGCTCTCTCAGTTCCCCTCCCCAAGCTGGAAAGGAGGCCCCTGCTCTTCAGCTGAAACTGCAAACCCTGCTTCGCTGAGACTGTTTCAAGGAATCATTCATCAAAACGAGGAGCGGGAACCAACAAGAGCTCTCTGGGCCTGAGCTGTCACTCCTGCCTCGTTGGGGAGGTGGACATGGCTCCCTGCTTTACAGCTTCTGGTTACCGACAAGGGTAGTGAGAGCTGAGGCTGGGCCACAGGAGGTTGAAACTCACAGACTTGGTTCCCTCTGAGGCAGAGCCACATCCCTCCCAGAATCCCCCTCCGTGCACTGTTTACCACCTGCTTCCTGCCAAATGAGGAGCAGGCTGCGGAGTCTCCCCATTCCAGCGGGGAACTTTGCACGGATCCATAGGTCTATTGATAATAAAATGTGCTGGGGCCCTAGCCAGTTTGGCTCAGTGGATAGAGCATCATCCTGCAGACTGAAGGGTCCCGGGTTTGATTCTGGTCAAGGGCACATGCCCGGGTTGCAGGCTCGATCCCCAGCGTGGGGCGTGCAGGAGGCAGCTGACAATGATTCTCTCTCATCATTGATGTTTCTATTTCTCTCTCCCTCTCCCTTCTTCTCTGAAATCAATAAAAATATATTTAAAATGTGCTGTGAATCCTGACCATCTCCTTACTGGAAATCTTGCTTCAAAGAAACACCCTGTCGCGTCTGTGGGCTTGTGACCCTGGAGTTCCTGGGTGCCCAGTGCAGTGGCTTCGCGCCACCCTCACAATCTGGCCTCCTTAGTCCTCCCAACGCCCAAGGACAGAAAAGAACACGTCAGGGAGTCAGGGAACCAGTTAGGCAGGAGGGCTTCAGGCGGACAAGGCATGACAGTCAGCCATTGCAGTGACTTTCTCCCTCTAAGCTCCCTTCCAGCCCAGCGAAGAGCTGGAAGATGAGCAGTGAGGAAGGCCGCTCTCACGTTCTCACCTCACCTGGCTGGCGCCCGGTGTGGCTCAGCAAGCGCCACAGCAGGCTCTCCCTTTTGGCACCACCGTGACCACCTCTTGTGTTTATCCAAATGTTCATCTGTTCTTTCATTATCTTCTGTTTATCATAGTAACTACCAGGGTCTCACTTCCTTCTCTTTTCTCAGTGGTTTCGTTTTGTTTTGTTTTGTTTTATCACACATAAAAAGAGGCAACTAAGTTAAAGAAACTAAAGAATAATTAGAAGATGGACAGTATTTTTTTCACTCTTTTAAATATTTTGGTACATTTGCTGCTAGTATTTTTTTGATGCATCTATGTTAGTGAGATAGTTACAATCGCAATGCAGCTCATTTTTCAGCCCGTATTTTTCACTAGTAATATATTGAAGTACTTCGTCTTAAAGCTTCCCTACTTTTATTTCTTTAAATAGGTTTTTATTGATTTTTGTTTGTTTACTTTAGAGGGAAAAGAAGGGAGAGGGACAGAGAGACAGAAACATCGATTGGGATCCACTGCCTCCTGCATTCCTCCTACTAGGGACTGAGCCCGCAACCCAGCCGTGTGGCCTGACCAGGAATTGAGCCGGTGACCTCTTGGTTCCTGGGTCGATGCTCAACCACTGAGCAACACTGGCCAGGCAAAACTTCTCTACTTTTAAATGACTACAGAACATCCCAACCAGTGGACATCTTGAATGTTATTTAATCAAATTTCCAGCAATGGGGGTGTTTCTAACTTGCTGTAATTATAAGTAAGTCTATGATAAACATTTTTGTGAATTAAGCACTTTACATATTTTGGATTATTTTCGGAAGGCGGCATCCAAGAAAAGAGTGTTCACATGACATGACATATTTGTGTATCTAGATTTTAGAGCCAGATTGCTTTATTGACAGATGTAAATGTAAAGTAGTTATTGAAAGTAAAAATGCTATTCCTGCTTTCTAATGTAGGCTATTCCTATCAAGCAGTGTGTTTCTAATACTTTAGACAAATGACTCCATCATCCAGCAGTCTTCACTCATGGTTCTTGCAGGCAGAATTCTCAAATGAGCAACACCAGGGCTACGGGTAAAATCCTATCCTCAAGTAACATATTTCCCCTGGAAGCTTGCACCACCCTCTCAGCAAGCTAAGCCAACAGCAAAAGAAAACACTCCCAGAAGTCCTATAGGTCCTCTCCTGCTCAATCCACGCCTTCCCTCCACATCTACATAGCGTTCTGGGCAAACCATGGGCCTCTTTCTTGGAGCCCAATATCACCTGCCCACAAATCTGGATGCTACGGCCGCCTGACCCCTGGAGAGGACCAAGAACGGACAGTGGCTTCAGAGAAGGCCGAGCCTCTTTCCGAAGGGCAAGATGGCATGTCAATTGAGAATGAGCCAACATCGATGGCGGGAGGCACCATGCCTCCAAGGTGAATGTGAAATATAAGCTTATTTGGAGCAGGAGGCCCTCGCGCAAAGGCCGGGGAGGGGCCTTGGGTTCCTGCTGTGCCACACCAGTGAGCACGTCTGTCCCAGCATCATTTGTTGGTAACAACAGCTGCCCTGTCCCGAGTGCTTCCTTGGGTCCTGGTGGCCTGGTGGAACTTTCACCTACATTACTTATGTTCCTCCCAAGTCTAGAATGTGGGTATTTTTTATCCCAAATATCCGTTGAAGAAATTGAAGTTCAGGTTTGCTCAGCCACCAAGCGGCAGCACTGAAACCCGCAGGTTGGGTGCTATCGGCAGGGAGGCCACGGTGCAGAAGTCCCCGCCTGTGAAAGAAAAGGGGGCCACACAACCCCTGCTGCATCCCTGCTCCCCTTCGAGCTGGGGAGTCCCCTCGACAGCTGGCCCTCGGTTCTCCGCTGCATTTGTCTGCATCACTACGACCAGTCACCAGGGTACTGCAAGGCAATGTGGACACCAGCAGGGGGCTGGGAGAGGTCATTCAACAGGCCCCCATGGCATTCTCAAAAGCCAATGAATGCTTGAGAAGCAAGTCATCAGATTGCAAGATATTAAAAAACAAAACTGCATTCAAATGTGATTACTAAAGTTTAATTTGCCCCTAAGATAGATTCCTGAGCCCTTTTCTTAATTTCTTTTCATTTTTTTGAACTCTAAGTCCTTAACTCCCCTTTTTAGAGACTGGAAATCACACAGAGAGATTGTTACAGTGGTTCCTGAGAGATCTGGCCCAGAGACATAGTCTCGCCATCGGTGGGCACGAGCAGCTGGCATCTGTAAGTGCCACGGCTCTGTGCCCAGGGATCCCTGGGTGAGCAGCTGGGGCACAGTGCTCTCCTAGGATTGCCAGGCTTGCGTCACCCCGTGCCTTTCCTCTGACGGCCTTTTAGTCTGGTGCATGGTTTGTTTCCCAGCCCCTCTGGGTCTTGGGGCCTCCTTGACTCCCAGCCATCTTCCCTGGTACTCCTGTCTTCACTCCATGGCCTCCCACTCATTTAGCTGTGGCTCTCTGTTCAGTGAGCTCCCGGGACCAGCCAGCCCTGGCTATTGGTCCCAGCCTGGCGCTGATGTTCTTTAGGGCCTGTGTCCTGTTAATCCTGCCAGCCCGTTCCCCTGCCCATCCCTCGGGGGCTGAAGTCATTTCCTGTAGAAATCTCCAGTGTAGGGGGAGGGGCCACCAACTTCCTTAGTTTCCCATCTAGTTCTCAACTCCTTTTATCTTGGTTTGCTACCCAGCAGCCTCTGAACAAGTCCATTGTACCCATGCGGAGGAGAACTCTAAGATTAGATAAATTAGTCCCTCTTCAGTGGCTCGTGATTCTCAGATATGTGAGGCAAAGGGTACGTATCAGTATATCTGAAGAGAGGAACTAAGTTGCTAGGGGCATTTTGGTCCTCTGTAGAGGAATATGAGGACCAGTTTGCCCAGTATTAAGCACAAGGGGAAATCCATATTAGAATGGATGGAAGAACCAGCAATGGTGGAGGTAGGAAGAGGCACCAGATATCCAAACATGCATCAGAAACTTCTTGGGAGAATGTTGCACAGAAAACCTCAACACTGAATCTGAGGGTCAAACACGATGACCAATTCGAAGATTTTATAATTAACAAAGACCTGGCTTTGGCAGTCACCTCTTACTCCATCTCTTAGCTCACCTAGACTTCACCTCAGGCTCCAACAACAGAACTCTCTTGTAACAGTCCTGAGTACCAAGCACGCAAAGGCATTTCTTTCCGGTCTTCTGGTTGACCCTTCAGCTTCTTAAAGCTACCAAATACCAACATGAGCAGCTTCTCTGGATTCTGGCCACAGAGTTAACCTCAGCCCCGAAGGCCCTTCAAGCAGAATACTCAGAAAGAACTGGACCTTGAAGTTCCAAGACTGAGCAGAGGGAAGGGTATTTACTAGAGATCTCAAACCTGGGTCATTGACTTGGCTTAAATATTTTTCTCCTGGACGATGTGTTTGCATCTTAAATCACACGCTAGTATTACTGTTCATATTCTGTATTTGTTATGTACAGCTACAACTGCTGTATACAATGAGATAGAAATCCCTTGCCTTTCCCATAGTTTCTGAGTAGAATGGTTTAGTGGGGTTCAATGGTGCCAGCCCCCCAGAGAGATATGTTCAAGTCTTAATCCCAGACACCTATGAATGTGACCTTATTTGGAAAAAGAATCTTTGTAGATATAATTAATTTAGGGATCCTGGATTTTCCAAGTGGGCCCTAAATCCAATGACAAAAAGGCACATCAGGGAGAGGCACGCAGAGAAAAGAGGAGAAAGCCAGGTGAAGACAGGCAGAGATTGGCGTTACACAGCCAGACCCCAAGGAATACCTAGAGCCACAGAGAATGTCGAAGGGACAAGGAAGGTTCAAATTCAAACTGGCTCTGCTCCATACCCCGGCTGCCCTGATCCCAGGAGGAAGTTAAGATCACCTGATGAAACCCCCTTCACAGAGAGCACAGCTTCCTCTTCATGCCTCTATAGTGCCCCCCACACCACCAGAAAGTAGCCACTCTTTGCCAGTCTTCAGGTATCAGCTTTGCTGTAAAAAGAAATGGCTTTTAAAAAAAAAAATATATATATATATATATATATATACATATATATATATGGTATTGATTTTTTACAGAGAGGAAGGGAGAGGGGTAGAGAGTCAGAAACATCGATGAGAGAGAAGCATCGATCAGCCGCCTCCTGCACAACCCCCACCGGGGATGTGCCCGCAACCAAGGCACATGCCCTTGATGGGAATCGAACCTGGGACCCTTGAGTCCGCAGGCCGACGCTCTATCCACAGAGCCAAACCGGTCAGGGCAGAAATGACCTGACACTATCTATCCACAGAGCCAAACCGGTCAGGGCTTTTGATTCATGACCTGACACTATCTGCAGAAGCAGAGAAAGGTGGTGACAGGAGTGGGTGGCCATCCAGTGTCCATGGTCCAGACAGAGCAGTATCAGGTAGGCAAATGGGTCACCATATCACCCTTTTTGTCTCTGTTTCTTTCCAACTCTAGCTCTGATCTCACCACCCAGCCCAGGCACACACATAAGCACCCTGGGTCCCTGGGCCACCAATGCCTGGGTCCTCCCTTTCAGCGGCATGGGTGCCAGTCAGGGGGAGCCCGGGGGATATGGCGGTGAAGTCACTGCCTCAAGACCAGAAGCGGGACCTCAATCACTCCTCCTTCCTCGTGTCCGAACGGCCGGCCCTGCCTCAGTCCCTCAGCAGTGCCCTGCCCCTCCTTTCCTTGGGAGATGGTCACCCTGAGACCTGCCCTTTGGGTTTTCAGGTTTTGCGACTTAACAAGTAAGAGGACGATGAAGACCATAGATCTCTAGGGAGAGTGACAACACCTCCAGGGGCTCTCAAGTCCGAGAGGTGGCGCTTGGACTGGGGTTCCTGAGTTGCTGCCCGTTCAGGTATCTGTCTTCTATTTTTACCACCTGGCGGACTGAGGGTTCTAAAACCCTGATGTTCTGCAGCATTTAATCAACCTTGAGGCATTATTCAGGGACATCAGGCTGCTCTCCTATCTGCAGTTGAACGTTTGCCTCTGGAATTCCTAGCTAGATCTCTCCCTGCTAAAGAATATCCACACACATCCTGCAGGAAGGACTGAGGAGCAAGGAGGGACCCAGGGAGAAGCTGTGGGATTTCAGAGACATTACCTGCAGTTACAGACTGACATGACGTTTCCTGGTGGTGTTTGAAACAGGCTGAAATTTACCAGCAGGGGTAGAGTTGTTGTTTATTTTCTTTTTCTTATTTATTTATTTATTTATTTATTTATTTTTAATAATTAAATCTTTATTGTTCAGATTATTACATTTGTTCCTCTTTTTTTTCCCCCCATAACTCCCCTCCTCCCAGTTCCCACCCCACCCTCCGCCCTCACTCCCCACCCACTGTCCTCATCCATAGGTGCATGATTTTTGTCCAGTCTCTTCCCGCATTTCCCACACCCCTTCCCCCCCCCCCCCGCAAGCATAGTCAGTCCATTCCCTTTCTATGTCCCTGATTCTATTATAATCACCAGTTCATTCTGTTCATCAGATTATTTATTCACTTGATTCTTAGATTCACTTGTTGATAGATGCGTATTTGTTGTTCATAATTTGTATCTTTACCTTTTTCTTCTTCTTCCTCTTCTTAAAGGATACCTTTCAGCATTTCATATAATACTGGTTTGGTGGTGATGAACTCCTTTAGCTTTTCCTTATCTGTGAAGCTCTTTATCTGACCTTCAATTCTGAATGATAGCTTTGCTGGATAAAGTACTCTTGGTTGTAGGTTCTTGGTATTCATCACTTTGAATATTTCTTGCCACTCCCTTCTGGCCTGCAAAGTTTCTGTTGAGAAATCAGCTGACAGTCATATGGGTATTCCCTTATAGGTAACTGAGTTTCTTTCTCTTGCTGCTTTTAAGATTCTCTCTTTGTCTTTTGCTCTTGGCATTTTAATTATGATGTGTCTTGGTGTGGTCCTCTTTGGATTCCTTTTGTTTGGGGTTCTCTGCGCTTCCTGGACTTGTAAATCTATTTCTTTCACCAAGTAGGGGAAGTTTTCTGCCATTATTTCTTCAAATAGGTTTTCAATATCTTGCTCTCTCTCATCTTCTGGCACCCCTATTATTCTGATGTTGGTACGCTTGTAGCTGTCCCAGAGGCTCCTTACACTATCTTCACACTTTCGGATTCTTTTTTCATTTTGCTTTTCCGGTTGGGTGTTTTTTGCTTCCGCGCATTTCAAATCTTTGACTTGATTCTTGCGCTCCTCTGGTCTGCTGTTGGGAGTCTGTATAATATTCTTTATTTCAGTCAGTGTATGCTTACTTTCTAGTTGGTCCTTTATCACACCATCGAGGGTCTCATTAGATTTCCTGTACATCTCATCAAGTTTATCGACAGCTTCTAGAAGCCTCTTGAGAGACCTCAAAAGTGTGGTTTTGAATTCTATATCCAGTAGCCTGCTTTCCTCCGGTTCTGTCCTTTGTGGCCTGTTTCTTTGTCTTGGCATTTTTTTATGCTTCGCTGTGTCTATAGAGTGGCTTTCTGTGTTAAGTGTCCCAATTACCTGAGGTAGACACTCTTGGTGCACCCTCTTTTGGTCTCTGTGAGCAGTCTTGAAGTCAAGCCTTGATTGTTGTAGGTAATTACTACTTGACCTCCAGGCCAACTGGCTGTTCCTTCTTTTTCTTTTTTAGACCTGATTCTTAACAGGCGGAATTGACTTAAAGGAGTTAATCTGCTGTGAAATTTTGAAGATGTCGTGTGGATTCGGGGAGGATGCCCCATCTTCTGCACAAATCACACTAGGCAGTAACCACTCAGCCAGCCCACAATGACCTCTCTAGACTCTGTGACTTATCTTTGCAGCATCTGTCCTCAGGGAGCTCAGTGAGCTCCTCTGTGGCCAGGAAGATGCCCACTCTGCTTGTTTACCAGGAAATGCCCCGCTCCGGGCCACTCGGGTCAGTCAGTACCCTGACCGCATCAACATCAAAAACCAACAGGAAAAAAAGGATGAGACAATCAGAAAATTTGAGCAGTAAGTGCTATTTGATTATATTAAAGAATATCAAGATAAAAGCATTATAGTTATGTTTTTTAAAAGCCCCCTTATCTTTTAGAGACACATATCAAAATATTTATGGATAAAATGGTATTACCTCTGGGGTTTTATTCAAAATGATTCCGTTGTGGGGGCGTGGGGAGGCGGAATAAATCAAACCAGGGCCGCTGTGAGCCGCGTTGCCGTAGCGGGTGTGGCTGGGTGATGGGTGCACAGGCTTGATTGCTCCCTATTGTGCTGTGTTTCAGTTTTCCCATAATGGCACGTTTAATTAGTAATATGAAAAGAACAAGGGCAGAATGCATTTCCCCCAAAAAAGACAAGCAATGGTGAAAGACAGATATATTTGCATTTCCTATGATGAAGAGGGAACAGGGTCAAATTCAGGGCCACCAAAGGCTCTGCTGCCAGTGGGGCTCCCTCCACATCACCGAGCGGGTTCCTCCCACTACCTGGAACCACCCGAGTTCTTCCCTCCGCAGAAAGGACTGTGGACAGAGAATCCATGGTGTGAAACATACGCCGAGAGAATGCCTGGGGCGGGCATGCTGGGCACACCACAGGTATTCAAAGACTGTTCACTCCATAAAAAATCCTCCAAGTGCAAGAGAGAGAGGCCAGCTGACAACCCACAGACACACCGCAGTCCCTGCTACTGGGCCCCCTGCTCCTGCATTCAATACCCCAGCATCCCCAGCCCCTAAGGACTGACCGAGCCTCCTGACCTTCACTCTTGTGGCTGCCCGACCTTCACCCTTGGCAGGGAACGTAGAGTTCAAGACAGCCCTTTATAGAACCTTCTGGAAAGGGACCTGAACCTCAATGGTTTTCAAATCAGTGAAACTTAAAATAACAATAAGATGTTCTTCATCTTGAAAATTAGGGAAGTAAAATACTGTGACAGTCTTCAGAACTGGCAAAGACCAGGTGACATGCTCACTGGAGTTGAAATTGGGATCACATTTCTAGATATCAACTGGGCAACGTATGGCCAGTTCACAGATAGTCATCGTGCTCTTTGAGGCAGTAAATTCTCTTCTAGGAATTACTAACCTCAGCAATATGTACATGTACACACTAGATGCACAGGGATTTGCTAACAATAAATTAATTACGCTACGTCCATAGGACCTACTCTGCCACTAAAATGATGCTTAGGAAGAAATATTAAATATTAAATAAAATAAAAAATTCCTATGAAAAAGAAGACTGTTTATACACTATGATTTCTACCAAATAATATGAATATATGTATTTCTTGAAAGTGACCATATCAAATATCTAAGAATAGATATGTTGGATCATGAATTTTCTTTCTTTCTTATACTTTTCCAATGTTTTCCAAGTTTTCTGCAATAATGAGGATGCTATTTTCATATTATAAAAATACTTTTAAACTCTTAGTTCTTCTAATATTTCTTAATTTCCTGATGACAATGACTTCAATGACAGCCACAAAACAAGACACACTCAGAATAGGTGGTATGGCAACTATGTACAGTTGCCCTGGGTTCACTTAAAAATAAAGTGTATGACCTCCATCTCAAGGTCATTTGGAGGATTAATGAGATGCTATATATGAATGAATCTTTCCAAGCTTTTAGGTTCACAGGTTCTTTTGTATGTAACATGTTGAGAAGGAACCATACGAATGCATTGTCATGTAAAATGTGGTGAGAGGGGTAGCCATTATAATTACTATGTCAATGGTGCTTGAAGCCAGGCATTTTGGCCCTGACATCTTGTTGCTGCTCTAGCCTTCCTATACAACGAAGCCAATGGTCATGCAAGAACGGACCCTGTCTATGTGGGCTCAGTACCCTATGTATGCCTCCCCTCACCAGCTTCCTGGAGGAAGGAATGTGTCTGCTTAGGACTAAAACCAAGTCCAAGAGAACAACACTCTTCTTCATTGGACGCAGAGTGTCTGGAGCAGCTATTTTGCCAAGTGATTTGTCAGAAGACAGTTGGAAAGAATCGGGGACTAGATTCGGAGCTCAGTTCCCTACTAAATCCGTTCTTTACCCGGGTTCCACTATTTTTCTCATCATGCTTCCATATGGCCACTTATAAACTGATCTCCTTAAATCTGCTGGGCAGCTGTGATGCTTGACACGAGCCAACTTCCGGATCCAAAGCATCTGAGAGGCCATGTTTTCTAAGAGGTTATACGCACGCCAATGTCCTTCTCAATCTAGGAAATTTCTTTTGTGTCCAGAGACTTCCAGCACCATAGAATTCACTCTTGTTCTGCAAGGTAGTCTATAGTTCTGTTAGACAGAAATACTTGCTGTAAAGTTCTTTATTATATTGTACAGAAGTCTGGCCCCTATAACAACCCACCATGGTGTTCTTGGGAGCATAGCAATGTAAATGCTATTTTTCCTGTCAAAGTAATAGTCCTTCATCCGCTGAAAATTTCTACCTGCTTTCTTTTCTCTCTACCTGCCATTGTTTCTTGAAACTAGGATTCCAGCAGAGGGTAGGAGCTTTGGTACTGAGTCCTGCTTTTATTAATTCCCTGGCTGGGCCATCTTGGGCAAGTTACTTAGTTAATATTTCCCTACTTCCTTTTCCTCCTCTGTGCTTGGATGCTTATAATGTTACCTATTTATTAAGGTTGTTGTAGTAAGTGTTTTGCTTGCAGGCAGATAATCTACATAAAACACACCATGTAGAGATTTCACTTCTTAGATGTTCAACATTGGTAGAGGTGGTAAAGATGGTATGATTTCCAGTACCTTCCTCATATGACCAGACTCTGGACACTCTTGTTTGCCAATGTCCTTCTTAAACTATAATGCCAGGTCTAAAGGCACTGAACACATTATAATCAGGAAAACTCAGAACACAGAGGGATGCTTGCCACGTGACCTAGGTATTAGCTATTTGCAATTGGGAAAATTCTTTGATCTCTCTAAACCTGTGGCTCTCATGTAGAACATGGGATAATAAGATTATCTGCTTTATAAGGCTGTGAAAATGTTGCCACTGATACCACCCTAAGGCACTACCTATGTGCAAATATGGGATCTAAGCACTCCATTTAGGAGCCCTGAGGACCCTTTTGGCAGCCAGGAAACATTCACTATTGTGACAACGGAAAAGGTCTGGGAGGTTTGGGGTGTGGCTGTCTGTTTGGGGTGAGGGTGATATTTCCCCACTGGGCACAGAGGCTGCCCCACACTGATCTGACCACATCAGAGTTCAGCTCTGCTCCACAACCAAACACTGTAACAGGAAGAAGGTAAAGAAAAGAAGAAGAGGAGAAGGAGCCTGGGGGGGAGCATAGGAGAGAAAGGGGAAGAGGGAGAGGCCATGGAGTGACTGAGAAGTGGGAACGGGTGGGTGGTCGCTTTCAGAAAGAGGGACCAGAGGAGAGCCACCAACCTGAGAAGGGGCTTCTCTGCAAGGGCTGAAGGTCTATCCCGATTTATGTGGGGGACCCTGCAAAATTCACCCTGTCGCTTGCTTATAAAGAGGCAACGGCATGGAGCACAAAGACCATGAGCTTCCGTGTGAGCTGCGTTTTCCTTTCCTCATTGTTTTCAAGGCGCCCATCACTCCACCTCCCCCTGGGGTACCAGACTCAGTGGAGTCTCTGCAGAGTGCAGCCTTTGCTTGACTAAGATTCTTCTTGTAGATTCTTCTTGCCATTCACTGGAGTTCCATAGCACTGCCAGCAAAATTAAAGGCGCCATGGCGGGGGTGGGGGGGTGGGGAGGGCATTCTCACTTCCTCTTGGTAGTAAAATCAGGGGGTGGGAAAAGTCCTCTCCGCTGGGAGCTTTAACCTCAACACTCTTCCTGTGTCTGGGCCAGTGTTTCTACAGCGCCCAGGCGTTCAGACACCGGCAGGCCCGCCCCCCTCTGTGCCTGAATCTTGGAAGTTCGCGGATTCCGAACCAGTGATTCTCAACCTGCTGACAGATCTGGACCGTTTCCCCCCTTCTCTGCAGCCTCTAGCCTGTCTGGCCACCAAGCCTGGAGGTAACTGCCACCAATAAGAGTGTCCCTGTGAGAATCCGAAGGTGCGGCTGAACACACCCAGCACTTTCCTGTGTCCACGGCATGCAGCCCAGCGGCTGTGGAGGAGGCTCTTGGGTTCCTCGGATCCACCCTCCGTGGAGCAGAAGTGGCTGTGGTCTTCAGTGGTGGTTTCCTGAGGTTCCTGTACTTCCTGATCCCACCCCCCCAACACACACACACACACGCACACGCACATGCACACACACCAAGAAAAAAGAAAAAAGGAAATGCAGCAGCTGCCCATGGCCCTCCCAGTGGTGTGGCGCCCTGGCCTCCCGCATTAACCCCTGGCTGGTGCACCTGGGTTGCTTTCAGGATGTTTCAGTTCTCCGGCTGATGCATCCGTGCTGCCTGCACAGGGGATCGCCTGGGACGCTTTGGAGAACAGCACCATATGGCTCCCACTTCTGGGACGGGGCCTAGGAGGCCACACATGTTCATGCTCTCCAAACATGTCCAATGGGCACTTAGGATGAAAACCACTCAGATTTCAAACTGAATTCCCAGCCTCAGGCTTTGTATTTTTTGGGGTCAGACCCTCACCTCATAGTCATTTCAAATCAGGGGTTTTTGTGTGATTTTTTTTAGTTGAATTTATAGGGGGTGGCGCTGGCTAATAAAATTATAGATTTAAAGTGTACAATTCTAGAATATATCAACTGTGTATCGTACTGTGTGTTCACCACCTCAAGTCCTCTCTCCTCCCATTACCATTTACCAAACCAGGTTATCAAGTCAGAGACCTCGCTCCGTCCCCTCCCTCAACGTTCTCCCAACACCTCGAGGAGAGGCCGGTCCGCGCACTTTTCAAAGTGGCCCAGGTTCCTGAGGACCCGGCAGAAGCGAATGCCAACGCACTTGTAAATATTTAAAGAAATAAAAGGCTATAGAGTGACTAAAAAACTCAGCAACCAGAATTGCACCTTTGAAAGTGAAAAATATACTCATAGAACCAGCATCTCACGGGATAGATCAGAGAAAGGAAATAAAACCTGGTGAACTGTACAACAGATATGGAAAAAAAAATTGCTCAGCTGGCAGCGAAGAAAGAAAAATCCTAAGAGCAAACATGCTGACACCCTTCTCCGTACTTTACATATAGTTTCCCTTGCAGTCCTCGCGACCATCTCACAGAGTAGAAAGTCTTGCTTCCCATTTTAGAGATGAGGAAGCTGAGGTACAGGGAGGTAGAGTGACTCACCCCCATTCATGCACCTGATGAGAGCGCGAGGCACAACATTCAAGCCAGGAGCCCGGCCCCGGCTCGCTGCTCAATAGCTGTGCTTCGTTCCCATGGAGGAAACGGAAATCAGAAAAGTGACACGGAGGTGAAATCTGTTCCAGAACACACGATGGAGAGAGCAAAGTCAAGGCGATTTTCTGACAGGGAATGGCTGAGGATTTCCCAGAACTGATGAAAAATACCTATCATCAGGCTTGGGAAGGCCCAAGAATTTTAAGCAGGACGAATGAAAGTAAATCCATACCTAGACACAGCACAGGGAAGCCGCCGAATGCCAGAGAGCGGAGATGCCGGTGCTGAATAAAGCGGCTCATCAGAGAAGACACGTCCCCTAAAAAGAGAACTTTTACAGGCAGGCGGCTTCTTCAGAGCGGCGAGGAGGCCGAATACAGTCAGATATGATCTGCGGATAAAATAACCAGCAGCCGCTTTCTTTGATGACTCAGAAGGCAGCCCAGGATTTTCTTATGCCCCCAAATCATCAATTCAGAAACTTATTAAAACTGAGCAAAGGGTATCGTGAAAAGAGTGTGGGGTTAGCAGCAGCTCTCCCCCGGTCTGGTAACCTGAGGGCAAGTTCCAGCCTCTCTCAGCTTCAGCTTGGTGCCCAGGAGCTACCGTTTCGGGAGCAATGAAGGAAGCACAGACTGCGGGCACACGGCCCCTGAACCTCTCAGGCTCCAGTGCCCACTGCTCAGAGTCAGAGAAGCAAATGGCTGAGGGCACCATCCTGATTCTCTGTCTCACTTGGAAATCGGAAGTTTGTTTAAAATCAATAACCCCTGCCCGACGGGTGCGGCTCAGTGGTTGAGCGTCGGCCCATGCGCCAGAGGTCGCTGGTTCAATCCCGCCAGGGCACATGCCCAGGTTTCAGGCTCATCCCCAATAGGGGGTGTGAAGAAGGCAGCCGATCAATGATTCTCTTTCATCAGTGTTTCTCTCTCTCCCTCTCCCTCTAAAAATCAATAAAAATGTATTTTAAAAATAAATAAAATCAACCCCTGATATAATATAACACCATATTTACATTTATACATGTTTGACTAGCACAGGTCTACACTTTTTTAAACATTTTATATGTCTGTAATTATTTAAAGTGTAAAGCACTTTTTAAAACTCCACACTGATTTGGGATTTCTGGCTGCTGTTAATCTAGATGAGTGATAGCGAACCTATGACACATGTGACAGAGGTGACACGAGAACTCATTTTTTTGGTTGATTTTTCTTTGTTAAATGGCATTTAAATATATAAAATAAATATCAAAAATATAAGCCTTTGTTTTACTATGGTTGCAAATATCAAAAAATTTCTATATGTGACACGGCACCAGAGTTAAGTTAGGGTTTTTCAAAATGCTGACACGCCGAGCTCAAAAGGTTCGCCATCACTGATCTAGATCGTGGGTTTGCAAAGCACACCCTGAGGGCCAAATCCCACTGCCCGCTGATTTTACAAGAAAAGCAGGACACAGCCACACGCAGCTGCTCACACATGGCCTCTGCCTGCCCGCCTGCTGCACGGCAGCTGCTGGTCATACTAGAGACGGCCTGGCCTACAGACCCCAGACATGAACTCTCTGTGTTTTACACCCTCCTCCCCATTTTGCCAGTCTCTGTTCTAGATCAAAGGATTATTATTTTTCTATTGTAAGGGAAGTTGAAGGCAATCCAGTCAGAGTCATGGGCTGGGATTCGCTCTCCGTGACCAATGGTGCCAGGAAGGCGACAGAGAAACAGACAGGGAACTTCTATCATCCGACGTCGGCTGGACCTGGCTTCTCGTCCCGCCATCTGTGGACAATGTCCTTGTGCGGCCACTGGGGGATTCAAAGCTGAGCATGATGCTGGCTACTGTAGGTGCTCAATCCATGTCCCATCTCTCCGTTCCCATCAGTGCTGAAGTCAGACTCAGCCCTGCCTGCACGGTTACGTTTCAGAAGTGAGAAAGAGGAAAGGGAGCAGGTCAGGTGCCGCCGCTCCGAGACAGTGGAACAAAACAGGGCCCTGTGTCATTCTGTCTGAGCGCATGAAAACACGGCCACTGGGCCACCAGGGAGATCCTAAGCAGCCCTTTTCTTGGTTAAAATTGACTGCTATTTCTTCACTGAAACACAAAACTCTACCCTCCCCCCCCACACACACACACACCTCCTTAGGCCTCCACTACACCTCCCCCCAGAGCCCCAGCCCTGTAAGAGGTTGTTTCTGACACCGTGGTACTGAGATGCCCCATGGCCCCCGAGCTGCACACTCCCTCCCAGCAAGGACAGGAAGCCCAAGGGTTCCACTCCAGGTGTCCCTGTGGGCTCTGGCGGAAAGTCACTGACAGGTGGGCAGCCAGATTTGACAGTTTGGTCTGTTTTATTTGTGGGTGTCATGCAAACCCAACGATGTGCAATGGTGGGAGGAGGGAAGAGGGGTGATCATTACTGAATAATACTGTGTCCTGGGTGTGTTTCACGTTATTTCTTTTGATCTTCACAATTCTCATGTGGGTCAGAGAATGTGACCTCCCTTTTACCGGCAGTAGGAGCTGAGGCTGTGGGAGCTGACTGAGGTCTGGGGCCTGGCAAATGTGTTTGCCACTTAGAAGTACACAACAGCTGAGAGAATCACTTTTTTTTTTAAATAAAGAAAGCCTAGCTGAAAAGAAATGAAACCTATGTCCCCCATGTGATAGCCTCTCTTCTTTTTTAAAATAAACACACAAACTTTATGTTTTTATTGATTTTTAGAGAGAGAGGAAGGGAGAGGGATAGATAGAAACATCGATGAGAGAGAAACAGCATCCACGGACTGCCTCGTATATAACCCCTCCTGGAGATCGAGCCCACAACCGGGGCATGTGCCCTGATGGGGAATCAAACTGTGACTTCCTGGTTCCTGGGTCAGCGTTCACCAGTGGGGCAATAGGCTCTCTTTTGTGTATCGCATAGTGCTGGGTCCAGCGACCAGGAGGCAGGCTTTGTCTCTCTGAAGATCTTTGATAAGACTTTTCTCTTCATCCACTTAGACCTAAGCTCAGAGAGCAGCTAAGTCGTGTCTCTGCTATTAGCACTTAGAGTACAGGGTAGGAATATGGGGTGAGAAAAGCCCGGCCCCATACCCACAATCCATCATCACCCAGGGAGATGGGTCCCACTATTAATGCCAGAGCCCCATCTCAGCACTGGATCCACGGGGAGACCTTGAACTGGGTGCTCTTAACCAGTGGTTCCAGGGATTCTGACACAAACCCCCCTCCCCCCGAGAACCACTGTCTTCATGTAACTCGGTGTCAGACACCCGCCATTCATCCAAATTTCAGCACACGTGGTCTCAGTTAAGAGTCAGCCTTTTGACCTCCCTGCAGCAGAGTCCACAACACACAGCCCATGCTGGGGTCTCAGGTCTAAAAACAGATCTCCCTCTCCTGGTCTGCAAGAGTGTCCAGGGGACCTTCAGCCTTGATGCCTCATTTGCAGTATAACAGAAGCATGGTCTCACACCTAGCCTGATTCACCCTGTTCTTCTGCGAAGCAACTAGCATTCTTCATAAAACGCTTTGACATTTTTCTAATAACCCTTAGTAGTAATCTTCTAGAAACAAGCTACCTATCCAATCACTTGGCTAATGATCCTTACTTAACCCTTTTGGCCTTTTATGCAATCTAATAAAGATGACCTAACTACTCATTTCCTGTAAATGTCTCTGCCAAGAGTAAATAATGACTTATGATCTTTGCATTTGTTTTACATGAATAAATTGTGTCTTTCCGGCTATATTACTGGCTCCTGGAAAGCAGGGGTCATAAGCCATAAACATCTTTCAATCCCCCCCCCCACTTTTATATTAAAAAGTGGGAATAGTAATTTTTTTTTCTATTTACAATTAAGAAAACTTAAAAAGTTTTATGTCACATTTGCTTCTTGGGAAGAAGTTTTTTAAAAGCCAGTTAAATAATTTTGCTCTTGGGAGAGATGTTTGTAGGATAGATTATATGTAAATGGTGGGAGAGAGAGAGGGAGAGAAGAAGGAATCGATGAATATGACACATTTTTTAAACTTCTGCACACCATACCCAAATCCCAACTAAAGCTTCTCTAACTCGGGCCCTGGCACAGAATAAAGTCTGTGCTAGACAAGGCCACGGCTCCTCAGAGGGGTTACAGCCTCGGGAAAAGATCACACTGCACTGAAGTGATACTGGGCAGTGCATGGTGAGTTACATGAGCGTCACTGTGCCAGCTGTGAAATAGTAAGATCACATATATAATTTGTATTGTTCTCTTCCTCCAGTTCCTCTTAAAATCCTTATAATTTCTTGTTTAAAATATATATTTGTATTGATGTCAGAGAGGAAGGGAGAGGGAGAGAGATAGAAACATCAGTGATGAGAGAGAATCACTGACCGGCTACCTCCAGCACGTTCCCAACTGGGAACCGAGCCTGCAACCTGGGCATGTGCCCTGACCAGGAACCAAACTGACCTCCTGGTTCATAGGTAGACGCTCAACCACTGAGCCATGTTGGCCGGGCTAACCTTATCATTTCCTAAGTGACCAGAGCACAAGGAGCATCTTTGTTCTAAGTTTGTGATGAACAGTTTTCAGATATTTTTAACCCCAGGATTTAAATGTCCCTAGAGATGTGAAGGGACCATAAACTAGCTGACGCAGACTGAATCTGTCTTTCGGAAAATGAAGTTCTCCTAGAAGAGAGGTACTCTTGGACCACAAGTCAATCCCTACGCATGTAGCTGGCAGGCAGCTCCGGGGAATGGAGCTCAGATTTGGGCATCATCAATGGGCCAGGCAATGGAGGTCAGGCTGAAATCCTTTATCAGGGAGCAGAGTGGTCCCTAAATTCTAGAAGATCTGACTTGTGGATTGGCCAGGAAACCTACCATTTATATGCTCAGGGAAGGAAGTGCTGAGCTGTGAGTGCTACTATTCCTTCGTGGAACTTCCCTCCCCAGCCACCCCATCCCAGAGACCAGGCTATGGACAACCTGTAAGAAGTGTTTCTCTCTTTCATGTGAATTCAATTAGACAAATTTCACTCTTTTTAAAAAATGACTTAATCCCCAGGAACTGCAATCTTTAGTTGGCCAAGTATTTTGAAATAACAGTTATGCCCAATGTTGAAAAGAGAAGCAATCTTTGGACTTAGCAACTACTGTTTTTATGCTATTTTGGGTTCTAAATCTTCAGTACCTAATGCACATAATCTCAAAGATGGCATCTTCACGTTCCCATTCACTTATTCAGTCAATTCACTCATTTATTTATTCCAGATGTTGAATACTTAGCACGTTACAAATACCGTCCCAGAATCCAAGAATGAAAAGGCATAGTTCCTGCCCTTAAGGAAATTGTATTTTTAGGAAAGAGACTCTTTTTAACTTAAGTTTGATTATGATTATCAGGAATAATACCATTGCCCTCAACAAGACGGAACAAGAAGAACATTTGATACATATTTTGTCACAACTCATACTAGATTTGAAGACCTTTTGCAAAGTAGTATTTCAGAAATGTTTGACCAATTACAGAATTTTTCTCAAGTTCATTACTCTGAAGGATATCACTGATTTGCACTTATTTCAATCTTCTTTAAAATATTTTGACATGTTAATTTGGTTATATAATGTGCTAACATCTCTTACAGTGGTAGCACAGTGGCTTACACATAGCAGACATCCAATAAGCATTGTGTAGGTTCACTGAATTTTAGATTTGGGAAGCATCTTTACAAATCAGCTAGTCCTATGGTCCTTAAGCTTAATTGGGTTTTGGACCACTTTGAAAGTCTGACAAAATCTGTGGACATTTCCCCCCATTTATAAAAACACATATTTACATACACAGATTGTGTATACAACGTTAGGTGATTGGTGAATTACCCTAAATATCATCTATGAACTAACTCCTTTGGGGGTCATGTAATCTAGTCTACATCTTCTACTTTATAATTGCTAAAAATCACTGCCTTGAACAGGGGTTGGAAAATCATGGCCCTTAGGCCAAATCTGGCTCATCTCTTGTCTTCATGCATTCTGTGAGGAAGAGTGGCTATTACTTTTTTAAATGGTTCCATTTAAAATGGTTATTATATTCAATTTTGCATCTTGGCCTACAAAACCTAAACTATTTATTACCTATTATTTTATAGAAACAATTTTCTAGCCCTTGGCTTAGAATGGTTGGAAAATATTGTCAAAATCCCTCAATGACTAGAAAACAGGACTAGAATTCATACCCTCATTCCTCATCCACTGGTCTTCTCATTACTCCTAACTGATCAATTAAAATGCTGACTGATTGACGGAGTTACACCCAATAAAACAGAAATCACGGAGCTGTAAATTTGGAGTGCTTAATATACAACTTCTTGGATAAAGAACTGTGCAGAGTTGTAGAAAGTTAAACTTCAGAGAACAAAATCAGATTACAATTCATCAAAGAAACAAGACTAAACTCTCATATTATGCATTCCTGACTTGTTTTTTTTTCAACTTTGCATTATGTCCCATTCCACCTATTTGAAATGCAATACTTCTTATGAAAAGGAAATGATGGTAGAGAAGGAACTTAATGTAAAATTATTTGAACAGATGTTGTCCTGATTTTAAAGTTATTTTCTGATTCCTCCTGTCATGTAGTACTATAAAAATTGAATGAAAAGAATTATAATAACCATTGTAATTTTGAATGGGTGTCATTTGGAATATATTCCTTTTAGGAATTTCAAAAGTCCCTGATTGCTATTGGTTGTTTTCTTCCATTGACTAGAGCTGCCAGGATGGTTTCAAACTGTATTGGGCAATATTACAGTCATACAGTTTGAAGATTCTTTATAACGGAAGAAATAAACCACTTAAATAAAAATAAACATTTACCCTAACCCTAACCCACATCCCCCAGAGACCTCTATAAACTTTTCAGCCGAAGTCCTTTCTTTTTGACAGACTCTGAAACCATTTTGTCCACATTTACTCGCTCATGAAAATTGGGTATAACCTTCGCAGCCGTGTGCTTGACACAGGAAGGGTGAAACGATGCTGTCTGCAGGCGTGTGGTCAGAGTGAATGAGGTTGTCTGTCTGAAGAGTCAGCGTTAGAACTACACTGGCTCTCTTTATGCGTAACTTTCACTCCCTCCACCCCACCCGAGTCTCCTGCACTTACCCGGAAAAGGCAGATTCCTCGGGGCAGTGCAGAGAAGGCCGCCTGTCTGACCTCCAGGTGGGATCCTCTCCTAGCAGCCGGGCTGCCCGGGCCCCTCCATGCTCCGCGTGCACTAGTGAGGGCTGGCCCTTCACCAGGCACAAGGAAGCTGGGGCTCCAAGTTCCGCAGCGAATCAACAGCAACCACAAACCCTCAAAAGCATTTCAAACACAGGAGCAGTGAAAGACCAAGCTCCTGCAGATGAACAGCCCAGTTGCAAAATGACAGGAAGGCCAACTGTCAAGACTCAAGGGGCATGTATTCAAGTGGTATGGCTACTGCGAGGGCCCAGCTTTTAAAACTCAACTCCAAGTGCATTGTGTAGAGAATGAGGACATGAGGACGGGGAAGGCAGTGATCATACCAGAAACAGGGAAGGGGGAGACCGACTGTGTGTGGAGTTTAGGGTAAAAAAGCACAGGGTGGGGCACAAGCAGGTTTAGAGTTGTCCCTATGGAAAATACTACGATAATAGGACATAATACAAGAATAAGGTCTGTGTTTTGTGTAATCACAACTGTGGACCTCCTTTCGCCCCACCCTATCTGCAATATTTCCTTTCAGAAAATGTTCAGAGTTGTTCTGACTTCCGTTAGGGACTTGGGACATCTACTCGGTCGTTGCTGTGTAATACTGACGGCAACACGACACTAGGACCAGCTCCTTTAAGTAGAGCTAACAGCGAGGTTAACCCAAGTCAGAGCATCTGAGGAGGGCGGGTACACGTCTGCCACCTAAGACTTTAGACCCTTAACGTGACCTCCAAAGAGGTCGTAGAGCTGGGCTGCCAGTCTGGAGAGAAAGCCAAGTTCCGCAAACTGCTGCAATTTGCCTACCAGTTTATGCAACATGTTAAATTAATAGTTTAAATATCATTATCTTGCAAGTCACGCAACAATGTGGTATAGAAATCCTAATTTATTAACTACCAACATTTCATATATTCCAATTTTTAAACTCTTGACATTTTTCATTGAAACGAAGTTACGGGCGCATCAAACTGGGACCATTCCTGGGTTCTCTGTCCTTTAGAGGCCTAAGAGGATGGCAGTTGGGTAATTTCTGATGATTTCCGGTCTCCTGTGCAAAGCTGGAGCACTGCTCTAACTAGCAAACGGGCTGCGTCCTCCTTTCTTACCACCCCCGCTTCTCACCCCAAGCAGCGTGGCCTGTGCACCTGGCCCTGTAGTTCTAGCTCCCAGGGAAGGCCCTCCAGCTGGAAAGTGTTCCTTTTCGGCCGATGCACAATGTCTGTGTGAAAGGAGTAAAGATGTTCTATGCTTCCGAGCAGCTCATACTGGAGAAATTTCAAAAGTTAATAACGGTAGCGAAGACGGTCACAGACAAACCCAACGCCCGAGAACAACGGAAAGAAAGGGCCCACTATAAACCTACTGATGTGAAGTCTCTAGAAAACTGGCCGGAGGTGAGGACCTGGAGGGACAAAGTCCCAGGAGAAGGGGGTACAAAAGCGGAGCCTGATGCTCAGCTCAGCTCAACTCTAACTCAAGGTGCTGCTGATCTGTCACTGGCCTCTGAGAGGCAGAAAAGTGGAGCAGAAGGGGGTGGCAAGGACGCTGTAAAGTGCAGGGCCTCTGGCGTAGGGGACAGAAGAAGAGCCCGGGATCACCCAGGAGGGGGCGCCCTTACCGTCAACGTGCGCTTTCAGGTAGGACCTGCAGGGCTACGCCTTGGGAGGAGATAGGAACCAGAAATGCTGCACCACAAGGTGGAATTGCAATTTCCAATCAACTCCATTAGGTAATCACTGCACAGATCAGGGGATTGGTCAGTACCGCAGCCTGCCCCCCTCCACCGGCCCCAAGCAAAAGTCATCTCTGGAAGACGATGACACCCCCCACATCAGCAAATTGCCTCTCACATTTTTGTACACAATGTCCAACTTTCAATAAATACGAACAGGCACGTCAGAAGTTAAGACTAATAACCAAAACCAAGAACACAAATAGAAAACAGAAACAGGTGCACAAAGATAGAGAACTGAGGGACTTTAAAATGGCGGATTAATAGTTTGAAGGAATAAGATAAAATACGGAGGATTTTATATTTATGCCGGAACTGATCTTTTAAAATCAAATGGAAATTCTGATTAGACACAGAAGATGAAACTGGAATAGGTCACTAGAAAATATCAGATTGAAAAATAGAGGAGGGAAAGGGATAAAACCTACATAAAATTGTACAGAAGACATGGAGGACACAGGGAAAAGCTCTAACAGGCCCATAGCTGGTGTCCTAGAAAAGGAGAAGAGAAAGAATTGGGCAGAAGCAATATTTAAAGAGGCAAAATGAAAAAATTATTATATTGCAAAATGATCGTAATAACTCTAGTTAATATCCATCCCCATACATAATTACACATTTTTTTCTTATAATGAAGACTTTCCAGATTCATTCTTTTAGCAAATTTTAAATATGCAATACAGGATTATTAAAATTAGTCACCTATTTTCTTTTTTTTTGTTATTTTTATTCCTCACTGAGGATATTTTTTCCACTGGTTTTCAGAGAGAATGGAAGGAAGAGAGCGGGAGAGAGGGAGAGACATATCGATTGGTTGACTCCTGCATGCACCCTGACCAGGGCAGGGGATTGAACCTGCAACCCAGGTATGTGCTCTTGATCAGAAATAGAACCCGAGACCATTTGATGCACAGGCCAATGCTCTAACCACTGAACTACATCAGTCAGGGCATCACCCATTATACTTATACTAGAGAGGGCACAGGCCAAGGGAGAGACCGTGGGCGGGCTCTAGGGTGTGTCCAGCCTGTCTGGCTCAGTCCCGATTGGCTGGACCCCAGCAGCAAGCTAACTTACCAGTTGGAGCGTCTGCCCCCTGGTGGTCAGTGTACATCACAGCGAGCGGTTGAACAACTTTAGCAGATTACATTTTGATTGGTTGAACTGCCTACTGGTTGACTGGACATTTAGCATATTAGGCTTTTATTACATAGGACTGGCTTTCCTACTAGATAGCTCTCATGGTGTTTTTTCTTTCACTTTTAAAAAATCTTAGTTCTCTCTTCTCTCCCTCTTGAATAATTTCTAAATTCCTATCTTTCAGGTCACTTATTCTCTCTTCCATTTGGGTCTGCCCTATTACCAATACTTTCTAATGCATTCTCTGTCTCATTCATTGAGTTCTTCAACCTATGCTTGGTTCTCTTTATAATTTCAATCTACTAGGTAAAGTACTCCTTTTGTTCATAAATTTTATTCTTGAGTTCAAATAGTTGCCTTACAGTTTTCTTGTATCTCATCTGAACTTCTTCAGAACAGCACTTTAGAATGTTTTATCAGTGAGATTGCACTATGTAATGCTTTTAAGCTCGGTTGCTGGAGAATTGTCATTTCTTTTTGCAATGATGTATTACTGTGATTTTCCACAGTTTTTGATGAAATGAGCCTTTGCCATAAGCATTTGAAGTAGCAAACATCTTAATCACCAAAGGCTTTGTTTACTTATTCTAACAGGGCAACAGGCTGACAATTAGAAACTCTTCCTTTGTTTCCAGAAGGTGGTGCTATAACACAGGTTTTCCGTTTCCCTTCCCAAGCTGACTCAATGCTACATGTTTTCTTTCCACCTCTTCTGCAGGAAGGTACTGCGGCCACCACCACCATCCCAGCATGCTTCAGGGTCAACTCTGACTGCAGGACCTAGACTGAATGTGTAATGACTGAGATGAATGAGATACCTCGTGGGGATTCTTCAGAATTTTTGTGAGGGGGCTGAAGAAAGTGAACTTCATAGGGGACCGAGCTCATTCTCCAAACATAAGGTATTGAGCCAAAATAATTTGAGAACTAGTATTAACATCCTGTCACTTTTACCCATAGCTATTGGGGATCTATGAAAATTCTGATTTGGCATCTTTTGTTTTTAACCATTTCCTCCATTCCTAATATTGTGTCTGTTTAAACATGGTACTGTAGTTTATGTAATAAAATAGGCTTCGAAGTCTAAATGCCTAGTCTGGACACCCAATCGTGCCATTTCCTAGTTGTGCTGCTGTCCTGCATTTACTCCTTAGCCTTTCTGTGCTCACTATGCACATCTGCAAAACAGTACCTCCCTCAAAGCACCATTGTTTTCAGTGAAATAGTAGATGCAAACACAGCACAGGGCTGGGCCCACAATAAGCATGAAGTTCATCACAGCTGTGCTGCTACTGTCATTAGTGTTGTCATCATCATTATTACTGAGTTCAGCTTTATTTGGGGTATTAGACCCACTCATCCCAATCTACTTTTTATTTTCTCAACACTGTTTATCTATCTATCTATCTATCTATCTATCTATCTATCTATCTAAAAGGCTAAGCGACTGTCCAACTGGCTGATCGGCCGGTAGGTATGACGTGCACTGACCACCAGGGGGCAGATGCTCAATGCAGGAGCTGCCGAGCTGCAGTGACTTGGCAGTGGCGGTTCTTGGGTGACGTACCCCGGAACCAGAGAGGAGGAGGCCTGATTCTGGGGTGTGTCACCCAAGAACTGCCCTCTTCCAATCTGGGATCCCTCAGGGGATGTCGGAGAGGCTGTTTCGGCCAGATCCCTGCAGGCCAGGCCCAGGGAGCCCACCTGTCGGAGGGACCCCACTTACTCTGCAGATGCCCTTTGAGCAGCAGCAGCATTCCAGGTGCAGCCAGCCAGGGAGGGACCACGAGAGGTTGGCTCCAGGTGTGTCTGGCTGTTTTGCCCACTCCTGCCCTGCTGGCCACCTTCTAATTAATTTCCTTTTCATGTGCACAAATTCGTACACTGGGGCACTAGTTTTATCATAAACTCCAAAGGTTTTCTGAATAGTCATCCGTATGCAAAGACTAAACTCTCACTGTGAATTTTCCCTTTTCCTTGAGATCATTAGTGGTGTTCTTTGACATTCTTGTTCCATCACTAGTCACTAAATCACCTACTATTTATTTATTATGCCTACCCTACAGTAAGCACTCTACTAGGAACTGGGTATATTACATTAAGTCTGCCCACAGAAAGCTTACATTGTAGTGTGGTACAATGAGTAAACAAATATTTCATGTAATGTCAAGTCAATGTAATGGCTATGAAGAAAAATACAACAGGGTAAATAAAAGGGAGTGGCAGTGATATCAGTTTAAACACAGACATCAGGAAAGGCACCCCTTTATTTGCAACAGACCATGCGAAAGTTCAAGCCCAAGGCATTGATGAAAACAATTGAGTTCTAGGAGGTGAGCAATTAAGAGCAGTCTCCATAGCAACAAGAAAAAGTGATAGAGCCACTAGATGTACAACAGAGAGAACAAGAAAGCTAAGAAGAGCTCTCCCGGGGTAAATCAAGCTTCAAAGACTAGGAGAGCAAAGGGACCCAACTTTAATTGGATCAGACTGTGGAGCAATTTATGAGCCAAGATGTTTGTCAAAAACAATAGAGAAATCATCTAGCAAGTAGAGAAGGCTAACAGTTAGGTACAATAACCAGCCTGAAGCTTAATGGGGAATTCAGGGAAAGAGACAAAGAGAACAGAGTAAAACCATCCTCACTCCTGGGGAAGGAGGTCAGTGAGACTGTGCACAGGCCTGAGGCCATGCCCTCTAGGGAGCAACATCAGAGCATGCACACTGCATGGGACATAGACTTCACTGAACTGGCCCAGCTACGTCACTCAGTAAATAAGGAAGCAATTAATAAGAATATCCAATGGGATGGGGAGGAGGCAGTACTCATACTGGCTACCATATGCTATTGAGAAACAATATTGAGACATGAAAAGGAACAGGAAAGTGTTGTCCATAAACAGAAAAAAAGAGCCGGCAACAAAAATTGCCTTTGAGGGCTTCACAGCAGCAAGTATACATATCAAAGAGAGAAAGGAAAGGCTGCCTAAGGAAGTAAAGGAAGGTATGATGACAACGCCTCATCAAATAGAGAAGATCCGTAGATATGCAGTGTCTAAAAAGGGCAAATGGAAACGCTGGAGTTGAAAAAGACAATAAGGAATCAAAATTCACTACAGTGGTTCAACAGATTTGAACCGACAGAAGAAACAATTAGCAAACATGAAGGGAGATCGTTAGAGATTACGTAATCCAAAGAATAGAGAGGAAAAGGACGAAAACTACATGATAATCTCAATAGACAGAGAAAAGGCATTTGACAATGTTCAACACCCTTTCATGAAAAAATAAATTCAACAAAGTAGAAATAAAAGAAAATTTCCAAAAATCTCACAGGCAATATCATGCTTAATGGTGAAAAACTAGATTAGGAACGAGACAAGGATGTCTACTCTTAGCATCTCTATCCAACATTGTACTAAAGTAAAGGTTCTAGACCAGTGGTTCTCAACCTTCCTAGTGCCGTGACCCTTTAATACAGTTCCTCATGTTGTGGTGACCCCCAATTTCATTGTTACAAGTTGAACATAATTAAAGCATAGTGATTAATCACAAAAACAATATGTAATTATATACGTGTTTTCCGATGGTCATAGGTGACCCCTGTGAAGGGTCGTTCGACCTCCAAAGGGGTCGGGACCCACAGGTTGAGAACTGCTGTTCTAGACAAAGCTATTAGACAAGAAAAATAAATAAGAGACATTGAGATTACAAAGAAAGAAGTAATAATGAAATTATTTTTATATAAAAGATCCTTAAGGCCCAGGCTGGTTTGGCTCAGTGGATAGAGCGTCGGCCTGCGGACTCAAGGGTCCCAGGTTTGATTCCGGTCAAGGGCATGTACTTTGGTTGTGGGCACATACCCAGTGGGGAGTGTGCAGGAGGCAGCTGATCGATGTTTCTCTCTCATCGATGTTTCTAACTCTCTATCACTCTCCCTTCCTCTCTGTAAAAAATCAATAAAATATATTTTTAAAAAAATCCTTAAGGATTCACTAATAATTGAGTTGCAGGATACAAGATCTACAAAAATTAGCTGTTTTTCTATATGACACCAATGAAAACCTGAAAACAAAATGAAGAAAAACCATTCCACTTAAAATAGCATCAAAAAACAATAAAACACTTAGAGTAAAATTAACAAAAGAACTACAAAACTGCCGAAACCGGTTTGGCTCAGTGGATGGAACGTCGGCCTGTGGACTGAGAAGTCCCAGGTTCGATTCCGGTCAAGGGCATGTACCTGGGTTGCGGACACATCCCCAGTGGGAGATGTGCAGGAGGCAGCTGATCGATGTTTCTCTCTCATCGATGTTTCTAACTCTCTATCTCTCTCCCTTCCTCTCTGTGGAGGATCAATAAAATATATTTAAAAAAAAAAAAAAAGAACTACAAAACTTGTACTGTTAAAACTTCAATACATTAGAGACTATAAAAGGACAATTATTTTAATTGTATATTCAAAGTCTAGCAGATATATCATAGAAAAGTGACTCAATAAATATTTGCTGAAATAAAAAACCCTACAAAACATTGTTAAAAGAAATTAGAAGAGACCTGAATAAATGTAAAGACATCCATTTTCATGGCTCAGTCTGAATAGCCTTAATACTCCCTAAATTGATCTACAGATTCAATGTAATCTTTTACAATATATATATTTTTATTGATTGTAGAGAGAGAAGACGGGAGAGGGAGAGAGAGACAGAAACAAAAATGAGAGAGAATCACTGATCGGCTGCCTCCTTCACATCCCCTACGGAGGATCAAGCCCACAACACAGGCACGTGCCCTGATTAAGAATAGAAGCAGCAACCTCTTGTTTCAAGAGTGGACGGTTGAATGTAATCTTTATCAAAGTCCCACCAGCTGTCTTCTTTGCTGAGGAAATATCATGGGGACTGTGGAGTGGAGAACAGATGGAGGAGGTGAAGGTGGAGGTGGGAAGCCCAGTTTACAAGCAATCCCACTCTAAGTGAAAGGCCTGGACTGGGCTTATGGTGATGAAAATGGAGAGATGTGACTAGACTGAGGACATATTTAGTGGGTGAAATCTGCAAAAATATGAACATAAACATAAGGATAAATACCAAGAGTCTGAAAATGAACATGATATTGGAATAATTAACTCTAATGAGCTCTTCAGAGTATAACTGCCAGAGAAATCTAAATCTAAATAAATAATGAGAATCTACTCATTGACTAAGAGGCAGAACTATTCTTCAGTGAGTGTTCTGCATAAAAAGCAACATCTTTTTTGATTGTTCTTGGCAACTTTTCAGAAAGTCTGATTTAATTGTTATTAGTACATGGTCGAGCAGGAAGTCTTGCTGCAATTTCTAAAACCTCCTTCCCTAAAGTAAAGTCTTAGGCAGGGAATAAGGGGTGAAGGTTAGGGGGGACCAGCAGAGATGCTCGGAATTCCCAATATGAAATGAAAAGTCGTTTATTTTAGAACTAGAGGTCTGGTGCATGGATTCGTGCACTGGTGGGGTCCCTCAACCTGGCCTGAACCCTATCGCAATCCGGGACCCCTTGGGGGATGTCAGAGAGCTGTTTTTGGCCTGATCCCCTCAGGCCAGGCCAAAGAACCCCACTGGTGCATGAATCCATGCACCAGGCCTCTAGGATGCATATAAGTTCTTTGGTTAATCTCTTCCTGCCCTCCCCCCTCCCCTTCCCTCTGAGATTCATCAGTCTGTTCCATGTTTCCATGCCTGTGGTTTCTGCTCCTGCATTGAGCATCTGCCCCCTGGTGGCCAGTGCCTGTCATAGCTACCAACTGGTCAGTCGGGCAGTCAGCCAGGCTTTTATATATATAGATAGGCTGTTTGCTTAGGCTTTTATATATATAGATAGATGTTTAAAGCTATGACATTACTAACTTTAAAGGATTCAATAAATGGAGGCCTGAACTTTTTTTTTTTAAATTTCAATTTTACTAAGATATAACTGACATATAGAATTGTAAAATATTCAAAGTGTATGTCGTGGTGATTTGATATACATATACATTATGAAAGGATTTTTTTCTCCCCATCTAGTTAATGAATACATCCATCACCTCACATATTTATCTTTATGTGTGTGAGAACACATTGAAGTTCTACTCTTTTAGCAAATTTCAATTATTTAATACAGTGTTACCAACTATAGTCTGAAATTTTAAGCAATTTCTTCTACTTTTGTCTTCAACAGATACCAAGAAAGAGACAAATAGGATATGTCATGGTTTTCTTATAGATAGTTCACTCTCAGGTTGCTAAGTCACAGGATTTAAACCTACCGATGTCTGTTTAATCATTTCACTAAGTAATGGTATGGTTGACTTTTAGCCTCATATTTTACACGGCGGGTGTCAGCTTAAGTTCTTCAGCAAAATTCATTCTTTTAATTTATGACTTTCATTCTAATGATTAGTTTCTTTGCACAATGTCTTTAACCCCGTTTCTGATATCATGTGTGCTTAGAAAAAGTCGATAGCCTGGAGGGAAAGTTCTTTGCTGAGCCAACAATAAAAATACTATTTTTAAAATGTCGATGCTAGCAAGTGCAGTTGACATGGGTTATTAGAAGTTTTAGTCGACTATGACAGCTCCAAGCTTTCCTGTTCACTGAGGCCAAAGCCCATGTTTCGTTTATCCTGTTATTAGGAAGCAGAGCACTGCTCTGTTTTGTTCTGCACAGAGTTCTGCTAAACAGATGCTGAATTCAATACTAGCATCAAAACGACCTTTTATACTGAACTTTTATGCTGGAACTGCATTAAAATTTAAGCGTTGTTAAATGGGATAAACTCTGCAAAGTGTTCATAGAAACTTCAAGATCTGAAAATGAGATTTCTTCAGGACAGATAACTTTTTTATGCTAATAAGAGAAAATTCAATTTAATTCCAGGGAAGTAAACATTAGGGAAAGGGCTGCCTCACAAAGTTAAGCAAAGAAAAGAGTAGGTCCTCCCAGGACATCCTCTGTGAAGACATTTTTATGTCAAGTCCATGGGATAGGAGAGCAATCTGCACCGTTTGCACGAACCCCAGCAGAACCAGGCCGGTGTGACAGGATGTTATTCTGGCTGCAGGGAGACATTTGTATGATCACCTTTGGCTTAAATCACACCACACACCGTCCCGTGACAACCAAATTAAGTTAGTGGGGAGAGAGGACATTAACACTTACTATGTGCTGCTCCTGGGGCTTGCTCCCGGCTTCATAAATTGACCTGAGACATTTAGGACACCCACACCTCCAAAGCGTTCTCTTCTCAGAGGCATTATCTGTAATTAGTCATAACAACACGATTACCCTCCAAAGAAGCCAGGCCCAATGATGACCACACGTAAAAAAATAAAACATCCAGATTTATAGCAAGAAATAGGGGGAGTCGTAGGGCAAAGAAGCAGAGCGAAAAATGTTAACAATTATCCACAAATATTGCAACTACCATTACTTGTGCACTCTGCAGCGCCATGCACACACAGAGCCCCTGGTTGTGCAACCTGGTAGTATTTCAAGAGGGAGAGGAGGCATTTTTGTTGTATGTTCTTATCTTAATACTAGAGACCCGGTGCACAACATTTGTGCACGGGGGGGTGGGTCCTTCAGCCCAGCCTGCACCCTCCTGCAGTCCAGGACCCCTCGGGGGATGTCTGCCTGCCAGCTTAGGCCCACTCCCTGTAAGCCGGCAGGTGGACATCCCCCGAGGGGTCCTTAGCGCTTCCGTGGAGGTGGGAGAGGCTCCCACCACTGCTGCTGTGCTTGCCAGCCATGAGCCCGGCTTCTGGCTGAGTGGCATGCCCCCTGTGGTAGCAAACTGACCATCAGGAGGCAGCTCCTGCATTGAGTGTCTGACCCCTGGTGGTCAGTGAGCGTCATAGCGACCGGTCATTCCACCATTCGATAAATTTGCATATTAGGGTTTTATTATATAGGATTGCGCTTAGGGAAGGGGTTAAGCTTTGGATGCAGCTCTAAGAATTCTGTGGGTCAGTATTTCCACTGTGATTTAGTCTCAGAGAAACAGGTATTGCAGACTAGGCTACCCTATAAGATATAGACAACTGAGGGTGGGTGCATGAATATTTAAACAGAGAGAAGCCACAATTTCTTGAGTACTTTCTTTACATCAGCACTATCTGCATAATGACTCCTCCCAATAGGACTATTTTCCCCATTTAAAAAGTATTGGAGCAGCCAGGTTTATTGGTGTCCCAAGGTCACACAAGGCCAGGCTAGGAATCTGACCCAAATCATGTGCTTTAAAAAAATTATTCCATCAGGTTGTCTCGTAATATAAACAATTACACAGGAAATGCTTACCAGGCGCCATTGTGTTTACCCTTTGCTTACATGTAACGTGTTTCACATACTTGATCTCATCTGAGCTAGGTATTATTTTACACGCAAGACTCAGAAAGGCCAAATATTAAATAGTTTTACGACCACTAAATCCTTGGGGTCCTTTGTTCACCATCCTAAGTCAATCACTGGAAAATATGACGTGTTGCCCTAGCTGGTTAGCTCAGTGGATAGAGCATCAGCCCATGCACTAAAGTGTCCTGGGTTGAGTTCCAGTCAAGAGCACATACCTTGGTTGCAGGCTCCATCCGGGAGGCAACCAATCCATGTCTCTCTCACATCAATGTTTCTCTCTCTGCCTCCCCCCTCCCTTCTACTCTCTCTAAAAATCAATGGAAAAATATCCTCACATGAGGATTAACAAAAAAGAAAATATGACATTTTTACTTTTCTTTAAATATATTTTTATTGATTTCATTTTCCCCCCCTAATTTTATTCATTTCAGAGAGGAAGGGAGAGGGAGAGATAGAAACATCAATGAGTGAGAATCACTGATCAGCTGCCTCCTGCATGCCCCACACTGGGGATTGAGCCGGTAACCTGGGCATGTGCCCTTGACTGGAATCTGGGAGGCTCCTCACCTGAACAGACCACGAAGGGCTCTGCCTCTCCACCGCCATCACGCTCCGTGGCTTTCCTGCGGCTCTTGTCCTCCGGGTGGTCTCCAAGGAGACCAGGACACTGCTGCTGGGTGGAACTAATGCCTCTTTTCTAATACACCACAGGCCAGGAGGGCAGCGTGGGCTTTTCTCTGTGGTGTGTGTGTGGTGTGTGTGTTTGGTAAACATCTGTCCTCTCTGCAGCACCATCGCTGTGGAGCAGTAAAGACGGCACCTGCTTTCTCCCTACTGTACCACCACACTGAGCACATCTAACTCAGAACCTGAACTCGGAACTTCCCAGCTGTGCACCGAGGGAGGGCGGTCGGAGAGAACTGTTGCTTTTCCCAAAGTGTGAGGAGCCTTCTTAAATCACCGAGGCTATTGTTTTCCCTCCTGCGCTTATGGGTCCTCCTAGCACGACCAGCCCCCCAGAGGCTCGTGTCCTGCCATCCAGCAAACCATCGGAGCTGGCATGAGGACCCCAGAGAGCCATGGGGCTCAGACTCCACCGGCCCCCCATCCTCAGCAGCTGGGTTGCCTGCCGGGACAGGAGCCGCCTCACATTCCAAGAAAAAGGAAGGAAAGGGTGCAGTCACACCTAACAGTGAGGCCAGCCCTTCAGGAAATGTGAGCAGCCCCCGGAGCAGTTCTGCTTTCTGCTCTGGCAGCAGGAACTTGCTCCAAAGACTGGGTTCCGTTAATGAAAAAAAAGGGGCGAGTGAAAGGCTGGGTTCCTCAACACAGAGGGTGGAGGCATTGGCTAAGCATCGGGGGAATAACCCCACTGGAGCGTTGCCTCACACAGTGCAGAGTGTAAATTGCATGTGGAGCAAAGCTGTGATCACCAGCGTGAACCACAGACAGCATTCATGCAGACGTGCTGTGCAGATGCCGTGCTGAGCCCAAGGCCACGGGCAGAACGTGCACAGGCAGAGAGCGATAGTCAGCTACCCACATGCTGGAAACTCTCCTGCTACTGCTTCTTTGCAACAAAATAGTCATGAATGTAATTTAACAACCAACTATTTACTAATAAGAATATTTTTGATATATGCCACATAGGGTAAATAGCCTTAATATAAGACTCGATAAGAAAAGAATTAATACAATAAATGGCCAAGGTTCACTAACACACAATTTGAAAGAGAAGAAGTTACCAATTGATACATTAAAAGGTGTTCATTATTAAACAAAGGAATGCAAATTGACAACAAGTTACCATGTTTTGCCTATAAAACTGTCAACTCTTAAAGAACCCGATGAGACCCCACGGCTGAGGTGACATGGGGCACATATTTGACTACCAGGAGAAAAACTGGAATTGTATTTCAGTGGGCAACATAAGAGTGTATATTCAATATCTTTAATTACATTAAATGCCACTGATAATGGCTTATTCTATGGAAATTTTAGAGATCCGTGAAAGGTTTACCCATGAAATTTTTATCACAATATTGGTATTAAGAGTGTAATTTGGAAAAGGATAAATGTTCACTATAGGAATTGGTCAAATGAATTTTGTTATACAAAGACTAGAGGCCCAGTGCACGAATTTGTGCACAGTGGGGTCTGGCCAGCCTGCCCCCATGGGGCCAATCAGAGGGAGGGGCCACAGGCAGTTGGGGGGAGCGATTGGGGCCCCGATTGGGCCGGTTGGCTGCCGCAGTGCGGGTCATAGCGACCGGTTGTTCTGGTCGCTTGGCTTTTGTATATATAGATAATGCTGTACATGAAATCCTATATGAAATTCAGGAAACACCCTTCTGATATATTAAAAGGAACATACAGGTTAAGAAACATTCAGAAGAGAGTGATAAACAGATTAAGAACAAGACAGAGATACACAGAGAAAAGGATTCAGATGGATACACACTAATTAAGTGTAACTATGTGAAGGGATTTGGGGTGGGTTTTTAATTATTTGTCTTTTTTTTTTTTACAATTCACATGCAATGTCTGTAACAACAAGAAGCAATAAAAAGTACTACCTCAATCATGAAGAACATTACACCAAAATATTCACCGTGATTACCTCTGGATGAGGACTGTGGGGCTGCTCATTTATATTCTCACCAGAGGCCTCAGGGGGAGAGGGTGTCCCTCAGCCCAGCCTGTGCCCTCTCACAGTCTGGGAGCCCTCAGGGGATGTCCGACTGATGGCTTAGGCCTGCTCCCTGCCTTGGGGAGTGGGCCTAAGCCGTCAGACATCCTTAGTGCTGCTGCGGAGGAGGGAAAGGCTCCCACCACTGCTGCTGCGCTCACCAGCGTGAGCCGAGTTCTGGCTGAGCAGCGCTCCCCCTGTGGGAGCGCGCACGGACCACCAGGGGGCAGCTCCTGCTTTGAGCGTCTGCCCCCTGGTGGTGAGTGCACATCATAGTGACTGGTCATTCTGCTGTTTGACCAATTTGCCTATTAGCCTTTTACTATATAGGGTTGGTAAGCTTTTCTGCACTTCCCTTTAATCAACAGGTATAAACATCTGCAATCTGAAAAAAACAAATGCTATTTTTAAAGAAAACAATACTGTGATGCTCTGTTATCCTGGTAACAGCTCAGAGTTCTCTCCAAGGTGTCTGAGCTCCTTCACACTGTGGCCCCTGCTGCCCCTGGACTATCTCTTACTGCAGCCCAAGGCCGAGTGAACGGCTATTTCTGAAAACAGCAGAGCTAGCTCTCCCCTCTGGGTCCGTCCTGCCCACATGCCTCTACCTGGCTTCCCTTCTATGGGAACCCCTCCCCTTCCCATGCAGCTGGTTGGTGGATCAGGTGCCCTGTTCACAACTACATCATTTAGCGCATGAATATCACACTGTTCTGTTTTCTTGTTTTCTCACTCACTGGTTCATATGTTTCTGCAAGGAAGCATTTCATGAGTGATCAACAATGACTGCTGTCAAAAGAGGTAATGGATGCCTAGCCGGTTTGGCTCAGTGGATAGAGCGTCGGACTGAAGTGTCTCAGGTTTGTTTCTGGTCAAGGGCACATGCTCGGGTTGCAGGCTCCATCTCCACTAGGGGGTGTGCAGGGGGCAGCCGATCAATGATTCTCTCTCATCATTGATGTTTCTATCTCTCTCCCCCTCTCCCTTCCTCTCTGAAATCAATAAAAACAAATATTAAAAAAAGATGTAATGGATAAGAGAGCAAATGGAACCAGCCCAGGTATCAGATGCGGCAATGGACACATGGTTTACTTTATCTTATCTCATGGAATCCTAACCACGATTCAGGTATTACTTTGCTCCTTTTCCAGATGAGACCAAGAGCCTAAGAATTAAGGAATTCGGCCCTGGCCGGTTTGGCTTAGTGGTTAATGCATTGGCCCATGCACCGAAGGGTCATGGGTTCGATTCCCAGTCAAGGGCACATTCCTGGGCTGCAGGTTTGATCCCCGGCCCTGGCCCTGGCCCAGGTGTGTTCAGGAGGCAACTAATTGATGTGTCTTTCTCACATCGATGTTTCTTTCTCTCTCTCTCTCTCTCTCTCTCTCTCTCTCCCCATCCCTCCCTTCCAATCTCTCTCTAAAAAAGAAAAAAAAATCAATGGAAAAAATACCCTTGGGTGAGGATCAACAAAAACAAAAAAAGAGTTAAGGAATATGGATCACCTTGAGTAGCCCCAGCACCCAGAGATGCTAGTAATTACAGACTAAAAGAACACACATAGGCTATGACCATTTGTCTAAAGGCACAACTAAGTGAAGAATTAACTTCATTTTCTGGATAATTAAAACAAAAAGCACCTTGCTGGAGGATGGGGTTGAGAGTGGAAATGAGAGTGGCTGTTTATTTTTCCTTGTTGTCCTGAATTATTTTGGATGCCTACACAGAGGGCCTGGATTCCTCTGCACGGAGCCCCCGGAGAATTTTCACAGGTTCAACCAGAACAGGATAACGAAGTAAATCCTCCCGGGCAGGAGCAGATAGGAGGTGATTTCTCTCCATTACTTGGCCTTTATAGAAAAGACCATGATGAGCTTCTAGCAAATGCATTATTGATGTGATGTAATCAGGCGAGCTTTCTTTTTTTCTTTTTCCTTTTCAAATAATGACTTATTTTATATTAACCGTGGTGTGAAACATTGCTGCTCAAGGTTGTTTTTCAGCAAAAGTGGATTGTCTTTGATTTCATTCCCTGCCTTCCCCATCTATTTCAGTAGCTCGCATGTTTTATCGATGAGGCTTTATTCATGTCACCATTCAATTTCCAGTTCAGCAGGGATTCGTGGCTTCAAGATATTTTCCCCTCTCGAGTCACACCCTTTGTGCCCTATAATGAGTGTCCTTTGGTCAAGTAATTCCTGGTCCACTCATGGTCAATTCAAATTTCACTCATTTCATCTCCTTCTCCAAAAAACCCTCTTTAATTGTACTACAATTGAGAAAAAAAAAGATGTTTGCAAATAATTAAATATTATGTTTTTGAAACAGCCAGCCTCTACTTAATGTCTTGGAAAATATTAAAGCCCACAGCCCTGTTCTCTTATTGTACATGAAAATCCCGATTGCATGCAAGATGGTTTTTGGAGTGCGGGCACAAACAAAACTCAAAGTCCAAACACAGGGGTTTAATTTAGAATTCAACTCGGAGGAGAAAGGTTAATTTGATGTGACATTTACAACGCCCAATCACACACACACTCATGCTCTCCCCCAGCTGCCTTTGATGATCATTTATTTGTTGTCTGTGTAGCACTCAGTTGGCACTAACTTATAAATACATGCTGAGCAAGTGGGCACCATCTGCCTTCCTCCAGCGAGCCAGGCACGGCGTGAGCCACGGTCTCTGTTCTCGGGGGGCTCCTGTGGAGTACGAGGAAGACAGGTGAAGTCACACACAGGAATGTGTGACCCCAGAGGAGCGCCCCACAGAAACGAAGCTGGGTCCCAGGAGCCCCTCTGGGCTGGGACCGGCCAGGGCCACACCTCCCGAACCTTTTCACTGTGGTCTCTGGCTGGTCCGTGGGTTCCCGCCCTGCCTGGGACCTTCACATTGAAACACTTTCCCTGCTAAACACTCGACACAAACACCTTGCCAGACCTCTCCTGGCCTGGATTTTAAAATTCCCTTAGGATCTCCTGTGCCTCTGATGTTCAGACTGCAGCACCTCATCTTTCCAGCTCTGCTCTACGAAGGTGCACCTGAGGGTGGCCTCGTCTGGAATGTGCGGCCCAAAGGGCTGGAGGGTCCCAGCAGGCATGTGCCATCACTTTCACCAAAGATCAATGGCTGGGGGCGGGGCTTACGTTACAGAAAATCGAAGGACATCAATAAAAATATTCAATAGAAATTGAATTTTTTAATGTGTCTTTATTGATATTAGAGAGAAAGGAAGAGAAAGGGAGAGAGAGATCGAGAAACATCATTGATCGGCTGCCTCTTGCATGCTCCCTTCTGGAGATGGAGCCTGCAACCTGGGCATGTGCCCTGACTGGGAATCGAACCGTGACCTCCTGGTTCATAGGTCGATGTTCAACCACTGTGCCACACTGGCTGGGTAAAAATGGAATATTTTAAAATCAAAACGTATAAACACTTTATGGTTTTAAAGTGAGTGACACACGTTCACGTCTCATTCTTGTAGTAACGTTTTCAATAAATTGGCACCCCTGGAGGGTGACCGTGGCTGTTTCCACATGTCCCCTGCCCAGCCTTCCACCAGGAGGGCCAGCCAAAGTTCCCACTGCTCCCCTCTTGTCCTCAAAGCCCAGCCTCTTCGTGGTGTCCACACAGACTCGGATTCAACCTCACCTCTCCTGTTGAACCGCTCCGTTCCCCTCCATGCTGCCCTGCTCCTCTGTGGGGAGGGCTGTCTATGGGGAGGGAGGGCCCCCCCCACCCCAGCCCTAAGCAGCCAGAGGCCTATTCACTCATTCGCTAAGTCAACAATCCTTTGTCCCCCTAGAGCAGTAGTTCTCAACCTTCCTAATGCCGCGATCCTTTAATACAGTTCCTCATGTTGTGGTGACCCCCAATGTCATTGTTACAAATTGAACATAATTAAAGCATAGTGATTAATCACAAAAACAATATGTAATTATATATGTGTTTTCCGATGGTCTTAGGCGACCCCTGTGAAAGGGTCATTTGACCCCCAAAGGGGTCGCAACCCACAGGTTGAGAACCGCTGCCCTAGAGCAATCACGCTAGCAGAGGGCAGGAGCCTGGGGACAGTGTTGAAGTTAAAGAGCAGTTTTTCAAATCCTTGCTCTTTAAGCTGCGACTTCACCAAAGAGCTCTGTCTAGAATGTGGCAACACTCAGGGGCAAGCTGTATGGAAACGGTCTGCGAGGTCAGCCGGCCGCAGGAACAGTCCTTTCAGCTGCTTTTAAAGGATGAGCTGTGAGAATGCTCCTGTCATCACCGCATTTTCCTGGGCCCCTGGCCTGGGAGAGAAGAACTGAGACAACGTAGAGAAGTCTTCCCACACCCCACTTCCCCAGCCTGGTGATCTGTGTGGTCATCACTGCTGGTCTTTTCTTTCTTTCTTTTTTTTTTTTGGTATTGATTTCAGAGAGAGAAAGGGAGAGGGAGAGAGATATAGAAATATCAATGATAAGAGAGAATTGTTGATTGGCTGCCTCCTGCATGTCCCACACTGGGGATGGAGCCTGCAACCTGGGCATGTTGACTGACCTCAAATCACACTGTGACCTCCTGGTTCGCAGGTTGACGCTCAACCCCTGAGCCACACTGGGGATGGAGCCTGCAACCTGGGCATGCTGACTGACCTCAAATCACACTGTGACCTCCTGGTTCGCAGGTTGATGCTCAACCCCTGAGCCATGCTGGTCAAGCATCTTTGTTGCTGTTCTTGACTCAGCTCTGTGCAGTCTCCTTTGACCCAGATCTCAACTCTCCGGGGCCTCTGTCCTCCCTACGCCAGCCTCCTGGACCCGCTCAGCCTCTCTCCTGTCCCTGGGACGTCTGCTCTCCGGGCATCATCCCCAGACCATCTATCCCGTTGGCTTCAGAGGAGCAGGACTCAGTGACCTTGGTCCCTCCTATCACTCTGCCAGCCCCGATGTTCAGGTCAAGTGAAACCTTCAGGGCCATCACCCCTTCCCCTCGTTTCTTCCTCTGAGAGCCCAGCTCTGCAGATGCTTCTGTCCAGAGAGGCTCATTCCAAGTCCGCACTCTGAGGCTCATTCCAAGTCTCTGCCTCGAGTCTGCAAGGTGGGCCACCAGCAAGAAGCCCGGAAAACATCCCTGGCGTGTGAGCCTCGTGGTTCCTGGCAAGCCCACCTCAGAGTCTTTTGCTTGCAGGAACAGGAAGCTTTCGGACAATGAGAAAGAGAAACTTGCTCAGGGTCTCTCTCTCCCCGCCCGTTAAATGAGGGGCCAGCTAATGTGTAAACAGCACCTGCGTGTAAACAGCACCTGCGTTTCTAGGTAAAGGAGGCTTCGGCAGCCTCGGGGTCTCAGGCCCCACATCTGCATGGAGCCTGGTCAGTGGGCGATGCCCCCAAAGCCACCAGAACTCTGAGTAACCAGCACCCTCCTCCCCAAGCAGGACAGGCATCTATTTCATTCAGGCCACAGTGATGGTCACAGTCTCCTCTGTACAAGACTTGGCACAAGATGGGATAAATGTCGTCCTAATGTTGACAGAAACAGAAAAGCTAGTGAGCATGATTTCTAAAGAAACGGCTTTTAGCCTAGGGTTTGCAGGCTCAATCCCTGGCCCTGGTCGGGGATGTGCAGGAGGCAACGTATTGATGTGTCTCTCTCGCATTGATGTTTCTCTCTCTCTCTCTCTGTCTCTCCCCCTCCCTTCCACTCTCTCTAAAAATCAATGGAAAAATATCCTCAGGTGAGGAAATAAATAAAGATCTCCCCTACATCTAGTCATTGTGTTTGATATGTTCACAGGCTACTTGCCCCCAGGAGTCAAAGCACGAGCATTGTCTCATTAACCTTCACTTGGCACCCTGGAGGAGGTGGTCGGGTAAATTATATTCTACTCGAGAACCAAGTTTTAAACGGGCAAAGTTTGGAAGACTTGCCAACAATTCATCGCGATGAGCTGAGAAAACGCCAAACTCCACTGGTTTGCTTTTCGTCTTGACTCTCGGGCTCCAACTAAGCTGTGAGATGACCCTGGAGGGGGGGACAGGTCGGCTGGGAGCATTTCTGCAGAGCAGGGCGTGCCGAGCTTGGAGCTCACCTGCACTTAGAGAAGGACTCAGAGGGGAATAAAAGTGCTTTTGCCCCGGGAAACGCTTCCAATTTCAGTTTCAGGGGAAATGGTTAATTCATGAGCTGAGCTGCTAGGGAGAAATGATTGCGCTGGTTCCTAGAGGAAGAGGGACCATCAGGCCAACTCTCCCACTGCTCGCAGGGCCTGGCGACTTCCCATGGCCCTCCTGCGGAGAAGCCAGCCAGTGCTTATGTAAAAGGAAACGCTGGGGATGCAACCTGACCTGCTGGGTTTTGCTAACTCAGCCACCACACGTGGAGGCTGGCCCATTTACTCGGTTCCTCATCAGCCGCCTGCATTTCCCGATGCGAGGCCAGGTCTTATGGGCCCGGATCTGATTCTCGGCCACTCCTGCCTGAAGTTCCCTCCCATCTGATGACCAGAAAGGAGATCTGAGTTCACGGTTTACGCCCTCCCTGAGCCCAGCCCGTTGCCCGAGTTCAGACAAGGAAGGCAGGTATGGGTTAGAATGGTGCTTCTCCAACTGTAATTCCCTCATTGGGGGTCTCAGGGGAGTGCACACCCCACATCCTGCATTTCTGATGAGCTGCCAGATGTTGCTGCTGCTGTGGGCTCAGGAACCACCCCCTCTCCCCCTGTTCTGAAGCTCTGAGATCTCTCCTCCCACAATCATCTTCCTGGCTGGCTGGCTGGTTGGCTTTCGTTCCGATACTAGAGAAAGAGCTGAGTCGTGAAGGCCCCTTGCCCTTCCAGAGTCTCCTTTCCAAACTCTGGATTAATATTTGATGCTCTTTCTCCGCCAACAGTATGAGGGATTAGGTTGCAATTGGTTGAAATCCAAACCAAAATGGAATGAGTCAGGACAGTGGCTACTCAAGAGACAAAGGCAGCGGGAATAGAGAACTGGACCTACTGATGATGTCATCTTCCCCAATGAAAGGGAAACCAACAAACAAATGAAACTGAAGCCACTCCTCCTGCCCCCAGAGGCTTCAAAGCAGACGGTGTGGCCTAATACACCACCGAGCCCACAGCCTGGCAGCTAGCGCCCACTCTGCTGAGGATTGGGAGTGGGGCAAACCAGGTAAACCTCTGCCTCTGCTTCCTCATCTGCAGAATGGGAAGGACAACAGCCACCCCGCCCAGCCCGAGGTACTATGAGGGTTAAGTATGACTTCATCTGAGATATAGCCAAGCACCTAGTCTAGGAAGCTCTAACAGTCACTCAAAATGTAATCAAAATGTACCTAAGAATGCTGGGAAAGCTTGCAAAATTCAGACTAGGCGAAGGACTCAAACTTGGGGATTTCAGTGAGCTTCCGTTTGGGGGTGCCGGGAACCCGGGGTGCCGCACACTGTGTCCTCATAGCGTGCACGGCATCTGCACTCTCAGCCTAGAACCATGCCTTCCTAACGTCCTTGTGGAGTGGTCCCCTAGGGAAATTCATAGTCAAGAAGAAAAACAGGTCCCGCCAATGTGACGGACCCCCCTTGGGGTACCTCAGCCCCTTAGGAGGCGACGCCGGAATCGATGGTGTCACTTGGCATTCTTACTGGCTGACCTTGGGCAAGGAACAGACTTTCCCAGCCTGGTCTCCTGCGCTGAACAGTGGGAACAACGGCAGATATCTCCGAGGAGTGTCCTGGGGATTCAACCAAGTATTGCGCATGGCCTCTTGGTAACTGAAAATCGCAATTTTCCTCAAACCCCCATCAATGTCCCTTCACCCCATTATGTCAAATAGACAGGTCCCTTGGGACCAAACAGATCCAGCTAGCGATGGCTTCTAGCCTTAATTCCTCATTTCTTCCAAACTTATAATGTCCACTCTTGTCCATTGAGCCTTTGCCCACGCTGACACTGCCCACTGTCCCTCAGTTGTAACAGCCCAAAGAACCACGGGAGAAGCAGTTGGGTGTGATGCTCAGGACTGTTCTTTGCCAACAATAAGTCTAAACAGGCATGGCAGCCCCACAGCCCCAGAATGGGAACGGCCTATGGGGCCTGGAGAGGGCTCCCCTGCCCCCCAGAATTCAGATGGCCCCAAGCCAAGACTTGGAAGCATAGTTTCCAACATATGCTTTGTTTCCCAACAAACGATGTTCAATTTAGGCCGTGATGGCTTTTCTAGAATCCCATTCAGTATAAATTTTGTTTTATATGGGCAAGCAGATGGGGTTTGAAAGCTGCTGTGCACAACGGCCGCACCGTGTGCTGTGAGTCACGTTGCTAGGGTGACAGGCTCCATATGTCTGTGTGGGGTAGGGAGCTGTTAGAAAAATAAAAAAGAAAATCAGAGCAACAGCTAGAAGTTGGGAGTGTGAAAAAAATCATCATCTGAACATCCAGGGGTCGCTCATCTGACTTGTTTCTGAGACGGGAAATGAAGTTTCGAGATGCCGCTTGGGTGGCGCACCAGCGTGATGAACTCTCTTGTCCGGCCCACAGGCCATCTAAGGCCCGAGAAACCATTTGGTCTGGCCCTGCCAAGGCAACCGCAGGCAGAACTCAAAATTCAATAAATCCACGAGCTTTTTTCATAGCCACCTAAATTTACATTAAGTGAATTATAATAAGGGAAGGATGTTATAAATACCCACATGGCCCTTGGCAGAGAAAAGGTCCTCACCCCCGCTCTCAATGATGAATATCTGTCTTGTGTCCAGAGAAGAGCTGGTCCTAGTTGTGCTGAAGACATGCAAACCCTGTGCACTGGATGGCCTCTGAGGTCCCCTGGGTTTCAGAGCTGCTGAGTCCAACTTGCCCACCACAGGCTGCAGGTCACAGGCAGAGGAGCTGCTGTAGAGGAGTGGACGGGGAGGCCCAGGAGGGAGGAGCCACCTGCAGGTCACCGAGGAGCATTGCTCTGACTAAGAGACACCCTGCAGCCTGGCTTACCTGGCCACTGAACACCACCTACAAATTCAAGCCCAGGCAATATATGTAACACAGAGACACCCCCCCCCCCAAAAAAAAATTATTTTTTAAACAACAAAGATACAGGTTCTCATAGCTCCCTGACTCTCTTGGCACCTGTAAATGGATTGAATGGTGGTCCCCAAAAAGATGTGTCCCTCTCCTAACACCCAGAACCTGTGAATGTTACTTCCTTTCAAAAAAGGGTCTCAGTAGAAGTTATTAAAAGTTCTGAGAGAAGATCATCCTGGGTTACTCAGGTGGATCCTCAATCCAAGGACACATGAAGAGGAGGGATGAGGACCGGCACGGCAGGGATGGGAGTGATCCAGCCAAGGGTATCAAGAGCTCCGGCCACCAGCAACTGAAGAGGCTGCTGAGAATTCTCTCGGGCCCCAGAACTGGGAGTGTAATGAGTGGAAGGGTGTTTGGACAGTAGCCTATGCGGTTAACGGTGGCCACGGGGTAAGTCAAGGTAGCCAGAGGAGGGCCAGGGCAGATGGTCACCATTCCTTCCCGCCTCCCCTGCCCTTCAGACCCCCCTCCCCCATAACAGGCTCACCCCTGCAGCCCCAATCAAAGAGCCTCTGCTCGTATTCCTCCGGGCCTCACCACTCATTGGCACGACCTTGGTCCTCAGACGGCCTCACCCAGGCCACCCACAGGTTTGCTTTGCCCTTGACCAAGTTCTTTAGTCTCTCCCCCTCGGCTCCCAGCCTCACATCCACCTAATTCCATCTGCACAGAAGACTCATGGCCAAGCTGGAGACCCCCCGCTCCGCCCACCCAAACGATCGCTTACAACGTCACTCACAAATAAGCCGAGTGAATTCTGCTGGCTTTTGGTGGCTGAGGAATGGAGCCAAAAACCAACTCAAGAACCAATGGGCTTCCTGTAATAGTGCCTGGGAAGGAAGCTTTCTTCTCCAATCTGCAGTGGCTAATGAGCAAAGGGGCCATCCCTCGCGACACTGCATCTCTGTGTCCTCAGTTTCAAGGTGCAGGAGCAGCAATGCACAGCGAGAACCAGTGAGCCCACCATGAATGTGCCCCGTCCCCCGCTCCCCCTTCCTAACGATGTGCATTCCTCACACATACGGAGGAGTCTGAACTGTACCAGCAAGCAGCCCCCTCCTGTGACCCTGAAGCTTGGGTCCTGAACCTTCTCATTTCATTCATTTCATTCCACAGCCACCAGTCCACCCTGAGACCTCATTAGAGCGAGCTGGCCTGACAGCTCCGCCCCCACCCCGTCACAGCTGCGGCAAGGGACTGATCTGACTCAAATCTGGCGTTTTAAGAAGTGTTCTGATTAGGAAAACACGGGCCACGTATTCTATTTACTGCGTATTGCCATGTAGTACCATCTAGCACTGTAGTCTGTTTGCCATCTGTGTGACCTGGAACATTCACGTACAAGCTGCAAGACACGCCAACGGGAAAGCATAATCAAGGTTAATCATCACTTCCTTGCGTGACTGCGGTCCCAAGCCACACACCTGGGCTGAGCCTGGCGCTCAAGTCCTCAGGATACCCAGCTGCTGGGATCCCCAGGGCTGCTATGCGATGGTTACCACCGCCCCCGCCCCGCTTCCCCGGCCCCGGCCTGTCTGCTACCGCCCTGTGTGCTCCCTAATGACTGGCCTGCCGGAAGAATGAGGACCAGAGGAGGAGGGGAAGGGAAACGTTGCTGCCTGTCCTGCCGGGTCACCAGGGGTCGGAGTCATGTGGGACTCAGAGATGCATTTGCTCCTCTACCTCCTTGATGAGCTCTGTTTCGTATTCTGTCCACAGAGTCCTCATTAGACGCTTGGCTTCAGACATCCCAGCAGCCTGCCTGGCACGTGGCTTTGTCTCCAAAGCCACCGAGCTGCACATGAACTAGGCATCACCCAAGACCCCACCTGGCTTTGCGGATGACCAGACACGTGACTCCCAAGCCACCCGGTGCACACAGCTCCTGCTCCCTGGGTCCCTCCCCGCAACCTGGGCCACGCACAGATGGAGAGACTTCTGCCTTTGTCCGCGCCAGCTTGAGTTCAACCACCAAGAGCCAACCCTGTCCTCCCTGGCATGCTGGCACGTGTAGTACTTTACACTGTGGTTCCTCTCACTGCCCCCCTTCACCGCCTTAGCTCGGACACTGCCCTCCATGTACCCGCCTGTGCCCTCCCCTCCCCCGAGGCCATGATCTTCTGGACCTGCGCACACCTGGCTCCCGATGAAGATGCTGGTTGTGAATACCGCCTCTGACCTTTTAGGTGAACTTGGACCTTCCGATGTGCACCCCAGCTCTGTTATAAGTGGGAGCCAGGCCCTGGCACGTGTGCCTGCTCATCCGGGCAATGCTCCAAGTGCCTCCTCATCACCCCACGCAAAGGCCTCGCTTCCCACCGTCCGCTCGAGCAGTCTCTTGGAAGTGCCCCCGATGAACGGGTCACACTGCCATCCAAGTGACACAGGAGAGAGCAAAGGCTCTCCCCTCAGATCTGGCACCCTCACTGGCGGGCATTCCCTCCACTGGGGCATTCTTCAGGGCCCTCTGCTGGCCAAAACATTGGGAACCTTTGTACCCTCCGTAAAAATTAGTCACTTCAGCCCGGCCGGCTGAATAGAAGGGACCTAGATGAACAGTGTGCATATTTTCTAAACCAAAACACATGATGTGTTTCACACGAGAGATTTGGATATTTTCAAAGTCAACTCATCTGAAAAAATATGAAAATCAAAGCATATTTAGTTAAGCCTCTAAAATTAATTTCCTTAATCAGAGAGGATTAGGCTCCTCCACCTAAGGAAATCCAGAGGAGAGCCAGTCACACACTTCTCCCTTGTTGGAGGGACAAGGGAGGGACCCCCTCCCCACCCCAACCCCCCTCCACTGCTAATTCCACAGCCCATTTCTTCTTCCCCAAATCCTTCCCTTTCTACATAAAGGAAGAAATTAATTTTCAGCCTCATGGAAAAATAAGCCAAACGAAGATGCCTCTTTTCCCCATCTTTAGGTATTTCCATGTAACACCTGGTTTTATTTGTAGAGCGGGGCTGTTATTTTTGCCCCCTCCTCAGGAATGGTGTGTTACGGCCAAAGGTGATCCTGAGTGGGGGCGGGGGGTGAAAGGATTGAGAAAAGACAGACAAGAGAATGAAAGCTGGGTCTCGGTGGGACGCTGCTCCCTGATGAGGAGACAGCGCCAGCGCCCACAAGCCGTGTCTTTATTTTATAGCAGATGCCACGAGGCAAAGTAGGGGCGTGATCAAGTTGTTGACAGCATTCTCGTGAGTTCCAACCTCACTTAACTACATGCACCCGAACTCCATCACAAGGCACGTGGGGCCACTTGTTCGGACCATAGGTTCAAGCTTACAACCATAGCTGTTGGCTATGATTGTGCTGGGAGGGCCCTGCCCTTCCAGCAGGGACTTGCACGTGGCAATGAGAGGAGCCTGTCCTTTCATTAGTCCGAGGCTTGAACCTGGCCAAAACACCGTAACCGCGCCCCACATATCCCCCTTTACTTTTGTTATTAAACACACCTATTTACATTATCCAAAAAACTCGAAACAAATTATTCAGCATCATCAAAACAGACTTCTGGTTATTAACAAAACTATAGACACAGCAGTGTTAACAAGAGAGAACAAAACTCTGGCTACTAACAAAGCAATACCAATGCAAAACCAAACTACAAACATGTCAACATTTTCAGGATATCTTACTCAAAGTCCTTAGATTTAGCTCCGCAAGATTTTACAGAAAGCTAACAGTTTACCAATGCTAGCATAGCTTCCACTTGCTTTTCTAACATCTGCTTGGCCTCAGTCGCCATCTTCTTCAGCTGACTCCATGTTGATACCTCGATCACTTGCGTATTAAAATGCTGCCTATGCAAAGATGTCGTTGATGCAAAACTAGTCCCCTGGATTAGGCTGTTTGGACGGTTGACCTCGGCACTGAGTCCGCACCAGTCCCAGTCAAATCAGCCCCGTCCACGCCGGTGGAAGTCTGGTCCCTTCTCAGCTTCTTTCCTTAGCCACTGCTGCATGGAAACGAGCAACCCATGGTCCTGCAGAACTGGAGACCTCCAACTCTGGGTCTGGGGTCTCACACAGACCCAAAGTCCCCGGGAGCTATCTGGTCACGCAAAGATAACCAAAGCCTAGAAACCATGCAACTGCTGCAAGAGCTTACAATCTAGGTCTAAAATAAAAATTACTTCCTTAAACATCAACCACCACAGCCATCTTCTGCTTTACAGTAGCTTAAACAAAACCTAGGAGATTTCTACCTTATTTTATATCTTCCTGTTTACTTCTTATTTTCCTACTTCCTACCGCTTGCTTCTTACTGCTCACTTTCCACCGCTTATTTTCTATTTCTACCGCTTATTTCTACTTATTTCTCTATTCCTACAGCTTATTTCTACTTATTTCTCTATTCCTACAGCTTATTTCTACCGCTTATTTCTACTTATTTCTCTATTTCTACAGCTTATTTCTACCACTTATTTCTACTTATTTCTCTATTTCTACCGCTTATTTCCTACCACTTATTTTTTACTTATTTCTCTACCTCTAACTATGAAAACCTTCCTGGGTTGCAACCCCTGCTTACAGAACCATAGGTAGGCCTGGCTGCCCTTGCCCAAACCTTTCCTGGGTTGCAACCCCTGCTTATTTCTACATTTCTACAACTTATTTCTACTTATTTTCTACTTCTTATTTCTATATTCCTACAACTTATTTCCTACTCTCTATTTCTACGGCTTATTTTCTACTGCTTACTTTCTACAGCTTATTTCTACCACTTCTTATTTCTACCTTAGAAATTTAAAAATGCTTACTTTAAAAATGCTTCAATTAAGCATTATTCCCATGTTTTACACCGAGCTAATTTTACCACACTTCGGCTCCCTACCTTATTTTTGTTTTTTGGCCTTCTTACTTTTGCTTTTTAAGCTTAACTTCTTATTTTCTTACTTTTGTTTTTTAAGCTTACTCTCTGCGCGCGCCTTGGAGCCTCCTTTCACCTGACCACTTTTTAAATTCCCCCGAACTCAGGCCTGTTCGGACGCCATTTGTTACGGCCAAAGGGCCTGCTCGGGCGCCACTTGTTATGGCCAAAGGTGATCCTGAGTGGGGGGGTGAAAGGATTGAGAAAAGACAGACAAGAGAATGAAAGCTGGGTCTCGGTGGGACGCTGCTCCCTGATGAGGAGACAGCGCCAGCGCCCACAAGCCGTGTCTTTATTATATAGCAGATGCCATGAGGCAAAGTAGGGGCGTGATCAAGTTGTTGACAGCATTCTCGTGAGTTCCAACCCTACTCAACTACATGCACCCGAACTCCATCACAAGGCACGTGGGGCCACGTGTTCGGACCATAGGTTCAAGCTTACAACCATAGCTGTTGGCTATGATTGTGCTGGGAGGGCCCTGCCCTCCAGCTGGGACTTGCACGTGGCAATGAGAGGAGCCTGTCCTTTCATTAGTCCGAGGCTTGAGCCTGGCCCAAACACTGCAGCCACGCCCCACAATGGTGTTTTCCAGAAAGCTTCAGAATTCCACACTTTGGTTTCATGCTGGAAATCCCAGTGGGCCTGTTAGTGTTCCACTGTTTCTCATCTCCCGAGGGTAGCAGTGGAGAGCGAGGGGCTACCTGTTCGGCTCCCGCCTGCCCACCAGCACGGGCAGCGGGGGTCAGTGAGAGAAAGAGGTGAATCGGCTCCCGCCAGCCCACCAGCACGGGCAGCCGGGGTCAGTGAGAGAAAGAGGTGGAGAGTGACCAGGAGCCCCACTGCCTGGGCACCAGGTCTCCCGTGGACTGATGTGACCTTAGCGACATGAGTGGGGGCTGGGAAGCCTTCCCAGTACAAGGCAGAGGGAGTGGACCCGGCCGCTCCCTGGGGGAGAAAGAGGCCTCATGGGCATGAGACCATTCTTCTCATTTTCTTCTGCAAACAGCGCTCAGAGAGGGTAGGGAAGAGGTGGGAGCACACAGTTATTTTAGAGCCACTTGGCAGTTTCTTCTGTGCTCAACGGAGAGGTCACTGGAATTGCCCGCAGCTGATGTGGCAGGGCCGCTGTGTGGGGAGAACCCATGACCCCACACAAAGCCCTGTTGTCTCAGGTCCGTGCTGTGCTCCCAGCTCCGAAGAGAGCGAGACAGATGCTCCTCGTGCCCTGACTTCAACAGGCCTCCTACCATCCCCCTGGTGGCAGAGACCCGACCTAAGCCCAACAAGTGCCTTCGAACCAAAGTGCCACCTGCCCTGTGGCATCTGATTCCCCAGGGTCTCGGGCCCAGTCGAGATTCAGAGCAGAGGTGGGGAAGCCTTTTTTCTGCCAAGAGCCATTTGAATATTTATAACATCATTCAAAGGCCATACAAAATGATCAACTTACAAATTAGCCTGCTGTATTTGGTTAAACATTCAATTAACTCACGCCTAATGCCCTGGCAGGGCCAGACCAAATGATTTCAAGGGCCTTACACGGCCCATGGGCCAGCCATTCCCACCCCTGGTTTAGAGAAACCAGGTCTCCTCCAAGTTGTTTAAAAAAAAAAAGATAAACGATAGTTTTCTGGGTATGAAAATGACTGAGAGCTGCAGCACTAATTCTCAAGGTGACCTTGGCCCCTGGAAGTGTAGTGTAGACACTGACCTGCCAGCTGGAGGGACAGGCAGTTGATGCTCCTCAGGAGACTCCGAGGGTTGAAGGCCTCTGTGGATGTTTTGATTTTTTTGAATACTTAAAGATAGAGTACGTGGTTTTTAAAAAATATATATTTTATTGATTTCTTTACAGAGAGGAAGGGAGAAGGAGAGGGATAGAGACTTAGAAACATTGATGAGAGAGAAACATTGATCAGCTGCCTCCTGCATGTTCCCTACTGGGGATGTACCCGCAACCAAGGTACATGCCCTTCATCAGAATCAAACCTGGGACTCTTCAATCCGCAGGCCGATGCTCTATCCACTGAGCCAAACCGGTCAGGGCTAGAGTACGTTTTAAAAGGGCATCATTTAAGAATCCTCTAACTACCTTATACTTCCTAACCTGTATATCTATACTTCTATACAGTTGATCAGTATAGTAGAGCATTAGTGATTAATAATTAATAGTGAAAAACCATAAAGGTTTTGTGGGGCCAGAAATTGCATGTAATCATTTCATGTGTAAAATCTGGTAGGCTTTTTGTGTGTTTTTATTTTAGAAAAGTATGTTCAAGGAGAAAATCTCAAGTCTCTTTTTTTAGAAATGTGAAAGATTCTGTGGAAATTTTATGCAAATTCATTATCTTAATATAATATATATATACAAAAGGCTAATATGCAAAGTGTCCCAGCAGGAATTTGACTGGGAGTTCTATTGCTCGCTATGAGGTGTGCTGACCACCTGGGGGTGGTGTGGAATGAAGGAAGGCCCTGGCTGGCAGCTGGAAGACCCCGATCACCCCTGATCGCCAGCCAGGCCTAGGGAGGGACCCTACTCATGCACGAATTTCATGCACCAGGCCTCTAATTATGTAACATAAAAAAAAATTTTTCTTTCACCAATACCCATGGAGATGCCCTAGACTCCCCTCCAGCTTACCCCCAATGTGCCAAACAAATACCCTCATTTTCCATGTGTGCCAGGGTGGCAGGGAAGCAGGGCCTGAAGGAGAAACCTTTGATTGGCTTATCCCCTGCGCCATAAAGCAAGCTCTGTCGTCATCCTTGTCCTTCCCCAGTTCCCAAAAGCTCAAACAACCTCTTCGCTCTAGAAAATCCTGGCTCTGGCCCTATTACAAAAAGGTTCAGAAAAGAGCTGACTCTTCAGAAACTCCACTGATTGGGAACCTGCATTTTCTGGAGCCGGAGCCAGAGCCAAGCGGTGAATGACTCAGTGGGGGCAGAGCGGGGAGCATCGCACCCAGGGAGGCAAGAGGAACTTGTGTTGTTGGGAATCTGATCTCCCCACAGCAGAACTCATGGCACCCCCCGCGCTTAGGCAGGCTTTACCAGTTTAGATAATGCTGCATGTCCCTGGGCCCCTGGGAACAGGGCTTTACCAGTTTAGATAATGCTGCATGTCCCCGGGCCCCTGGGAACTCGGCAGAGTGCTTTCCCCCTCTAACAGATGTTCATACCTGCAACACCCACGTTTTGTTTTTAAGAATTCTTGATGGAAATATTTTTACCTCATATTTCACACCTTCCAGATTTATTCATTGTATAACCCCGAACATAACAACCTGATTTTCAAAAGAAGATTCTTTTATCAGGAATATCAATTATTGCCCCATGATACTGGGTTCTAGTGCTGAACACTGTTGGGTTAATGCAAATGCAGGCTGGCATGGGCTCTACCACATCCTGCTCACCTGTTCTTCTTCCTTCCATCCCCTTCTTTCAACAGCCTCTCTCCAGGCTGCTGTCCTCTGCTCGGGCGGAGCGCCCTGCACCCTTTCTGCCTACACCAGGCTGTCCTTGCTCCCCCAGGTGTGGCTCTCCCAGAAATGAAAGGATCCTGGACCCTCCCCAAGACTGAATGAATCCGAGGCTGCATTCTGCCGATATCCCCAGGCGATCCCTGGGCACACACTCAAGTTGGAGAAGCACCGCTCCACTCGGTGCCTCCTGAAGTGACTGAGCCCTGGCCCCAGGCCCAGACAGGTCCATCAGTGCCGGCCGGCTGCGCTCCGCCCTCACCTCGTCCAATAGGTACTGCCATTGCGTCACCGGGGGACAGCACTGGCTAACGTTCCCAGGCAGAGGACAAGTCCCACAGAAGATGGGCTGGGACACGGTCCCTCACCCCGAGTCTGGACTGACACTGTGGCCATCACTCAGGGAGGCAGCTAACAGGAAAAATGTGGTACAAAAAGCAGTGCGAGCCACTTTTACTAAATAAACCCCGTTGCAGTATCGCCATGGCAAATCATTGCAGTTGTGGTTACACACACACACACACACACACACACACACACACACACACACTCTGGCTAGCACATCCGCCAGATTACATAGAATATGGAAATAATATTGTATATGCGATATATAATGTAGGTAATATATTATGTACATTATATGTGCATGCATATATGATGTGTATCATATACAGGGAGTCCCAAAAATGTATATGCACTTTAACAGCTGATAGCTCAATTTTGAAAATGAAATGCATTTTAATAAACACTGCCTTTAAAATTATTCAAAGTGTGTATATAAATTTTGGGGGGACACCCTATATGTATTGCACATATGTAATATATCACATATATAGTATATACATATATGTTATGTGCATGTAATATATACATATTATACATATATAATATACACATAACGTCGGCTTATATCAATATATAAAGTGTCCATTTCAGGCTTCCAATCTGTGTTTCCCCGGGCAGAGCCAAGGCTGGAGTTCAGGGGGGGCCAATGGACAGCACCTCCCTCTCCTCAGGGCTTTCCCCACTCGCTGTCCTACACCTGCTGCCAAGCCTCCCTGGAATCTGCTTATTTCGGGGAGTCCCTTGGAGCGCCGTGGACATAAGGACCATGCTAGGTGCTAACATGGTACAGCCCTCGTCTTCACCCGTGTCCTGGACCCCTTGTAGGAGGCTCACTAATGTCACTAGTATGGCCGCACCGTATTTTCCCAACTTACCCCAACCACCTTAGACCCAAGTGTAAAGCAAGAGAACACCTGCCTCCTTTTCTATTCCCCTTAGGACCCTAAACTCCAAAGTAGTTTTAAATTGCCCCAGTGTCCCTAAGATTTTAGCCAAACCAGCTCTCTTGCTTTTAACTGGACACCCAATGGCTGAGCCACTGACCAGTCCCTGTGGGGACCCTGCCCCGCCCACCTTCTGCAGCACCCGCTGTCCTCACGGTGCTTCAGGACCCAGGGTCGGGCTGGTTTTGACCTGGAAGCCTTCCTGGACTCTGCTGTTCCCTGTACAGTTCTTAAGGTAACACCACCACCTTGAACTTCCACCGTTCTCCTCCAAATAAACAGTGCCTCCTTGAACTTTATCTTATGAGTGTTTGTCACCAACCTTGGGCTATAAGCAAGTCTGGTGTTACTACCTGCCCAGGGTGTAGATGAGAAAGCATAGACAGGCATGAGGGACAGACAGAAAATACCCCGCCACCCCTGAAGGTCAGATTACGGATCCGACACTGTTGAGCGTCAGTAGAGAAACCTCAGCAGCCACTCGATCACGGTTCTCAACTTCAACTACACAAGAGTCTCTTCCCTGGGCTCTCGATGGGGATCAGATGTTCTTTCTCCAAGTTTACGGCAAAACGAACAGACACACTTGTACACGCTGTATTCCTGAGCACTCAGAGCTGTGAGGGGAGGGAAGTTCTGACAGAGACAATGGAATGGCTTCTAAGGGAATGGGCCATGGTTGGAAGGAGGTAGATGTTCACCTCTTGGGATTGCTCCGGGGCTCTCTTGGAGGGAAATCCATGTTGTGACCACAGAATCTTGTGATTCGGTTTCTTTGTGTCATCCCCTTCCCAGCATGACCAGTAGCAACCTGGAGTAATATTTTCCAAAGAAGGCCCTGCTGTTTAAAAGGGGGTGGCTTATGTGTTCACTCAACTCTAGGAAAGTTTGGGTTAAGAAAAATGCAACAGGTTTTGTTTTCTGTTTTGGGTGTTATTTATTTATTTATTTTGGCAATATGTCTTAAGTTTTGCTCTTGGGCAATGTAAATCTCTATGAAAGATGATAATATTCTCTCCTCAAATATTTGTCCACATAACTCTTTCCTCCCAGAGCGTTTGGTAGGGCCAAATGTCACAAAATGCACATTAGGAAACACTGCCTTTGACCCAATGTGTGGGTATTTCTGTAGAAATGTGTTTGCTCCCCCCCACCCCCCGCCAAATAAAAGCAGGTACAGACCTTTTAAACAAGGGACAAGAATTATCTCTTGTTTGGGGAGCATTTCAACATTTTCCTTGAAAATGCCTCTGTGTACAACAAAACACAAAGTCTCTCCACCCCATCAACAGGCAAGGGAAGACGGGACAAGAATGAGGAAGCCAGGGCTGCCCAAAGGCCACTGGAGGAGTTCATTGCCGATGGCAGAGACCTGGGGCAGGTTAGAAAGGGGTGTGAAGGCGGGCTGCACTGAGCTGTAAGAGTGATGGGTATTATCTAGGATGGCGTTTGTTTCCCAAATCCCTATTTTCTCTAGTCTGGTTTTTTGACCCGGGTCTTCTAAGGCACACCTGTCTCCTAAGCAACTGTGGCCATGCCAAGGCCAACAGGGCATCCCAACAGGCGAAACCTTACAAAGAGGAGGAGGAGCCTGTCCTCGGGTTTCTGCAGCAGGATGCTCAGGAGTCCAAGTGTCCTCAAGTCCAACTTCAAATCCCCAACCCCTGGCCTCTGTGGCCTCCAGGCTCTGTGTTTATTTTTCTCACGGGGCCACATGATGCCCCCTCCCCCCCCAAAAGAAATCATATACTAAAGCCCTGGCCCTGGTGTGATTATATTGGGGTATAAGGCCTTTACGTAGGTAAAGGTTAAATGAGGTCCTACGGTGGGGCCCTAATCCGATAGGGCCTTTTCCTGTAAGAAGAGGAAGAGACAGACATAAGAGCCCCCCTCCTCTCTACCTGTGCACAGAGGAAAGGCCACATGAGGACATGGCAGCAGGGGGCCATCTGCAAGCTGGGAAGAGGCCTCACCACAACCCACCCTGACACACCTTGGTCTTGGATAGCTCACCTCCAGAACCTGGAGAAAATAGATCTCTATTGTTGAAGCCCCACATTCTGTGGTCTCTGGTTGTGGTAACCCTAGCAAACTAATTGGGGCCATAGAGACCTGAACAGGTCTGACAGCCAAGAGGAATCTCAATACAGAAAAACTCCCCGGGGCCTTTGAGAAACACATCGCTGGGACCCCTCTGCCCTGTGGATTAGGCCTCAGACACTGGCTTTGGGATTTGAAAGCAAAGCCTTCCTTCCTGTCGCCTTTGAGCACCTGCGGAATCAGAACAGACCAGGACAGGCACCCCCTCACCTCGGCCGCAGAAAGATCCTGGAGGGACCCAGGGTCGCAGGCAGAGGAGTTCATTCTCGCGGCAGCTCTGCTCTTGCTCGAAGAGGGGTGGATGGAGAAAGCACTTATCCCACCTCCCTGAACTGGCTCAAGGTTATTGCTAATGGGGTTCCAGCAGCTACTGCTCACGGCAGAGCACCTGCAAGCCCGACACAGCACCAAGCCTGACATTCTGGCGGCACTGCTTTATTGTACACAGATCATCTTATTTTTACCAGTGAGCTGAGCTGTCCATGGCCCTAGTGAACAAACACAGCCTGAGAATATGAGGCCCTGGGAAAGGGGGCGGGCAGGCGCACACACGTCCCCAGTCCCAGCAGGCGGAGAGAAGGCGACAGACACACACTGACCTGCATGCTAATGTCTCCGAAGTGCCGAGGACAGAGCGTGGGAGACACGGAAGGAGAGAGTGGTGTGAAAGTGTTTTAAAGTGAAACAAAAGGTTCTTACTACTTTAACCACTGAGATTTTCAGACTATTCAGAGGCAAAGAGGGCCTATAAACATGTATAAGCCCAACTTTTTTTTTCCAGTTGTCAACTGGAAAAAGAGATCCAGAGCTATTTCAAATGGTTCGTATAATACAAACATTTATGCTTAAAGAGAAAGAAGAAGAAGTGGTTAATTGGATTCCTTTGAATGCGGTACCATTCTGGGTATTTCCACAGTAACTGGCAGCATCGTGCCCAGGGACATTTGAGTCTCAGGCATCTTTCTGGGATTATGGGAGCCACCCCATGCCCAGTGTCAGCCTCCGGGACACATCCTCTTCACTACTTCCATGAGCTCCTCGAAATGCAAACTCTTCACATGCCCCCTTACCAAAAACCCAGCAGTTGCTCTTTTGTTTTTGCCCTCAACGTACAATGTAAAATCATCCAATGGCTCTCAAGTCTCCTCATGATGACCTTCTGCCTACGCCTTGGCCTAGTCATCTCCTGCCCTAGAACATCATCTTGCACTATCGCTATCTTCTCGCCCAGTCAGTGTGGCTCAGTGGTTAAGCATGGACCTATGAACAAGGAAATCATGGTTCAATTCCCGTTCAGGGCTCATGCCCAGGTTGTGGCCTTGATCCCCAGTGAGGGGTGTGCAGGAGGCAGCCGATCAATAATTCTCTCTCATCACTGATGTTTCTATCTAGCTCTCCCTCTCCCTTCCTCTCTGAAATCAATAATAAAAAATACTTTTAAAAAAGCCTATCTTCTCGCCCTAGCCAGTTTGGCTCAGTGGATAGAGTGTTGGCCTGTGGACAGAAGGGTCCTGGGTTTAATTCCAGTCAAGGGCATGTACCTTGGTTGCAGGCTCCTCCCCGGCCTGGGCCCTGGTCGGAGCATGTGCAGGAGGCAACCAATTGATGTGTTTCTCTCACATCAATGTTTCTCTCTGTCTCTCCCTCTCTCTCTTCCACTCTCTCTGAAAAATCAATGGGAAAATATCCTCAGGCAAGGATTAAAAATAAAAAGCCTATCTTCTCAAGTTCATTAATAGCATCACCCTCTAGTACAGAGAGTTACTCAAATGAATAACCAACAGCATTTCCAAGCTGAGACCCTGGGAGACTGGCTTTAATGGGCAGAGTATTTAGGACATTAATTGTTTACATACAGCAACAAACACTGACGGCCTGAGCTCATTAACGGCTGAAGTTCTTAAATAATGTGTGCTTTTAAAATATTATTTACAACTGTCCCCTTTTATGGAATTCTCACTAATTATTTCCATCTTGTCAGATAGCTCATATTATGCTTTGGGCAAAGTATCAACAAATTCTGAATTTATACAGCCTGGTTGAAAAAATAAATAAATGTTTTACCAGCAATATTTAGTTATTATCTGGCAGTCACGTTTGTGCCTGATTTAAAAGACTAAGTTGCATGGTGGGGGGGAGGGGGTTCCCTACAGAGATGGATGGATAAATGGGTGGGTGGGGATGAATAGACAGACAGACAGAGAGACACTTGTCTTAAGGATTCCAGTGTGTTTGATTCCTTTGAACCCAACCTCTCAGTACCTCGAGTACCTAGAGCAGTGGTTCTCAACCTTGGCTGCACACTGGAATCACCTGGGAATCTTTTGAAAATCCTGATTTTGGGGCCTCATCCTCCGGAAATTCTGTTTCTTTGTTACTAATGTTGTGGCCCCACCCCATAACAAAGAAACAGAATTTCCGGAGGATGAGGCCCAGAAATCAGGATTTTAAAAAGATTCCCGGGTGATTCTAATGTGCAGCCAAGGTTGAGAACCAGTGACCTAGAGGATGAGCCAGGGAATATACGCATCAACACCCTTTCATATCAGACTCCAAACTCTTTGTCCCTGCTGCCCCAAACCTTCACACGGGATGGATCCTGCTGGAATAAATGATCATAAATGTGACTTTCATCTCTCTCAGCACACGGCAGCCAGGAATACGCTGTGATTAGCTACTCTCCTATGTCTGGCCCTAAACAAATAAAAGAACAAAACTGGTCTCTCTTTCTCCTTACTCCTCATGTCTAGGCTGTTGGAATGACCTTGGATGACCTTTTCCCTCCCTCCAGGACCAAGAGTTTAATTACCCAAAGCCACCAACTTCTCCTCATTTACAAAGCCCGCCTTGAGCAGCCAAGACTAGCACAGAGATCTCCCTGAGGACCCCACTCCCGCCCCCTAGCACAGGCCTGCGCAGAAGAGCCAGTTCCCTGCCACCTCCTCCCATCACCTCCTCCTCCGCTAACCTGAGCTGTGACTCGGCATTTTGGTCCCAGCGTCACTGCATGAATCAGAAACGGTGAGAGCGCGTTTCCACTTCACAAATAGTTCTCAGCGTGGGTGGTACCTTACCTCAGCGGATTTGTCAACGGCTTTTTCAGGCTCGGGGATCATGGCAACCTTTGCATCAAGAAAAATTAGCCAAGAAACCATTAATGTGATTTAGAACTGCACGTGTGCACTGGGCTGATGGAGGGGGAGGCAGATGTGCAATGCAGATGGAATAATTCACTTCGGGGTCCCCTAAGGATGCTCAGGACCTAGAAGTACTTGTAGAGTCATGGAACTGGTTATATCAACAAAATAAGTTGTTCATTGCCTCCGCCCTCCCCTCCCCCAAAATGTGCAGAGATGATCTCCAATTTCTATTAATTCAGTCTTCATTTGGGGGGGAGCCAAGGTGGAGTGGTAGGAAAATGTGGGTTTTATCATCTCTAAGCAACTGAATGTGCACACTGGTCACTTTAAGGTCCTTCTCCAACAAGCCCGCAAAGTGCCATCGTCTCTGGCTCGGTGTCTTCAGTCACACAAGTCCACTCTGCATCTTCATCCTGTGCCTCCCTCGGTGACCCCAAAACATGTTTTTGGGAAGCCAGCTCAAAACGAGGCAGTTCAACACACATCTGGGGAGCCTGGCTTCTTCCCACCGTTGCCGTGATTTCTTATTGCCATTGCCACCGCCACCACCACAATGAATTAGGGGAAACCAGATCTGATACTGTCATACCAGATGACAGAGCCAAAGACTTTGAGAGTCCTCGAAGGATGAGTAGGTCTTATTTTAGAGTCTGAATGGGAGTGGGCTTTGGTCATTTTCTTATCCTAAGTAAGAGCATGCTCTCAGTGGCTGGGCTCTAGCCCAGAATCACGGTCACAGACCAGGGCTCTGTACCTGGAGCTTTCTCCATCGCCACTCCTGTCTTCCACACTGTGTGACACAGACACTGTTGATGTCTGCAGTAGAGGCCAGGAAATACTGCCTGGATCTCCCTTCAGGAATAGAGGCTCATTCCCTGGCTGCTCAGTGGGCTACCGGCCAACAGCCCTCAGCGCTCTTGGGGAACTGCCTTGGCTGAAGGTGGCCACCTTGCCCCAGGAAGTCCTCCTCCAATGACTAGTCTACATGGGGTATCAAGACCTTTGCCCCAACTCTGAAGAGCCACCCTCTCCTCACAGCTCCCTGAGGGCCCACTGGAGCCTTCCTTGAGACCACACTGCAACCAACGGAACGTCTTCCTCTGCCCTCTGCCCCTTCTGCTTCCTCCCAGTGCCCCAGAGGTGCTGATCCCCAAAGTATCATAAGATACTTCCTGCTTCCTGGAATCCAAGCTGCGACAAGCCCCACCCCATGGCCCCTAAGCCCCGCTCTGATCTGGCTTACAGCTGTGGGAGGTGACCTGGGCCACTGACATCATCCAACCTCATGCCCCTGCTCCTCTTGGCATCTCCTTCCGGGCTTTCTCCACCCAGGTTGCACACAGGCACTGCACTGGAGGAAATGAATGAAGAAAGTTGTGCTCTCCCACACAGTAGCTGTTGTGTCCTTGTGTGATTGACTCGCGCGGGGCTTCTTTGAGCCACAGTTGTAACAGCGAAGCGCTCGCCAGAGTGGCTTCTCCATCTCTCTGCCACTGGGTTTATGTTAACTCCCTGTCTCCTTCATGTGCCTTCCAAAGACGACTGTTGTATGTTGTCTTTAGGTTTCACCTCTCCTCATTGTTACCTACAATAGTTACCTTTTAATATTTCATTAGGAGTTTTAAAATAAGCAGTGATCACAAAAGGACAAATACTCTATGAGGTCCCTCAAGTAGTCGAATTCACAGAGTCAAATTCATAGAGTTGGGGCAAAGGGTCTTTATATCCCATGTAGACTAGTCATTGGGTCAGGGCTTCCCAGGGAATGGTGGCCGCCCCGGGTGCTGGAGGAAAGGGGGAGGGGTTAGTTTAATGGGTGTAGTGGAATTTCAGTTTTGCAAGGTGGAAAGAGTTCTGGAGATGGACGGTGGTGATGGTTGCAAAAACAATGGGAACGTACTTAATGCCACTGAACTGCACACTTAAATATGATTAAGATGGTAAATGTTGTCACATGTATTTCATAATTTAAAAAATTGAAACGAAATAAACAGCTGACTCCCTCTAATGAGATGCACCAGAGTAGAAAATGTGTTACCTCTAGACCCACAGGCACTTCAACAATGTCTTCCAGGAAGAAGTGAGGTGGGGAAATACACCTGTTTGTTTTCCTATATACAGTGCCCAGCAGAGGGCAGAAGAGAGTCAAGGTGACATTCCCTGATGGTGGCTTTGTGATCATTCTTTCTTCTCCATTTGCTGCCTTAATTAAATGTTGCTGTCCCTCCAGGTGACTGTCTCTCTAGGGCAGCTACCTGATAACTCTCCCACTGAGTTTGTTGGTTAGAGAATCCTGGCATTTAAATTATCATGTGAAAAGAACTGCTCGCTTTTGGGTGATCTGGTGGTAACAGAGCTCTAGTCTAACTCTCCTATTTTGTTTTATTTTGGTTTTATTTACCCAGATCACTTTGCAGAGCACTCTACAAATAATTCTATTGATGTGCCACAGAGGACACTGAGAGCTACACTATATCTCTGTTGTGAAATTAACAGAATTTAGGGTTCCCCCTCCCGCCAGCTGAGCTACATGCACTATAGAAGCGCTGTCAGTCATGTGAACTTGAACTATCCGTTCCTTCCCTTGATTTTCTCCTTCCCTCGATTTCCCACAACACATTCTCCATTAGCCCTTGATGTGCTGTAATGACTTCGAGGAGATTGTGTTGGGATTTACATAGATATTGCTTTTTATTATTTTAAAACACCAAGGGGATCATTTTCAAGGAAGAAAGCAGCATCTTCTAGACACGGCTTTCCCCTCTTTTCTCTGAAAAGAAGCCAAACCGTTTACTGTCGAGCTTAAGGTTACAGATTGATTTTTTCCTCTGGTTTCAAATGTGCTGGGAGTCCCGGGGAGGGCACAGGGATTCCTGAGGACGGCCTTGTTTAAGAACCATGAGCATCACCCCCTTTGCTCCTCCCGCCTACTCCTCCTCGCTCTGGGAAAACAGTGGTGGCAGCAGTATCTTCCCAGGCAGCTCTGGGTCTTCCATTTATTCCAATAATTTGAATGCAGATGGCCTTTTTCTTTCATGCACTGAATAGGATTCAAGTCCCAAATACCCATTATTATTTCACCTGCCTCGAAATGGGAATTGTAAGCACTCTGATAAATGATTTGAGAGACTAATTTCCGTAAAAACCTCTGCCGGCTGCTCAATGGCCTTTTTCTAACGTCTAAAACACTCTCAAATTCCTCTGCAGATCCTGAGTGAGCTGACAGCACATGTGTCCTGAGTCAGTGCTGCCTCCCTCTCTACCAAAAGCAACAGAACGATTTTCCTCTGTCTCTGACCGGGGAAGAACACTGCCCTCCAAGCCCAGGACGTGGGGACAAGGAGTCTTGTCCTGTAGCACAGAGCTGATGGGCGCCCATCACAACGAAGGCTCGGTGGGCTTCATTCATTCCATCTCTGTCTCCAGGACACGCCCTTTCACGTTCTCAGGGTCAAGGTGAGGCGAGAGTGCGAGGGAGCGGAGACAGGAAACTATGAGATTGGAAAAGACCAACCAAGCAACAGAACACGACTTTCAACAATAAAGATAAATTAACACACACACACACACACACACACACACACACACACACCACCCCAGAACAGTGCTGTGTTGTTTCTGAGGCTGGAAACCCCTAGATGTTTAAGTTAATGTATTTCCCTCCAGGGAATGCCAAGCTGACATTCACCCTTCTGAGCCCCAGTGGCTACAGCTCCCGTCAAGGCTGTTGTTTGACAGACAAAGCTGTCTGTAAAAACTGGAGTTGAGTAAAAGGCGAGACCTCGCTGAAATAAAACAATCGCTACTTCAGGATGTCCTTGAGCGCGGTGACTCTGCAAAATGCGGTTGTTATTAGAGAACACTGTGTCCTTCATGCCTGAGCCAGCATGCCCGTCCACCCTGGAGGCTCTGGCCTGTTTACAGATGGCAACTGGCTAAAGATGAGTGCATTTATGCTCTGGGCATGAAATTCATCTGCTAATTGAATCAAGATTTCCTCGCCCCCTAGTCTTCCCCTCACCACAAGCTGCCTTCATAAAGACTTTCCCCCAACCTTACAGCCTTATCTGGGAAAGTGTTGAGCAAGCTGTCACTGTAGCTATTAGCACTAACTTCAGATTTCCTGTAATGAGATCCAGGTAATAAAAACACCAAAATAAAGTATTCTTTGCACAGTGACCCTTTTATCACATGCTTCTAAAAAGTAAGCTTTTCATGTGGCGATTGTCAAACAAGTTGCTGTTAGTTTCTTAAGCTCCAGAATCCCATTCTTTGTGGGAAACTTTCAAAAGAATGGCCTAAACCATCACATCTGGTGGCAGCCCGACACAGGCTCTGTTTTCCACTAAAATACATACGAGGTTGTTTGTTGTTTGTGTATTGTTTGGTTTTCAATGACAGTCATAATACAATTAAAAAAAAAAAAGAACCACAGTGCCCAAACTCCGTCCAGGCCCTGGCCTTCCTGCCTGTCTCCATCGTACCCTTTTTCTTGGAATGAAACAAAACTTCTCACCTCCCCACACAATGTTCCTCCATGACAGCTGTCCCTCCGCCAGGGCACCTGGCCCAGCTACTGCAGTCCCGTGAACTCCTGCCTCCTGGTTTCTCTTCAATACTCAGCTCAAGCGCTCTCTTCTCCAGGACCCACTGTCATCAAGTGAAGGCACCCCGCAAAGGAAATTCTTCCTTCCTCAAACCAATGAGGAGGCTTCCATGCTCAAGGTGCCCAAATCCTTCTGCAGCGGGAGCTCAGAAACGAATTCTCTGCGTCGTTGACACGAACCTTCCAGGGTCTGACTCTGCTCCCACACAGCTGAGGCTGCGGGCAGAGCCCCCGTGCTGTGGAGTAATTCCTAACTCAAGACTTCACCATGCCTGGTAGGCCTGGCTCAGTGGTTGAATGTCAATCTATGAACCAGGAGGTCAGGGTTCAATCCCCTGTCAGGGCTCCTGCCTGGGTTGTGGGCTGGATCCGCAGTGTGGGGGGTGCAGGAGGCGGCTGGGCAATGATTCTCCCTCATCATTGATGTTTCTGTCTCTCCCTCCCCTTTCCTCTCTGCAGTCAATAAAAATGTATTTTTAAAAGACCACAAAAGACTTCACCATGAAATCATAATTTTTATTTACGACGGAGAGCTAAAAATATATTTTTTTAAAAAACACTGTTCTCAAATTCACAGTAAACTATGTAGTCAATTACAGAGCTCAGAGAACACTGGTTCCGTTTTGCAGAATTCGTGTTTAATACACACATGCATACCCTGTGTATTTGCATAAAATACTTCTGCGTTAAAGTAACCCTTGAAGCCAGCATTTCCTAAAGCAAGTCCCTAGAAACACTGGTTTCCTGCGCTACTCAATGGAAAAAAGAAAAGAATGAAATGAAACATTCTGAGATTTCCAACGCGCAGAACACCACAGGCCTTGCTGACCACAGTGATTTCCGGGGTTATCTGACCGTGACACCATTTGGTCAAGGGCACTGATGAGCATTCAGGGCGAGCAGAGTCCTGTGAGCTCCCATTCTGAGAAATGCCGCGTGACCTATTCTACCCGGTCCTTTTGCTAAAGGGGATGACAGCTCAGATCAAGATGTCATGGCTCGCAGGGACAGTATTTGTTGGCGTGAACTACTCTTACGCAGCACAACCGGAAGCAACAGACACATTCCAAGTGGTGCCCTACCGGGGTCCACCCGTCTTATCTTTCCACCACTACGAATCCCGCCCTGCTGGCACGGGCAGCCCTGTTAAGCCAAGGAGTAACGGCTTCTCCTTGTGGGGTGTGTAACGGGTTGCTATTTTGAAAAGCATCCATCTGGGACTACAGTCATGCTCCCGGGCAGCACTTCACTGAGAGCTTGAGAGATGATGATGCCTGACAAACAGGAGGGGAGGGGGCGCTCCCCTCTGTTTAGAACATCATTTGACTTTTCACATCACATTAATGATACGTATATATTTGTTTATAGTATCACATTAATACTTCTCCATTTAGATTATAAAAAAATTAAGACAGAGTTTGGAGACTATGTACCAAAATGCACTCCTAATTTACACTTTTGGGCGGAAGAAGAACAGAATTTAGCTCCTCCTATTTTATTCATGAAACGTTAGCACAGGAAATACTACACTATCTATTTATGTTTGTGGCTTTATGTTCAGCACAAAATTAAGATTTGAGGGGGTAAGAGATCAACCGAAGGACTTGTATGCATGCATATAAGCATAACCAATGGACATAAGACACTGGGGGGTAGGAGAGGCCAGGGGATTATCAAGGGCGGGGAAAAAAAAAAGGACACATATGTAAGACCCTTTGTAATACTATAAGCAATAAAAAAAGGAAAAAATAAAGAAAATTACATTTATAAAAAAAGTCATTAAATCATTTTGTAACTGGAAACTTGTAGATACTCTTAAATAAACTGACATTTTCAAAAAAAAAGAAAAAGATTTCTGCCTGGTGTCATTTGTTAAGTAATTTTTTTAATTTTATTTTTTTATCCTTACCTGAGGATATATTTATTAATTTGAGAGAGAAAGGAAGAGAGAGAGAGAGAGAGAGAAAGAGAGAGAGAGAGATATCAATGTGAGAGAAAACATGTCGATTGGTTGCCTCCTGAATGTATCCCAACCAGGAATCAAACCCACAACCCTTTGGTGTACTGGACGACACTCTAACCCACTGAGCCATCTGGCCAGGGCAAGTAAGCTTTTGCAGCAGCAATGCCCCTGTGTGCCTTATAAAGGAGGCCTGTCTTGAAAACCACAGCATGCCACACCACACCCCCCAACAAGTTGTCTCAAAGGAGAAGGAACTTGTGAGACCTGGATGCTGTAATGCTGACCAGACAGAGTAAACAATCTCTCTGACCAACATCTCATCACAAATGCAACGCCTCAACTGTCAGCTCTGGTAATAATTCAAAAGGGTAACACTCTACCCCGACTCCCGAGAAATAGGCATAATTACATTAAACACAAAAATGCACGTGTCGAACATACCACCTAAACAGGGGTGACCCAACGTACTATACAATATACATGTATCATACACAAAATGATGAAACGCCGGTCTAAATATGCACTTAAGAAAGTTTACCCTAAACAAAATATCTGTCTCGACAACAATAAAATACTTTTAAATATTTAATTAAACATATTTTTTCTAAATGCTTAGGATTTAAAGTTGCCGTAGGGATATTACAGGGAGTCCATAGCTCTTTGAAATGGACAAAAAAGTCTGGTTACCAAATTTCTACCTAGAGTGGTAGAAGCATTCAATTATCATGCATTTTCAAAAGAACTTGCAATTACCTTTCTTTATGCTAGGCGGTGTCCTGAAGACCAAAAAACGCTATCAAACGGATGAATACATTTAATTTCACAAGGTCAAAAGGAAAGGAGAGGAGAATTTTAAACTTGAAAAGAGGAATATATTTAATATTGGAATTTCAATGCGTTTGGTAAAGAAAACAGACAGCAAGAGAGGGGAAAGGAAAGACCTTTTCAAATAGCACCGCGGATACCTCTAGACAGGGTTTTTCAAAGAGCAAGTCACCCCCCAGCAGGAGTGCCTGTTAAAATACGCCTTCCTAGGCCACACCGCCACACCGCCACACTCTGGGTCGGTGAAGGCCTGAGTCTCTTTCCCTAACATACACTCAAGATCACGTTGATGCAAAACGCCGAGAACGTGGTGTAGATTGCTCTAAACCTGGCAAGTGTAAGAAACCCCAGTTGATTGGCAGGTTCCTAAGGTTGAGAAACTGCTCCCCCTGCTTCCTCCAGCTCATATCTTCACCAGCAGGGGTACAGGGCTACTGTCACCCCAAGGAAATTCAGAGGCGGGCTGGACTCTGTGTGAGACAGAATGCTGGGAAAGGCTGAGCTCTGTAGGACGGGAGCGTTTCCTGTGAGAATGCAATGACCACGAGCCTCTTCTGGGAGGAATGGGTGGCATTTCTATGCGTTATTCAAAATTCAAGCCACATTGACCTGCCTTTTGAAGTAATTACATTGATCTCTGGAATTTAAAGAGATGTATTTCTTATTCCCTGTGGATATCTTCAAAACCCTGGTGGTTTTTGTATTTGTTTGTTTGTTTTTTAATCCTCACCTGAGGATATTGCTCCATTGATTTTTAGAGAGAGGGGAAGAGAGAGGGAAAGACAGAGAGAAACATCGATGTGAGAGAAACCCATCCACTGGCTGCCTCCCCATACGAGCCTGGCCGGGGAGGAGCCTGCAACCGAGGCACATGCCCTTGTCCGAAATAGAACCCAGGACCCCTTGGTCTGCAGGCCGACGCTCCATCCAGGGCCAAAACGCTGTTTAAAAAACAAAACAAAACCCAAAGCAGCCTTTTCTCTCTAGTTTGAGTCACAATGGAAAGCATTTCCGAAGTGCAGCTGATTACTGGACAGGCGTGTGCGTGTGTGTGTGTGTGTGTGTGTGTGTGCGTGCGCGTGTGTACGTGTGCTCTCTACATCCGCCTGAATGCAATTTCCCTGTCTTTCACTTTAAATGAGAATTTTCTGCGGAGTCAAAGGTTGCTCCTTTGAACCCACGTGCTTTGAGTTCCCTGCTCACGGACAAGGCGCTAAGGCGCGTTTCCCGCCGCTCTGACCCCCGCGAGCAGACACCACGCGCCTTAGCCACGCGGGGAAGACCACAGCCTTAGCCACGCGCGGGAAGACTCACCCTGCCGGCGTGACGCGCACCTGGGCACCTGCAGAGTCCGCGGTTTTCCTCCGGGGCCGCTGAGCCCTAGCGGGCCCGCCCGACGCAGCGTCTGCCCCGAGGCTTCGGGACTAATGCACCTGTTTTAATGCTGAGCCCCGAGGTGAAGTCTCGCGAGACCTGCTCCTGCGCCGACCTGGCCCCGCCCTTTGCGCGGCGTGGCGCTTGGACGTCCCCTCCCCCCACGTCACGTGCGGGCAGCGTGGTGGTTACGTCGAGGGGCCACGGGACCCGCGCGCTGGTGTGCAGGTAACCCTTGGTTTACGTACCCATGGCCCCAGGCGCGGGAGTAGTGGCGTTGGCAGCGGGGCAGTGCCAGGGAGGAACCCGGAAGGCTTCCTGGGGGAAGAGGGAGGGGACAGGTAAAGCCTGGCGTGTCCTGGCCACAGACCTTCAGGCGTCCACGGGGCCCAGGGCTGTCCGCTGCAGACAACGCATAGACTGCATTGGACCCCACAGTACATGACCAGGCGCCTTTGCTCTTTGGGTTTTTGCACGTACATTTCTATGGTTTTATTTTCCCCTTTTGTCACTGTTCCTTCATGTTCCCTCCACCCACCAGCGCAGTAGGAGGGCCCCGTGTCTGACCCGCAGAGGCCTGGGAGGCTGATGCCCACGGCGGGTCTTGCAGAAACGAGCTGAGTGAGGAGGGGAGGAGCGCCGTGCAGTCGGGACCCTTCGCAGTGTCGACTTCGGCTCCACTTTGGGGGATGTTCTCGTCCTGGATTGAGCTGTGGTGGTGGTTCTGTTATTGCAAGCACGTGTTTCTCATCTGTGTTTCCTCGTGGTTACAGTCATGACGTTGCTAGAAAAGCTGTGTATTTTCTTTCTTAACGAAGATGTCTACATGTGCTTCCGAGGTTTCATTTGTGAAAATGCACATCTGCGTTACTATGTGTACATGTATGTGTGTGTATATGAGTATACACGCAAGTGTAAGTGTCTGTATGTGAGTGTGTCTTTACTGCGGAGCAGAGTGAGAAAGAGGCACGTTCTCCCACTTTGGGAAATGACTTCACATAAATCCTCTTTCTCCGAGTTGTTTTCTTTGCCCAGTTGTCTTTATCAAGGTCACTGTAGGGTAGAGCTGCTTGACAGAGGAGCAGTACACCAGGACTGTAGCTGCTTGTCTGCTCTCTCTCTGGGGCAGGGTGGGGGAGTTGGGGAACAACAGCAACCGTTTCCAAGAACAGACAATGGTTTTCTCTGTGACCCTCAGCACAGCTGTGTCCTCACACATGGGCTCCCTCCCTAAGACCAGCTGACTCTTCCTCCAACCATGTCTACAAGGCCCCATCTCAGACGCTTTGGACGTCTTGCTTTTTCGTTTGGGTTTCAAAAAACATTCCTTCTAATGGACAACCCCTCTTCCCCCCACCCCCAAAGCAATATATATATATTTTTTGATTTCAGAGAGGAATGGAGAGGGAGAGAGAGGAACATCAATGATGAGAGAGAATCATTGATTGGCTGCCTCCTGCATGCCCCATGCTGGGGATGGAGCCCACAACCCGGACATGTGCCCTGACCGGGAATGGAACAGGTGACCTCCTGGTTCATACGCTCATGGCCTAACCATAGTCACAAACAGAAACTCATCTGTGGGTAGATAACCAATTTAGCCGTCCGATGAAAACATACATTTTTATTTGTGTCTTTCACAGATGTATTTCCTCTTGTTTCCTGCCATATAGCTTTGAGAACATATTTTAACTTTTCCGAGGAGCAAATGACGCGTTCCGCTATGCTACCGCAAATCTCCTTTTCTGATTTCAGGTTTCATCTCAGTTGTAGAAAGAGTGCTATACGAGCACTGTTGAAAAAGTACACATAGTGAAGTACATTGTAAAAAATACCCACAATCTCACTGCCCAGAAATAACAGGCACTGAAATGTTTATTGTTACCTTCATATTTTTCTGTACCTATGTCTTTAATTTATATCTATATTCACATAATTGAGATGTTGCAAGTATCATATTCTGTGTGTTTTTTTTATGACACAGAACTCTACCTTTTTCCCTTACAGCTTTATCTTTATTGTTGAAAATATTACAGATATCCCCCTTATTACCCCATTGACTCCCTCTACCCAGCTCCCACCCCCACCCTAGGCCTTCACCACCCTATTGTCTGTGTCTATGGGTTATGCACATAAGTTCTTTGTTTATTCTCTTCCTGCCCTCCCCCGCCTTCCCTCTGAGATTCATCAGTCTGTTCCATGCTTCTATGTCTCTGGATCTATTTTGTTTGTCAGTTTATTTTGTTCATTGGATTCCAGGTATAAGTGAGATCATGTGATACCTGTCTTTCTCTGACTGGCTTATTTCACATAGCACATATTATGCTTTTTTAATTTAATGTTCTTTTTTAAGCACAAGCCATGTGATTAAAACCTCTTTAAAAATGTAATTTTAAGAGCTCCAACATAGAGTGATGCCCCATGATCAAGTCAAATCCATTTCTCTATTTTTGACTATTTAGATCTTTGGCGATGTTTTGTAATTATCACCATCTTTACACATACTGTTAATGCACATCAGATTACTTTCTTGCAACAGGTTCCTAAAAATAGACTTGACCCTTTTTAAGGGTTTTGGTTAAGTATTGCCATATTGCTTTCTGGCTTTATTACAATTTGTAGATCAAACTGCTACCTTTTTCTTGTTTTTTAGTTTTGATGCCTTACGTGCCAGACACCATCCTAAATGTTTTATGTTGTAATTTCATTTAACTTTATCCATAACAGTATAAACTAGTGTTATACCCATTTGCAGATGAAAAACTGACTCGTGACTTTCCCTAGGTCATGCAACCGGAGTTTGGATCCAGGTCATCTAACTGCAGAGCCCAGATCTGAAGAAGTCTTTGTCATTGAAAGGTACGCTGTATATCCAGTATCTTAAGTCTTTCTAAGGTTTATTATTTTCATATTAGCAACTTCATGTATTTTCCTGATATAGTTATTAGCCAGTTGTATTTCTTCTGTGAATTGTGTGTTTTCATAGTTTGCTACTTAGTGATTCTTCTTTAAAAAAATATCTTTATTGTTGAAAGTATTACATATGTCCCCTTCTCCCCCCACCCCCATTGACCTCTTCTAGCCTGCCCCCACCCTATGCCCCAGGACTTCACCCTACTGTCTGTGTCCATATTTTATGCATAAATGCATACAAGTTCTTTGATTGATCTCTTCCCTCTCACCCCTCCCTGCCCCCCCCCCCCCCGCAGATTTGACAGTATGTGCCATGCTTCTATGTCTCTGGATCTATTTTGTTCAACAGCAATACTATAGAGCTGCATAGTATCCCATGGTGTAAATATACTACAGCTTTTTTATCCACTCATGTACTGTTGGGCACTTGGGCTGTTTCCAGATCTTAGCTATTGTAAATTGTGATGCTATGAACATAGGGTGCATACATTCTTTCTGATTGGTGTTTCAGGTTTCTTAGGATTTATTCCTAGAAGTGGGATGACTCTTATTTTTTTAATATAAATTTGTTAAATATTAAAAATATTTTCCTTTTTCTGTGCCTGTCAGTGGCTAAATATTGTTTCTATTTGGCACTTAATTTATACTAGAGGCCCAGTGCATGAAAATTTGTGCACTTGTGGGGTCCCTCAGCCTGGCCTGTGCCCTCTTGCAGTCTGGGAGCCCTCGGGCGATGTCCACCTGCCAGCTTAGGCCCGCTCCCCAGGGAGTCAGGCCTAAGCTGGCTGTCAGACATCCTGGGAGCCCTTGGGGGATGTCCATGGTGAGCGGGCCTAAGCTGCACTTGGACTTCCTTAGCGCTGCCAAGGAGGCAGGAGAGGCTCCTGCCACTGCTGCTGCGTTTGCAGCTGTCAGCCTGGATTGTGGCTGAGCGGACCTCACCCTGTGGGGGTGCACTGACCACCAGGGGGTGGCCCCTGCGTTGAGTGTCTGCCCCCTGGTGGTCAGTGCACGTCATAGCGACCGGTCATTCCTGGTTTTTCCACCGTTAGGGTTAATTTGCATAGTACTCTTTTATTATATAGGATTTTGAGTATATGAAAGTTCTTCATTTTTAAGCAAGTATATTGATATTTCTCTCTGCAAGTCCTTCCATTGCTTATGCTTAGAAAGTAGTTCCCCATCCAGATATCAGATCAGTATTAATTTAAATTCCCTTTAAAAACCGTCCTTTCCCTGGGTTGATCAACCAATCTGCTAACCTGGGAAGGGGAAGGGTTTCTTGGGTTTCTTCTCTTTGTTTGAGACTGCATTGTTAGAATCAAGGTGAAAACACGTATGTTCTAATATTTCTGATACTCTGAACATACAATTTGTAGAAATTTTCAGGCAGCAACTTTGCCTGCCTCCCACCTAAAACATAGGGAAACAAAGACAGAATAGATGCACATTGTAATGACAGTTTGACAGGGAGGACTGGGTTTTGGTCCTGGGCATTCTGCTTTGGCAACACAGGTCCCTTCGTTCTGGTACCGTGATTCACCTGGGCTGGTTCTCTGTGTAAGAAGTCAAGCCCTGACTGGTGTGGCTCAGTTGGTTGAGCGTAGTTCCATGTACCTAAAGGTTTTGGGTTCGATAACCAATAGGTGGTGTGCAGGAGGCATCTGATTGAAGTTTCTCTCTCTCTCTCTCTCTCTCTCTCTCTCTCTCTCTCTCTCTCATCAATAAAAAACCATATATTTTTTAAAATAGAAGTCAGAAGACTAGAGGTACTCATGAGGTGTTACTTTTGAAATCTACGCCCTAAAGACATTATTTCTAGTCAGAGCTACCAGCAGCCTTCTGTGCTAGATCACTGTCATCTTTGTTTATGAAGCATCATATTGTCTGCCAACAAAGCCTCCTAATGCCTCAATTAGGGCTCCTTTCATTTTGCTAAAGCTATTTGCTGATAATTCTTCACATAAAAGCTTTGAGATAAACCACTTTCTCATTCTACTAATTTGTGCCAACATCACTGGGAGTATACTATTTTTTTAAAACAAGCATAAACATATTTTGGGGAGACTCTACGCACTCTAAAATCTAAGCCTAAATTATGTATATGCAGTTTTCAGTGATTTATTAATTAAGCATCAACTAAAGTAGGGTTGCTGTTGAAAAGGGTAGATTTGTATTGGTTACTAAACTAGTCTTTAACTGCTAAGAAAAGAAAACCTACAATTATAAATAAGACACAGGTAACCATGGTTACAGATCTACATTTCACCACAAATACATTCTTTTCAAAACCAATTATTGTTCTTTAGTATTTGATTAATTTTTAGAAACAATATCAATGGCCCCTGTTACATTTCTGAAGAAATTAATGCCCAGATGACAGTAGATCTACATATATTAACTTTAGACTCGTTATATGGACGTAGGTTATATTAACTTCAGACTTTAAAATCCTGCAACTGGTTTTTGACCCAATTTTAGATTATTTTATGATGCAAGTAACGTATCAACAAACAGTTTATAATCTGGAAGTTACATAATGACTTATAAAATGCATTATGGGATATTGAGCAATGACTATTTTAAAATAATAACTGCAATGGAAATCAAAATGATTTTCCAAATATAATGAGCAGTCACTCTCAGCCAGCTCCTCTGCATACCAGGAGACTAGGAGACATTTCACAAATTATCTGGACCAGCTTTGAAAATAAGTCCAAGAAACTAAATGGAATGAATATTGTTTCCCAGAATACCTTAAGCAGAGATCATTACTCATAACAACTAAAATTTATTGAGTACCTACTGTATGCCTGAGAGTTTCTAATCAGCTGCACTCATTTATCAAGTGATCAGTCATTCTTAGTGTAAGCATAAGAAAACTGAAGTTTAGAGCAGTCAAGTAATTGGTTCAAAGTCAACCTTCTGGTCAGGGGTGGGGACTTAAAAAAACCTGACCTGTCTGAGTTGAGGATCCAAGCTCTGAACTCCTACGTGATAAATAAACATCCACCGCATTTTGCCAACCCACCCTAAGTACAGGACTATTCATAAGACTGGGCCTTCCATTCTTTCTAAGCTTCAATCAGCCAAAATAGTGTTCAGCATATCTTGGCAATTGTATGACCCAAAAAGACGCCAGGTCTAACCCAGTGAGCCAAGAACACCTATTTTTGAGAGTAACTAAGATTATTTGAAGATCCTTCATTTTTGAAAGCCCCTCTTCCTGAATATTGTACCATCTTTGACATAGAATCTGTATGTGTGTGTGTGCACGTGTGTATGTGTGTGAGAGAATGGAGCTCAAGGTGGCCCAGAATGGCTTTCAATGGGATCCTTCTTTTCTTGTGATTCATGGCGTGTCACTGTGTGACTGATTTAGAGCCATCCTTTAAGCAAATAGTGGATGGTCACTCCAAATACTACGTGTACACTTGAGGCTTTTTGATGCCTAGCCTCCCTTGCCATAAAAATGTTGCCAATTTCCTGATTGTATTCATGGACAATATTGTGGGAGATGGTATCATTGGGGAAGGCTGAGTGACGGGAACATGGGACCTCTGTGTACTATTAGTGCAACTTCTCATGAGTGTATAATTATTTCAAAACAGAAGAGAAAGTTTTAAACTATTGCCAAATCGCCATCTTGCCAGGGAAATGAACTTCTGACTTTTGCAGCTGATAGCTTTTGCCCGGTCAAGGTTCCTCTGGGGGAGCTGGCCATCAGTGTGAGGAAGCACCGATGTGTGAGATGGGCACAGCCCGCTATTATACAAAGAACAGCAGAGCAGCCCAACTGGTTCAGCTCAGTGATTGAACGTTGACCTATGAACCAGGAGGTCATGGCTCCATTCCGGATCAGGGCACATGCCTGGGTTATGGGCTTGATCCCCAGTAGGGGGTGTGCAGGAGGCGGTGATCAATGATTCTCTCTCATTATTGATGTTTCTATATCTCTCTCCCTCTCCCTTCCTCTCTGAAATCAATAAAAATACATTTTTAAAAAACCACACAAAAACACAGAACAGCAGAGCATCTGAGAGTTCATCACACGCCCTTCTCCAGGCATCTCCCTGAGGGCCAGCTGCCTCTGAGAAGCCTCGCTAGAAATGCAAGTCAGCCTGTGGAGGAAGAATCCCAGCTGCCTCTGGTGGCACTGATCCCCCAGTTGGTTCAGACTCAGCAGGTGACAGGGTGAGCCAGGAACACTGAGCCGAAGGAATGAACCATGCTCCGCACCTGGCTGCTGCCTCCAGATGTTTACTGATATGTGTGGTGCCACATGTGGACACAGGCCATAGGAATGCTGGGTTCAGGAAGAGGCCGTGCAATAAAGAGAAAGCAGAGTCAGGCGCACAAGGCCAGTCCAGAGCAGAGGTCCAGGAGCCTGTAGTCCCTGGGTGTCGGTCACTGTTCACATGGTTACCCAGGAAATCTACTCTCTGCAAACACCTGAGCAACCTGGAACGGGAAATAAGACACTGATTTGAAGGACTGCTGAAGGGGAAAGAAACAAATATTTAAAGATTTGTTCTTCAGGCACCTGCCCGAAATGCAATATTTCCTCTTTTTCTCTTCTCTTTGCTTCCCCTCTCTTCTCTTCTCTCTCTTTTCGTAGAAGGAGATAGAAAAATACCTAGTTAATGAGGCTGATCCTAGAAGTTCCTGGAAGTCACTTGGGCCTGCCCTGCCCAGAAGTGCAGTGTCAAATAAAGGAGGCGTGTCCCCAGAGGGCATTCAGGGGAATCTGTTCAAACTGGCATTAGAAAAAGGTTGCACTTGGAGAAGATAGAGCACCAGCACGAATTGGGAGGCGGAAGAGCTGCTAACAGCATCTGGGAAGACGAATGCCAGGGCAGGGAAGACAGAACTCTCGCCCGAGCCATTCCCCAGGCTGCCCCAAACTGCGCATTTGTCTTCTGCGGTCAGCCTCCCCAAAGCCCCGCGGCGTCTCTGGGAATAGATTGCTAAATAAGCCCAAGACTTTTTTGGTTTGTAGAATTGGTGAGTCAAAGGGGGCAGGAGATTTATCTCTTGCCTCTAAACATCATTTATAACATGGCTAAGTGGCCCAGGATAAAACCACAATAAAAGTGATTCATGCGGGAAACCCATTCTGTTGAGGCAGAAATGAAAATCCACATTAAATCGCAGTCTGTTCTATGCACGGGAGAATCCCAGGCACACTGAAGGCTGAGTGCAATTGTGCTGGTAAAATGGGGAGAGTGGAAGCAGCCCCCAGCTCTGAGCAAGGAGGCAGCCCTGCCCCCCGGGGGGCATCCGGGGCCATATTCCAGATGACAGCCAGCCTGGGCACTGTGCAGTTACTGCAGGTTTCCTGCCAGGAGATTTTCATCAGCTCCCCTATTTGTCAAGACAATTAGGCCTCATACAAAAACCCACCTTCGCAAATTGCCGTTAAAGGGATGTCTGTGTGGCTGAGTCGGGACGGCTGCTGCCTCTTGGCATTTGAACTTGTCTGTAAAGTTACTGTGTTTCATCCAGGCTGGGATCACCAGAAAAAGGTGTTGTCCCCTCTCCATCACCTTCCCTTCTTCCCCCAAAGGTCTGATGTGGGAAGGAATGGTGGAGGTGTAGGAGTAGGAGCTGTAGGCTCACAGAGCGACCACTCATGAGCCCGCTATTCTGCACATGATTTGTTTTTTTGTGATATTAAATCCCTCTCTGCTTCTTTCCCTTCCCTCAGCTGGTATCACGTTTCTTCCCTTTTCCTTCTGTTAGCTATTGGCTCTCACTCCTGGGCATCGGTAATGACTGAGTGAAATGCTTTCTAAACCCAAATCCTCGCTTTAAAAAAAAAATACATGCTTTTATTGATTTCAGAGAGGAAGGGAGAGAGAGAGGTAGAAACATTGGTGATGAGAGAGAATCATTGACCGTCTGCCTCCTGCACACCCCGCACTGGGGATGGAGCCCGCAACCCAGGCGTGTGTCCTGGTGGGAATTGAACCTATGGTTGCTCAACCACTGAGCCACGCCAGCTGGGCTGGGGGACAGTTTTGAAAGATGGGTGATAAGGAAAAGGTCACTGGAATTGAAATGGTGGTGGGAAAAGGGAGCACAGACCAAGATAATGTGGCAAAACTGAATCAGCTCGTGTTTCAAAGCTTTCAGGGGACTCTTTTCTTTTGGCGTCAAATAGTTTGCTCTTCCCCTGGTGACTGACTATCCTGTGAATGGCAGAGATGATTTGCCTTTTTTCTCCCAACCCAATCAATTCTAAGACCAATTTTAAAGTTCAGTTATATGATAAAGGATGTTCCCATCAGACTGAGTCAAATTGTAAATGTGTGTCTTTTGCTTAAGTATTTCTTAAGCGAACGCCTGTCCCCAAACTACCTTAATAACATGTGTATTTGCAGAACTAACAAACACTGCAGCTTGGAAAATTCCTTTGGCACAGACTGGAGGTTCAGCCACCAATGCTCCTGACTTAAAAGCTGAACCAAATAAAACTTGACAGGAAGGCAAAAATATTTTATAGGCAAAGTGACATTTTATAACAATGGAATAATAAATGAAGAAGAGAAAATGAACTGAGCTCAGATATCATCTCAGATCTGTTGGATACACCGTGGGTTGTGGTGGGGGGGTGAATCTCCATTAGACTTTCCCTGTGTTTATTGCACTAGTAATTATGTCTGTGAATGAAGAAGCACTCCTAATGGAGAACTTCGGTCTTTCTAATCACGTGGTCACACGTGATCACACATCTCCACTCACTCGTCTGGATGAGGTGTGGGTGCTGCCATGGAAGCCTTGGTATCATGCTCAGTGGGTACACACAGAAGGAAAGTGATGGGGGATCATAGGACCCCCTTATCAAGCATTTCAGTTTGGAACCAGACTAAGCAATGTTTAAGTCATCCCAATGAATTCAGTCCAACCCAAACACATCTATAATTTGATATAAGTTGAATGACAAATGGAATTAATAAAGGCAAAGTAAGTTTACCTGCCTGTCTTCATCCCCACTAAACAACTCAGCTACCAGACTTGATCTGGGCAAGTTCAGGGGAATCAGCAAGGGTCTGTCAGTCACCCTTCAATGACTATAAAGAGGGTAAAAGGAATTGATGTTTCACTCCGGGAAAAGAGAAACAGCCAAGGTGGGTGTTAGCCCAGTGGTTTAGACTAGGATGAAAAGAGAGCCCGGGGGTGGGGGGGTGTGTATGCGCCCGGGGCCAGGAGACGTGGGTCTGTCTTTCTGTAAGTCCCGTCAGATGCATTTTGGGTTCACAGTGATTGAGTCCAGGCTGGGAAAAGCCCATCAATCTTCATTTTCATCACTCAGAAGCAGATATTTCCATAAAAGGATGGCCAGGGTATAATATGGAAGAAATAAACCAAGCCAACAAGAAAGTCACAATCATCAAATTGATTGATTAAACAAAGATTTAGTTAATCTATCAATTATTCATTCATTTGGCAGACATTTATTGATGCCAACTTTATCCAAGGTAATGTTGGAGGTGCTGCTGGACAATTGGAAATAATCTAAGCATATTATCTCTGGACTAAAGGCCTGGTGCATGAAATTCATGCACTTGTGGGGGGGCGTCCTCTCAGCCTGCCTGCGCCCTCTCACAGTCCGGAAGCCCTCGGGGCATGTCCCACTGATGGCTTAGACCCGCTTTATGTGGGAAGTGGGCTTAAGCCGGCAGTTGGACATCCTTAGTGCTGCCACAGAGGTGGGAGGGAGAGACTCCTGCCATTGCCGCTGCACTTGACAGCTGTGAGCCTGGCTTCTGGATGAGCGGACCTCCCCCGGTGGGAGCGCAGTGACCAACGGGGGGCAGCTCCTGCGTTAAGTGTCTGCCCCCTGGTGGTCAGTGTGCGTCACAGTGAGCGGTTGAGAGGCCTTAGCATATCACTAGCGTATTATGCTTTGATTGGTTGAACAGCAGGACAACCGGGCACTTAGCATATTAGACTTTTATTATATAGGATATTTGGTTTCATTGTGTCTGGAGTGGTATCTAGAAATAGATCATTTTAAATATATTAGTATATTTTTATTGATTTCAGAGAGGAAGGGAGAGGGAGAGAGAGATAGAAACATCAATGATGAGAGAATCATTGTCTGTCTCCTGCACACCCCACACTGGGGATCGAGCCTGCAACCTGGACATGTGCCCTGACCGGGGATTGAACCATAACCTCCTGGTTCATAGGTTGACTTTCAACCACTGAGCCATGCCAGTCAGGCCAGGTCATTGTTTTTAATGCTTAAATGATTCTAAGGATCATCAAGTTGTTCAACAGTGATTCTCAAACTGTGTTCTTTAGGTGGGAGAGGGAGCAGGAGGGAGGAATTGGGGCTGATGGAGAGCGTGGGCCCTGACTCAGTCTCTGCCTGTGGGACAGCAGCTACAATGTGTGCTGCTGGAGAAAGACTCCGAACTTTTGATCTCAACACTGTGATTGCTGAGAGGTTGTGTGACCACGAAGTGGTTAAACTCCTCCAGGGGTAATTACACCCACTTCCAGAATTGTTAACCGCCCTGGATCATAACAAGGTCTCCACCCACTGCCGGGTCCACCATAAGGCTTAGTTTCTGCCCTTCCTCCCTCACGGGTGGTATGCCCTCTCTAGTTTTTTTTTCCCCTTTTACTTTAAAAAGAAATTGTTTCCATTCTCCACAACCCAATCCCAACCCATATTCCCCATGAAAGTTTCTGGACACCCCATCACCCCCATCTCCAAGGCTCACCGACCTCCCTCCCTGTGTTCCTTAGCCCTTACACTCAGGATCCCATACTCTGATACTTATTGTCCCCCAATTACTTCGTGAATATTGGTTTTGTGGGCTGGGTTCTCACCGAATGCTTGGACACTGTTTTCTCCCAGAGAGCTTCAAGGGAGTTACTTATTGATTGATCAAAAGTACCTGTTAGGCTGCTGCCTTTAAAGTCATCCAAAGAGGGAGGGGACCTCTCACTCTACTGCAGACAAAATGCAGTGGAGAGCGGACAGCATTGCCACCGCCTCTGGCAGGCATCGATGCATTCTGGAATAAGCATCAGAATGCCAGTCTCCTCCAACCCCCACTCACTTATTTTGTTGGAAAAATGCGAAACCTGCATTTTTCCATAAACCCAATCTCGCTGTATGCACAGAGTGAATGCAGCGCCTGTGTTTAGCATTCCAATGTGGTGATTGCACAGTATGTTCACTCTGTGGCTAAATCTTCCATTTCTCTATGAAAACACAAAGGAATGGCTAAATGCTCTAGTGTGTTATCTTGCCCTTCTTTCCCACTGTGATTTTTGTCCTTCTCATCCAGTTTCTCCTCATGCTGAAATGTGCCTGTAAAAATAACTGGGAGGCCTCAGGTGTGTGTGTGACTCAAAAGGTGAGTGATGAGGTGAATTGTAGGGACATCTGTGTCAATACACATGTGAATATATTGGGAAGAGGTAGGAGTGTAGTGTGTGTGTGCTTGTGTGTCTGCATGCCTGTGGAGAAAGCAGATTTTTTTAATGAGGAACAAAAGCTGGGTTACATAAGCAGCACTGTTAGAAACAGCTTGTATAGCAAGAATGGAAAGAAGGTATGAATATTCATAAACAAAAATGGAAGAATTTTTCCTTTGCAAGGAGGAAGTGGAAATGAAATTCTGAACATTGTTTGACCACAATTTTATCCAGGAAACTTTGGATGTGTAGTTCACATAATGTATCATACAAACGCAAAACCAATTAACCCCATTGCCTAAATCAGGGGTCCTCAAACTTTTTAAACAGAGGGCCAGTTCACTGTCCCTCAGACTGTTGGAGGGCCAGACTATAGTTTAAAAAAAAAAAACTATGAACAAATTCCTATGCACACTGCACATATCTTATTTTGAAGTAAAAAAAACACACAAAAAAACAGGAACAAATACAATATTTGTATTTGCATGTGGCCCGTGGGCCGTAGTATGAGGACCCCTGGAATGCTCCCCTTCTTTGACACTCTAATAACCAGTTAATTGATTTTCACATTAAACAAATTGGATTCTTGCATCTCTGAAGACATAAAAGTAAAAAAAAAAAGAAAAGAAATAATTAAGAGAAGAACCATGCACAAAAATTAACTCCAAATGGATCAAAGGCTTAAATGTAAGAGCCAAACCTATGAAACTCATGCAAGAAGACATAGGAGTGACTCTCTGTGACTTTGGATTAGGCAATAGATTGTTAGGTGTGACACCCTAAACATAAGGAAGGTGTTTGGCAAAGAAATAGGTCAGATTAAGGACCCAGCCTCTCTCACGGAGAAAACATCACCAGCCCACCCGAGTCCTGCTTCCCGCAAAGCCCCACCCCAAAGATTTCTGGGCGTCTCCTGGAGGCGTTTTGCGTGCATTCAAGAACAAGTCATCATTGGTCATTGGTCAACAGACATCAGCTCTGTGCCTGGCACAGTGCAAGTTCCTGCCACGCTTCAGGTGAGGAGTTCCTACCTGCCCTCACCCTTGATCTTTGCTCTTTTGTTCAGGCCAGACTATCACTTCCAAACATGAGGGAGAGGGATCTTTCTAGGCACTTTGAAGCAGCTGCTAATTTTTAAAAATGACATAACACCTTGCCGGATGGAACATGATTCTCTCTAATCCTTTCAGCACAAACAAGTAAGATTTGCTGGCTGTTTAAAAAAACGCCCTTCTTGGCATGGCTCAGTGGTTAGAGGTTCGAGTGTAGGCCTGAGCACCAGAGGGTTACAGATTTGATCCGGCCCCAGTCAGGGTCTGTGCAGGAAGGCAACCAGTCAATGTGTCGCTCTCACATTGATGTTTCTCTCTCTCCCCACCCCTCTCTCTCCCCCCACTCTCTATCTGTCCACCCCCCTCCCCCCGCCCCCCTTCCACTCTTTCTAAAAATCATTCTTTCTAAAAATCAATGGAAAAATCCTCTGGTGAGGATTAAAAAAAAAAAGAAAAGAAAAACGTGTGCTGCCTTAGGTCAGGGATAAAGTTAGCTTTTTCATCATGCAGCTTTACACTGTGGGGTTTCAAAGAGTAATGGAGTTCCACCTGTTTCAGAATGAACGTGCTTTTGAAAATCTAGTTCTCAAACGAGCCATTGCTGGTTTCACGTAGCATCCAGCTAGCAGGTGCTGACCTGGCCTCACCCAGCTTCCCACTGACACAGTCCTGGGACTCAGAGAACAATGAGCTCTCAGGCAGACAGCCCGTCCATCCCCAGAACATGTACGGCAGCTGCACTGGTTCATCAGCAGAGTTCAGTGCTTGTAGAGCTCAAGGCAGATGTGCCGGAACCAATGCAGTGTTTTGTGATTGGAAAAAAATCCTCTGCCCTCACCTGCCCTGGCTTTGGGGCCTAAGCATCTCCCAGCCACGACTCAGAGGAGCGTTCTTCTGCTTCACCCGCCCGGAAGGCCAGGGCTGAGGATACACTAACCCTGTCAGAGCCATCTCGGTACAGAAGGTTGGGTGTTAAGATTTTTATCTCTCTGTTTATATTTTGATAACTTTGCTCTTTTCCTTTTTGTGGTGAAGTAATCTTAAATTTAAATTATGATAGAAGGAATTCTATTTGTTACTGCTGCATGCCCGGTACCTAGGACAGTGCTTGGCATAGCACAGACCAGTGATGGCGAACCTATGACACACGTGTCAGAGGTGACACGCGAACTCATTTTTTTGGTTGATTTTTCTTTGTTAAATGGCATTTAAAAATATAAAATAAATATCAAAAATATAAATCTTTGTTTTACTATGGTTGCAAATATCAAAAAATTTCTATATGTGACACGGCACCAGAGTTAAGTTAGGGTTTTTCAAAATGCTGGCACGCCAAGCTCAAAAGGTTCGCCATCACTGGCATAGACACTGACAACATTTATTGTTTGAGCGTTCGTAATTATTAGTTTTAAAAATCAGTAGGACCATAATCAACTTCTAATCATACTCGTAAGTTTAATTTTTGAAGAGAACTTAGGCACAGAATTCTTTAATAATTGCCAAGTTAATAATTTCATGAAGAATGTCATCATGAATTCACCCAGAACTTAGAGGAATAAAAGCAGGGACTTGTTAAAAGCAAGAACAGTCCATTTAACCGCAAAGGGACAAAAATAGCCTTTGCTGGTCAGTGACCTTCAAGGAATGGCCTTGCATCCCCCACCTAACGAGGTGAGTGCTGGCAAGTTGGCTCAATGCATCGAAGCAGAGCCCGGCCTGTCAATGTCGCTGCCACTGCGGGAAGAAGAAATAATTACTCCTTCACGCCACGAATTCGTGTCAGCGCTGGGGAAAGTCAATTTGTAAGAAATAAAGAATTAAGTGGGAACAAAAGAAATACTGGGTTTGATGTCAGAATAGAAAGGTTGAGACTAAAAATCAGTGGCCAGAAGGAAGAGTATAGAAACAGTGAGCTGAAACCATAGGGAGGCCAAGCCCACCCCTCGCTGTGGTCATCAGCACGCATGGCTCCACCTGTGAACGCACGTGCTCTCTGCACATGTCCTACCTCCCGGCTCCCTCTACCCAGACCGGGCAGAGGATGCTCTCAGACCGCCTGGTGCTGAGTCTAGAACAGGGGTGGGCAAACTTTTTGACTCGAGGGCCACAATGGGTTCTTAAACTGGACCGGAGGGCCGGAACAAAAGCATGGATGGAGTGTTTGTGTGAACTAATATAAATTCAAAGTAAACATCATTACATAAAAGGGTACGGTCTTTTTTTTTTTTTTTTTTAGTTTTATTCATTTCAAACGGGCCGGATCCGGCCCGTGGGCTGTAGTTTGCCCACGGCTGGTCTAGAACCTGAGCCTGTTCTAGGAAATGACGTGAAACTCATGAGCGCTGATGAGAGGTTTATGTGCACATGGAGTTTGAGGTAGCTCTGGGGCCTTACGTATCTTTCTCTTTTCTCCCTGCCCCAATTCCTTGATTCTGTCTACGAAAAGAGGGCCACATGCTAAAGCTGACAAGTTCAGGGAAGACCTGCATGGCGTCCTTACAAACTCAGAGACCAAAGTAATCACATAGGATGATCTGAACATAAAAATTCCTGGCTAGAATCCAGTCATGGTGGTGGTGGCAGTCACATCCTAGGCCTGTAGCTTCCTTGACAAAGGTCAGTCTTTACCTTAAGTGGGCCTGTCTCTTGGCTTTTTGCATCTAAGACAACATACCCTTGCCATGTTAGAGGAATCCCCTTTTTCTGGACCCCTCGGGGGATTCCCACTGCACCAGAGCAGGAGACCATACCCCTCATTGTCGCCTTCTCCCCCAAGGCCGTCTCTCTGTGCTGTCAGTGCTCATTGTTAACTGTCCTGCACCCAAAGGAGAATGTGTCTTTATTTGGCTCTTTAGCCAATCTCAGGTTCCCCTGCTTTGCTTTCTCCCACCTCCCTAATCTACCACCAATGGATTTCATGCCGCCTCCTTACTTACATCTCCTCCTTTGATTCTACTGTATACATAAGCGGCCACACTGCGACTCTCCAGAGCATTTTCTCAATCTGTTGAGATTTTGCTTCCCAGCAATTGTCAGTTTGGCTCAAATAAACTCATAAAAATTCTCTGCAGGTAGGGAGGTTTCTCTCGCCAGCAGTTCCTCTATCTAAATTACTTCCTCATCTGCGAGAGATAAAGATGTAGTAGACTAAAATATTTTAAATCCTGCCATTTAAAGGTACTTTAAATATAGGTTTTTAAGAATTATTCAAGTATGGCAAGGCCGCCAGACTAGAAGACAAATGCCACTGAAAAGACAGTTTATTATCCTCACAAGTCCCAGAGAAGGAGTCACAGCAGGCAGTTATGGGGAGCGAGGGGCATGGGAATGGCCTGGGTTGGCCAGGAGGAAAAAGACTAGGGCAACATTGTGACCAAGGGCCTTTATTGTGGTTTTTGCAAGAAGAAATGGGCCTGGCAGGGTAAGCAAGCTTCGGATTGGCTAGTTTGGATGAATTTACCAGGTCCTAGAGCAGCCGTGGGCAAACTACAGCCCGCGGGCCGGATCCAGCCCGTTTGAAATGAATAAAACTAAAAAAAAAAAAAGACCGTACCCTTTTATGTAATGATGTTTACTTTGAATTTATATTAGTTCACACAAACACTCCATCCATGCTTTTGTTCCGGCCCTCCGGTCCAGTTTAAGAACCCATTGTGGCCCTCGAGTCAAAAAGTTTGCCCACCCCTGTCCTAGAGCATTGGGTCCTATCCCTAGTTGTCTAGTCTCTGGTGCTGTGGTGATTAGGGCAAATGGGTGGTGGCCAGAGTGGGACCCTGGATGAAGGAGGTGGCTGGAGATGAGGGCTGGATTGGTTAGTTTGCATTTGAAAGGCGGGATCAGTGGCCTACTGTTTACTAGCTCCAGGAATTGACCAACCCTGGGAGGGGCAGTCCCTCTAGGGCAGTGGTTCTCAACCTTCCTAATGCCCTGACCCTTTAATACAGTTCCTCATGTTGTGGTGACCCCCAACCATAAAATTATTTTCGTTGCTACTTCATAACTCTAATTTTGCTACTGTTATGAATCGTAATGTAAATATCTGACATGCAGGATGTATTTTCATTGTTACAAATTGAACATAATTAAAGCATAGTGAGTAATCACAAAAACAATATGTAATTATATATGTGTTTTCCGATGGTCTTAGGCGACCCCTGTGAAAGGGTCGTTCGACCCCCAAAAGGGTTGCGACCCACAGGTTGAGAACCGCTGCTGTAGAGTTAGCAAGACCACGATGTCAAAGCATAAAATAGACATGGTTAATAAAAATAAAAAAATAAAAAAGGCACATGCATAGATCCGGTTTAGAAGGTTGGCAAACCAAGCATTTCACTTATGACTTTCATCACAGCATTGAAAAGTCAGGCTAAGGATAAATTCAAGACCGTGAAAGAGGGTCCCAAACCTAAAGTGAATAGACTGCGTCTGTTGCCTGGGAACCGTCCTCATCCTCGCCTTTGGGACGTGCCCTCTCCCAGCACTGAAAAAACTACTTCAGGAAAAAGATGTCTTAGGTTTTATTATTGACCATTAACTGGGCACAACCAACGTGGAGAAAAAGGATAGTTTAGGACTGCTGACAAGAGCAGGGAGATTTTCTCTGGATCACAATGTGGAGATCCAGTGCAGAGCATCAATAGTAGATGCTCTTATCACTCAATAGCTGTTCTGAGCCTTGGAGAAATTGGTCTGCAGGAAATTACTTTCATGGAGGGGGGAAAATGACATGAGGTTATTGTCCCCAAGTGGCTCTTTCTTATTTCCAAAAATAACATACAGAGGAAGATGTCAGGGGAAGGGGGACATTCGGACACCAAAAACTAAGATTGTCTAGCAACCTATTATTGGAGTTTGGAAAGAATTCTCTCTAGCACTTAAGCTGATGCAGTTGGATTGAAAAGGACAATCAGTGGCTCATTCAAGGAATGCCAGTTTGCCACAGGTGAGAGCAGCTTGCTTTCATCTTGCGCTGTTTGAACCCTGGTCCCTGAAAGCCAAGAGGGGGCTCTATAGATTTCTCTTCCTCTGAGATGGATAGGCAAGCAGAACAAAAAGAAAATATGCCCATGGTAAAAAGGGATTGCTAAGGGATAAAGAATGCCAAACATGATGCTAAAAACTTCAAAGAAAAAAAGCCTCTGAAATGGCTTTATTTCAGAAACCAAGAGCAATTATTAGAAACTGTCAACTTCCGCAGGATGAAAGGAGGTGTAACCTTCATGAAAAAGCAGCAGAGAAAAATAGAAACAGAAGAGCCCGAGATGAAAAGGGAAATGGGTGAGGTAAGGAAGGTATTCAAGAAAACGAACCCAAAATCACAGCAATTACTGGAAGAACACAAAATGGCCAATTCAGAACATCAGATCAGTAATAGAGGGCAAGATTAAGAAACTCTTCAGGAAAACAGAGAAAGAGAATAAAGGAATAAATAAGACAGAAATGATAAGTGTCTGGATAGAGAATAGGCAACCAAGTAATTATGTAGTGTACCTGAATAAATCAATGACGGAGCAAGAGGAAAAATCCGACATAAATAAAATAAAGCGTAAAAACATTTCCCAGACCAAAAGTACTGGGGAATTCAACTCAGTAGGGCTCAACACATTCTGAGAAAATTTAGATACATCCTGACAAAATACTTGATCTACACGAACTACAAGAAAGAAAGAAATAAGCCAGTAAGCCCAAAAGTGGGTTATATACAAAGGATAAAAACCATTCTGGCCTCAGTATTTTCTTCTGTGACAGAACTTGAGAAAGACAAAATATTGGCAGGGTTTTGAGGGGAAAAATTGCAACAAAAGAATTTTATCACATGAAGACTGTCTTCTTGCAGTGTGAAGTTGATATAAAAGTATTCCCAGATGTGTAAGGAAAATAGGTTTTTAGCTCTTTACCTTTTAAAAAAAGGTATATTCCATCTGAATGGGAAAGTGAAATAAAGAACTCAAGATCATAGATTTTATGGTGTTAAGTCAACCAATAACAACAGCCACCACTTAGCTCGAATAACTGTTGAAGATTTAATTACAATACCAATAAATTTACAAAAGTTTTTAAAAAAGAAGCTCTATATGACAAAAGAATAATTCTCAAAATCTTAGTCAAAAACTAAAAATTATATTACAAAACCCAAAACCCAGGAATTAGTTTTTTTCATAGAAAAGGTGATTTTAAATTCCACATAGCTTTTCATTCTTGATTTTGATGTAAGAAGATTACAGTTTTTTATATTTACTTTGAAAAAACTTAAAACTGACCCATACCTACATAAAATACACAATATAGAACCTTCAAATTAATGGAGATAAATGCAAAACATATGTGATCCTAGTTTTAGTTTTAATGATGCCTATTAAAATCTACACGTAACATTGTGGGATGTATCTGTTTTCTTTTCGATTTGTTTTTCAAAATTAACATAAAATAGCACAAGTTTTTAATAAAGAGATGTCTTTCACACATAAATGAAAGTAAATTCATTAGCAGTTCCCAAGGAGTTTCCACATCCAGCATTTGTTTGCTCTGTGCAGCCCACATTGGAACTCTCCTCTGTGCAGGCTCATTGAACATCCCAGGAGACAGTGGGCTTAGTGCAGACTTCCCAGTTGATTTGGGGAAAATAATCTGCATGGCTTTAAACAACTATTTGCCTATTTACTGAGGTTATATAGAAGATAGGTCTTTTCTTTAAATCATAGAATGGCAATTCTTTATGTACCTTTTTCTTTGATTAGACAGTGGTCTCTTTGAGGCTCCCCAGTTATTTATTTTTTTCTGGTCCCACTACCTGGTCCAGAGCCTGTGTATATGTTTGTCACACGGAAGTGAAAAGAAATTATATAAGTGGTTGTTGCCATCACATGTTCATTCCTGTTATTGAGCTCACAGCCTTGGTTCTCTTTAGTTGCATCTTGAGACATTTCAAACTATTTCTCCCTCCGTATTTTTCTGAGGTTTACTCACACCTGCAAAACCCAGGTGGCAGTTGTTACTATATATGCTTCTAATTACCAGTAGCTTAAATGAGCCGTAGTTGTGAAATTGCATTTTCTGCTTACATTTAAAACTCTTGCCACCATCTGATTTTATTTTGGTCTTGACTTTTCTTGCTCCAAGTTCTATGCACCTGCATTAATTTTACTTTCTCCAGAAAACTATCTGAGTGAACAGTTTAAACATGGCACACCTCCAGGTCTTTGCTCATGCCGTTTGCTTGGCTCAAGCAACCTTCTCCACCCTCCCTCCCTCATAGTTATACTCATCTGAATTCCGATGTCATCCCTCCATGAAGCTTCTCCGTCACATATGGGTTTCCATTGCACACGTACAGTCATTATGATAATGCATATCAAGCAGGACAGGGCCTGTGTCTACTTCATACCCAGTCCCATTCTCAAAACACTATGACATGCATTCAATAAACCCATATTTAAAAAAAAATATATATATATATATATATATTTATTGATATCAGAGAGGAAGGGAGAGGGAGAGAGAGAAATATCAATGAGAGAATCATTGATTGGCTCCTGCATGCCCACACTGGGGATCAAGCCCACAATTCAGGCATGTGCTTCATCCAGGAATCGAACTGTGATCTCCTGGTTCATAGGTCAATGCTCAACCACTGAGCCATTCTAGCTGGGCTCAGTAAACCCATATTTACTGACAGCGGACTGTATGCCAGCTTATAGCACTGAACAGATAATGAAGAGTGACCTGGTACTGTCTATATAGAGCTCCCAAGCTTACCTAATAAGACGATTGCTTTTGATAGAGCCGTGACCAAAATAAATGGACTGATATACGTGGAGTGTGGGAGGATCTACTTTAGATAGGTGGTCAAGGTAGACCTACTTGAGGGGAAACTAGGGCCAAAGTCTGAAGTACAAGAAAGTGCTAGCTATGCTGAGAGCCAGGTAAATGCCTTCTAGGCAGAAAAGAGGGTGTGTGCAAAGGTCCTGAGGTAGTCACAAGCTTGCTCTGTCCCAGGAAAAAAGCAAAGGCCCGGGTGGCTGGAGCAGAGGGTGAGAATCACTCATAAGGGAAAAGAGTGGCATGAGCTGGAGCTAGTTAGGCAGAAGGACCCAGATAACACTAGCCCTGCAGTCATGGGAAGGGGGTGGTTTAAGTTCATTAGAGTTCGTTAGCCATGAGTTCCCACTCAAGAGTTTTAAATAGGGAAGTGACATTACCTCATTTCTACTTGTGGAAGATCACTGTGGAAGTGCATGGCATGAGATGTTTTGGGTGGACAGTGGTGTCACTGAGATGGGGAAGAAGGTGGAGGATGGGGTTTGGGGAGGCTTGGGTTTTAGGCAAGGTTCATTTGAACGTGCAAAAACAAAGCAGGCTGATGAATATATGAGCTTGTAGTTCATGGAAATATCTGGCAGTGAGATTGGATGTGGGACATTCACATTTACATGGCATTTAAGGCTATGGGATAGAAACAGATTGTTTTGGAAGGATCGGAATAGGACCCAGGCCAAGTCCCGAGGCAACCAAACATTTGGAGGTCAGATGGAAGAGGGAAAACGAGCAAAGGAGCCCACAAAGGAGGGGCCAGGAATGTGTGACTTGAAGAGAAACAAAAGGAGAGCAAAGAGCTCCCTGTGTGGAAGAGCCAGGGAATGAGGGCAGATTTCCTTCTGAGTTGGCAACTCCAAGGTGGTTGGCAGCCTTGTTGTGCATACAATTTCTCAGAAAAGTTTACCTCCCATTCATACTTCCTGAAAAAAAAAATTATTTGCTTTATATATTTCAGTTAAAAAAAAAGGAGTCTTAGCAAAAAACTGAGGTATTAAAGAAACAGAGGGCAATGAAAGGGAATCCTAGGGAAACAGTGAGGGAGAAGTCCACCTGTGGCAGAAAAACCTGAAGACTCCATAGAGAATGTCTTCAAGAGGAAAGTGGGTCCCAGTTGTAAGGACATGGCAGGCTTTCATATGCTTTGGTAATTTCAAACTCCAAGGAGGGGAAAACAAAGAAAAGTGAAGGAGGACACTTAGTGCCTTGGTCCTGAGGGTGGAAGGAACTGGGTGGAGCTCACAGCATCTGATACAGGTAATTGTGAAAAAGTGCCAACTAGAGAATCTGGAATTTAAATTTTGATCATTAAAATAAATAAGTAAGTGATAAGAATGGACAAGGCTGAAGACAGAATGAGTGAGCTAGAAGACAGAGCCAGGGGCTTCTCCCAGAGGGCAGTGTACATCATCCCTGCTTCTACTGGCGCTGCCAAGGCAGTGCATGAGGGAAAAGTGAAGTGACATGAATGATAATATGATAAAGTCAATGTGGAACAGTATCCACCAATAAAAACTAGTGATGTTATAAACAGTGAAGCAATAGAAGAATTGGTAAACAGGAGTAAGTAAGCCAAAGTTTTAGAAATCTTTCATAGATATGTATGAAGCTAGTGTTGACAATTAAAACCATAGCACTAATCACTGAGAGAATGAAAAACAGAAATGAAGATGTGGGTTACCTCTAGGAACTGGGATTAGAGATAGAAATTGGAAGATTTTTCATTTTCATTTACTATTTTATACTTAAAAAATAGGCATATTTCTTTTTAAAAAATTAAGTAAAGAATGTTGATCTTTCCATCTGACTATCATGGTGTAGAGATTAATAACCGTTACAAGTACATAATGGTTGGCATTCATTTTGGCTCCATTTATTGAGCACTCACTATGTGCTAGGCATAATTTGAGAGATGTATCATCATCCCATCATCTCCATTTGGGAGACTCAGAGAAAAATACAATAAATTTATTCAAGGTCATGTGCCTATTAAGAAGTGGAGCTGGGATTTCTTTCTGTATCTGTAGATCCCCCAGCCTGGCTATTTAAATACTCTGCAAGTTTTACTCTGATGAGATTCGTGGGCTAATTCTCTTGTCAGTGTTTACTGTACTATTGTAGGGATTCCTTGAGTTATTTACCAACGTTACTTCTTTGGCCATTGGTCTTTGGGCCATGGGTGGTAAACACTGAAAAGTCTTGATAAATGTCCTGTCAAACTAAATTCCAAACAGGAGGCTCTCTGCTCCTCCTGTTCGTTAGACAGCCTCTCCTCCTGCGCTGTGCCAGCAGCCACAACCCTGAGACAGAATGGTGAAGGTTGGAGTGAACGGATTTGGCCGCATTGGGCGCCTTGTCACCAGGGCTGCTTTTAACTCTGGCGAAGTGGATATTGTCGCCATCAGTGACCCCTTCATTGACCTCAACTACATGGTGTACATGTTCCAGTAGGATTCTACTCATGGCAAGTTCAAAGGCACAGTCAAGGCTGAGAACGGGAAGCTTGTCCTCAATGGGAAGTCCATCTCCATCTTCCAGGAGCGAGATCCGCCAATATCAAATGGGATGAAGCTGGTGCTGAGTATGTTGTCGAGTCCACTGGTGTCTTCACTACCATGGAGAAGGCTGGGGCTCACTGGAAGGGCGGAGCCAAGAGGGTTATCATCTCTGTCCCTTCTGCGGATGCCCCCATGTTTGTGATGGGTGTGAACCAGGACACGTATGACAACTCCCTCAAGATTGTCAGCAATGCCTCCTGCACCACCCACTGCTTGGCCCCCCTGGCCAAGGTCATCCATGACAACTTAGGCATCGTGGAGGGACTCATGACCACAGTCCATGCCATCACTGCCACCCAGAAGACCCTGGATGGCCCCTCTGGGAAGCTGTGGCGTGATGGCCGAGGGGCTGCCCAGAACATCATCCCTGCTTCTACTGGCGCTGCCAAGGCTGTGGGCAAGGAGAGCTGAATGGAAAGCTCACTGGCATGGCCTTCCGTGTCCCCACCCCCATGTCGGTTGTGGATCTGACCTGTCACCTGGAGAAAGCTGCCAAATACGATGATATCAAGAAGGGAGTGAAGCAGGCATCAGAGGGCCCCCTCAAGGGCATCCTGGGCTGTACTGAGGACCAGGTTGTCTCCTGCGACTTTAACAGTGACACCCACTCCTCCACCTTTGATGCTGGGGCTGGCACTGTTCTCAGTGACCACTTTGTCAAGCTTGTTTCCTGGTCTGACAATGAATTTGGCTACAGCAACAGGGTGGTGCACCTTATGGTCCACATGGCCTCCGAGGAGCAAGAGCCCCTGGACCACCAGCCCCAGCGAGAGGAAGCGAGGCCCTCAGCTGCTGGGGAGTCCTGGCCCAGATTGATCCCCCGACACTGAGAATCTCCTGACCACCGTTTCCATCCCAGACCCCTGAAGAAGGGGAGGGCGTAGGGAGCCCTACTTTGTTGTGCACCATCAATAAAGTTCACTGTACCCAGCCCTGCCCCCCCCCCCCCAAAAAAAAAATTCCAAATAGGGTGTGAAGAGGGGACGTGGCAGTCCCTGGAGAGATTTTTTTTTTAAGTGGGGTAGGATGGCTAGACTAGAAGGGGACTGTGCAGAGAGTAAAGTTTCCATTATGGGATGTATGCCCTCCACCACTGAACAGCAAATAATGACTGTGAAGTAGGGACCTGCTGGAGATGAACCCAGAGTCATGGTGTCACAGGAATGATCAAGCTAAGTAAGAGTGGACACAAGGCTAACCTGGATGCCAGTCGAGTTCAGTGGTTGGGCCAAGGCAGCAAGGTGAAGGCCGATTGCTTGTTTGGGAGCCTCCCCAACTGGGATGGACAACTGTGGGTTCTGCAGGCCTCTCCCTCCATAATGCTTCAGTCTCCCCAGTTCCCCCGGTTCCTTGATTAGCACGTGACCATCATCTCCAGCTTGGGCCTCCTGCATAACTCTGTTCTTCTCGTGCATTTTTGTCTGGCCTTTAATTCACTCTTCACTTAGTAGGATGAAGCTTTTAAAAAAAACAAAAAACTGACCATGACAATCTCTTGCTTAAAATATTTCACTTGGAAAACAAGACAAAGCAAAACAGAAGACAAAAGGGTGTGAGTGCCTTCCCGTTACCCTTCATGCATCCAGCTCTGTGATGTGACTCTCAGGCCTGCCAGATGCGGGCTTCTTCCCACTGCTCTGAGAGTCAGTGTTGATATCTTCACGGGGCAACCAAGTTGACTTTTTAAATTTCCTTCTACACTGCGATTTCTTCCTTCAAACTGCTTTTTCTCTTCTCTCTCTTTTTTGCCTCAAACCCTCCCCTATTATGCAACCCACTTTCTTTCCCCGTCTTTGTCCTGGCGAACACATACTCTCCCTTCAGGTCTCAACTCAGTCAGAAGCCCCCTGGGAGGCTTATAGTGATGTTCCATCCCTGCCCCACAGGGTTCTGCCCCTTCCTGGTGTTACTGGCTTCAAGCCTGTCTTCCCAACTAGAAGACAGAAGCCAGGAGGGGGCGCCCGTGATTCTCAGTCTCCCCATTGCAGCCTCCCTCTCACCGCACTCACACTGAAGACAGCAAGTGCACCTCGAGTTAATGAGTGATTGACAGAAAGGGTGCCCTTGCACAGTAAACCTCCTTGTCTCTTGCTTGTCTGCCGGCGGCCCGGACCTTGTTATCTCTGGTGCAGCAGCTTCCTGAAGCTGAGGCCACTCTCTCTGTCCCCAGAGCTGTTTGAAGTCTGGAGTCAAGCCAACAGGAGCCTGATTCTAAGACAGGAAAAGAGAATAGAATCTTCAAGCAATAGATCAAGGAAATTGAGGCTGACAGGGGCAGAATTCTGAAGCAAATGACTGAATACATTAGTAAATGCGCCAGGCCCGTCTGGAGTCCAATTAGTGGTGGTGGTTGTTGCTTTAAAATGAATTAGGAATAAATATTTGTGAACACTTAGGCAAAAGTTGATCGACATAAGCCATCATTGATTAAAAAATAACAGGCTCATTTTGCAGGTTGGGGTTCCACTCAACCTCCTATCTCGGATTCCATGCATGTAAGGAAGGATAAAGGTTTGGGATACACGGGATCGAGGAATGAAGATCCGGGAAATTCCCCCAAACATCTGTCCATCTGCAACCATGCAGAGCTGTCTCCTAAGCGTAGTCTAGCAAATCAGTTTAGACTTGAGGCTTCAGTGAACTTTGTTGTCCAGCCCACTCTCCCTCCCGGCTTCCTTTCCTCCTGCCCATCCTGAGACTGAGATGGCGGGCCCCTTCCCTCACACCTGAGCTGAGGATGAGGCTAAGCCCCGCCCGAGGGCTTCTGCACCTGCCAGTGAGGGGCTGCACTGGGATTCTGACGCCCTCCCCTCCATGGCCCCTCTCTACCACAGTGTGGCCTAGAGATTGAGTGGCTCCAGCTCTGTCCAGGAGCTGAAATAGAACCAGAGCAGTGATACTAGCTCTTCCTCCCCTATGGCTACAAATTCCTACATGGAAAAGGAGGGCTGTTGCTCTCCTTTTTGGGGACTCTGTTACCATGACCAGTTGATTAGACTGGTGTAGATCCCAATAGCTAAGCTAACATTTATCAACTGCTTTCCTAGGCCATGCCCCGTCCTAAGAACTTGGCATGTATGAACTCAGTTAATCCTCACTCAGCCCTCCTAGGAAGATGTAGTTTCCGTCTCAGGTGTTGCCACTTGCATAGGGTAATGCAGCTGGTAAAGGGCAATGCTGGGATTTAAACCCAACCATCGAGTCCAGAGTGAGAGCCCTTACCCATGACACCACCACCCGACTGTGCCCACTGCAGACCCCCAGTGGAGCCCAGGGTGAAGAGGATTTCTCTAAGAGAGTCTAAGGCATCTGACACCTCTAAGATGTCTTGATGAATACAGCAGAAAAGTAAGGCTTGGCATTGAACAGTTAATGTACAGGGCAGAGGAGCCCCATAGTGGGGGTCATCCAAGACCCTCGTGCCCTTACCTAATCTGCAGATGGGAGATACTGGGTGCCCGAATCAAATCCAGAGACTTGGAGAAGATGGACCAGGGCCTTTAGTCCCAAAGCCCAACCCCATAGGCACGGATATGGCCTCACAGGAACACAGCAAAGCATTTTAAGTGTTGCCCTTACACCGGGATCAACAGTAAGATGGATTTGAAAAATAACTGATAAAAGCTTAGGATGTATTAATTACTTTCAAAAATTGACAAGAGCTTAGGCTGATTGTGTAATTAGTAATTAATTTATGTGACAACTAAAATTTTTGAAAGGCCAGAGGAGGGTGTCTTTCGAGGGGAAGAAGGCTAAGATGAGAGAGGTTTGAAACCATATCACACGAAGATAGACTAGAGTGAGTGAGAATGTTGGCTCCTCAGAGGAGAGCTTTGGATGGGATGGGAAGCCCTCTCTAAACAACTGAGGGGTCATCTCTTGGAAGAAGGGATTTGGCTGCAGAGGGCAGAACTGGGAGCAAAGGTTACGGGGGGTGGGCTCGTCTCACTGCTGTGCGAGGCGGGGACACAGAGTTCCCCATCTGCTCTTGGGACGATTTTAACAGCTAGTGTTTACTGAGGGCTCCGATGTCCGCACTGAAGTTGAGGTCTCTGTATGTCAGCTAGAAAGTTGTGGATCAAATGCATTCTTATCACCCCGAGCGCCTCGCAGCATCATTAGTGAACGGTCCTTTTACCAACCACTTGTTAAATGACCTCACTTGATAGTTGCCCTGTTGACTGTTGTTATTCTATCATTAGTCTTTTATAGATGAGAAAATGGAGACGTTAAATTACTTTCCTGGAATCATCCTGCTTTTAGTTATTGGCTTATAATGATCTGGACCCAAGTATTCCTGCTACTAATACATTCTCCCAAGGTTACATACATAATAAGGGGTCACTCAGGGCTGTTCATTAGAAAAGTAACGTGAGCTGCTAATGAAAGCCATCTGTGTAATCTTACTTTTTCTAGTATATATAAAAATATAAAAAGAAACCAGTGAAATTACTTTCTCTCTCTCTCTCTCTCTCTCTCTCTCTCTCTATATATATATATATATATATATATGTATGTATACACATATATATGTATATATATTATATATACTGTATAAATGTATATCTTAACCCAACACATTAACCCAATTCACTGTAAACTATTATCATTTGATGCCTACCCGGCATGGCTCAGTGGTTGAGCGTGGACCTATGAACCAGGAGGTCACAGTTTGATTCCAGGTCAGGGCACATGCCCGGGTTTCGGACTCCATCCCTAGTGTGGGGCGTGCAGGAGGCAGTTGATCAATGATTTTCTCTCTTATCATTGATATTTCTCTCTCTCTCTCTCCCTCTCCCTTTCTGAAATCAATTAAAAATATATATTAAAAAACAAACTTAATTAACATTTGTTAAAATGATGTGACCAACACTAAAATTATTAGCACCTTTACATGCTGGTTTTCACACTAGTCTCCTGTCTGTTTCCCACTAAATGAACGTCTCAGGCAGGACTAGCACATTCAGGTGGTCAGCAGCTGCTTGGAGCTCCTGCTGCTAAAGAACAGCCAGCACAGGGTTATGGTTTCAGTCTCCTGTGGGGTGCGGGGTGGGGGTGGGGGGAGGGGGTGTGAAACTTAGAGAGGAGCTGTGCCTTCCACCTTGGACTCCAGTGCCTCTCTGTCCCCAGCTACCCCTTTTGGCAGTTTGAAGGGAGTGCTTGCACCTGCCTTTGCATTTTCTGGTGGAGCCGAGGGAGATATTTCTGAATTTGAAGAGGACAGATGTTTCTCCTGCAACCTTCCAACAAGCGTCCTTTCCCTCCTGGCAGCTAGGCTGGCAGTTAATGTGTTTGATTTCTGCTTAGACAATGACTGAAGTAGGTTGCATGAATTAAAAATGTACTCTTAAATACCAAATTGGGGGCAGAACATCTTGCTTGATGCAAACTTATGCAAAACTAGGGAGTCCCTGGCTTCATTAATCAGAAATAAAGCTTGTAGTCCATAGATGTGTAGGTCAGCGTCAGGCTAAGGAGACAGTAGACCGCCTTGTTCTGCGGTTATTTTTGCCTCACTGCCCCCGGGCAGAGGCCAAGCGTCAACACAAACACCAGCCTCTTAAGGTAGCTTTAAAGCAACCCACCTTAGTTTCCCCTCAAAATTCCAAACCAGCTGCCAGAAAGGAAGGCACGTAAAAGGTGCCACGCGCTGCGGGCCTCCTGGAGGTGGCGCTAGGGGGGTGAGGGAGCTAATGAGTGCCTGCGAAAGGCCGCGTGTGAGCTCATCCGAGAAGTCAGGCTCGGCACACACGTTATTTATAGCAGATCTGAGGCTTGCACGGTGTTTGACATTTAATTTTAAGTAGGGGGACTTCAAAAAGTGTGGGTACACCCCTCCCCCCAACCATCCCGGTGAAGTGCAGGGGGCAGGCGCCAGCAGGCAGGGGCGAAAGCACCGGCCACGCGCACCCCGGCGCAGGTTCCGGGCCGGCCGGCCGCTGGCAGCGTCAGCTCGGAGGAGAGTTCGGGGCTGGTGTGGACGCCTTGCAGATGCACACTGTGTCCCTGGCCAGCAGGA
>NW_005871066.1:1646528-1648704 GCF_000147115.1 Myotis lucifugus
CGGGGGGGCTTTTTTCCCCTTCTGCCTCCCCGCAAAAACCCTCAACCGTGGGGGCTCCCATAATTGGAAAATCCTGCCTTAGGGCGGCGGAAATAACAACAAAAAGCCCCCCCCCCCCCCCCCCCTGAACCCGAGCCCGTGCTTGAACCCATAAGAATTTTCCCACCCCCTGGAGGGGCCCGCCGGAAGATTGAACTCCTGGTGCTGGGGGAATGGGAACAGGGCGGGGGTGCGGGGGTAATGGGGTTGGGTTCTTGGAGACCTGAGAGCCTGCGCCTGAGAAGGACCTGGCGGCTCAGACTCCCAGCTTTTCTCGGGAGCTGGCAGATGGGAGGGAATCCCCCAGCGAGCGCGCTCCTGGGAGGGGGTGGTGGTGGGCCGAGGGATGGAGGGCCCCCGAGGAGCGGGAGGGGGTGGGGAGGGGGTGGTCAGGGCAGCTGGGAGCCCTGGGGACACTAAATACCCGCCTCCTGAGACTCGCCGAAGTCCCCGCTGGGACCCAGAAAGATGGTGTGTGTGTGTGTGTGTGTGGGGGGGGGGGCGATTGAATGGATGAAACCAGCATCCGAGAGGGGGCGCACGGGGCGCGCCTTCAGAAAAGGGTGCAGCGAGCTCTGGGGGCCCTCAAATCGGAGCAGAGGGTTGGCGGGGATCGCAGGAGTAGCTTTGAGGAAGAGGAAATACAGAAGTCAGCCTGCCCGGGTGCGCGCGTGTTCCCGGGCGCGCGCCGAAGGCCATGAGTGTGTGTGTGTGTGTGTGTATGTGTGCGTGTGTCTGCACGCGCCTGTGTGAGTGTGACCATGGGACTGCAAGGGGCTCTGGAGCCCAGGGACTCTCCCTGAGTGACCCTCTCCCCCAAGGGGGTCTTTTAAAGTTGACAGGGGTTGTTGGTGCTGGGACCTGGGTTGACCTAATGCTGCAGGGCTTGGCCCCCAGTGGTGACCTGGCTCTGGGGGCCTCTGGACAGCTCCTGAGACTCAGGGAACATATTCTATGATGTCCTGTGCCCTGACCATGGGACTCCTCACACCGCTGGCCATGAGTGATGCAGACCTAATGCATTATATTTTAGATTTTAGAGAACCTAAGACATGGGTTTCTGCCTTACTCAAAGAATTAAAAAAATGTTTTTATTGATTTCAGAAAGGAAAGGAGAGGAGATAGAAACATCAATGATGAGAGGTAATCATTGATTGGCTGCCTCCTACACGCCCCCTACTGGAGATGAGCCTGCAACTGGGCATGTGCCCTAATCTGAATCCAATAATGACCTTCTGGTTCATAGGTCGAGCCACACTGGCCGAACACTCAAAGAATATTTAAAAACTAGATGTACTGGTTGTCTTCTTGGGAAATTGTAAGGGGATGACCTGGAGTATTGGAACTCTGCAGGGGGGATGGTGCCAGGACGGAAGGGGACCAGGGAAGATGCTTGGTAGGTGTCAGGGTGGGGCAGGCTGGGAGACCAGCCGGGAACTGGGTCTGGTGGAAGGCGCTGAGGACCTGGGGCAGTCACTGGGCTACAGGGTGGGTGGGCCTATTGGTGGCCATATCCAACACCCCCTTCCCAGCTCTCATCTCTCTGCCCTTAACTGCAGCCACTCTGACTGCCTCACCTTCTTCTTTATCACCACGTTCTCTCCCCAGGGCCTTTGCACATGTTGTTCCTCTTGCACAAGGAGCTTTTCCCTACATGTCCAGATGGCTCCCTGCCTGCCTTGCTTCCTTCGGGTCTCTTCCCAGTTGTCAGCGTACAGGAGGCCTTCCCTGAATACCTCAGATAACATCGCAACTTGCCACTCCCTGGTTCTCTTAAGTTACCCAGTTTCCCCCCTTACCACTTAATTATACATTGATTTGTTTGATTATTGCGTGTCTCCCCCAGTAGATGGAAGTTCCATGAGGGCAGGGGCCTTGTCTTGTTTACAGGTCCAGAGTCTAGACCAGGGGTGGGCAAACTTTTTGACTCGAGGGCCACAATGGGTTCTTAAACTGGACCGGAGGGCCGGAACAAAAGCATGGATGGAGTGTTTGTGTGAACTAATATAAATTCAAAGTAAACATCATTACATAAAAGGGTACGGTCTTTTTTTTTTTTTTAGTTTTATTCATTTCAAACGGGCCGGATCCGGCCGGCGGGCCGTAGTTTGCCCACGGCTGGGTCTAGACTGACTCC
>NW_005871066.1:1648870-1728373 GCF_000147115.1 Myotis lucifugus
CATCCCTCTCCTCAGAGACAGTCTTTTCAAAGTGGGTGTTGCTTTAGCCAAAGAAATACTCCCCTAGGAAGAAGCAGACATATACTGTGTCCCACCCTGCTCTCCCAGCAGGTGGAAGTGGGGGCAGAGGAGGAGAGGAGGTGAGAGAAGAAGGAGAGAGAGAGGAAGGAGAGGGAGGGAGAAAGGAGAAGCTGGGTGGCAGAAGAGAGAAATGCCCAGAAGAAAAATGAAAGAGAAAACAGATGAGGGGCTTCTCTGGCACTGCTAAATCGTAAGCGTTTATTAAATTACAGTGTTGAGCTAGGACAATACTTAAGTGTTTCAAAGTAATTTACCCCCTGTGGGTGTTTGGTGTAATGGGTGGGGAGAGGTGGAGAAGTGCTTTGAAGCCCTTTGCAGAGAGGAAGTGGCTGGGGGTGTGCCAAGGAGCTCAAGTGTATGCTCACTTGCTTAGGTTAGCACCTTCCTGAACCCAGGAGGTCTGGAGGCAGTCGTTCCCATGGAGGGCTCTCCCTGTCCGGATCTCAGACAGTAGGTACCCTTCAGGCTTGTCACTGAAGCCTGCAACCACGGTTTCATGCCGGAAACCATCCGAATGGATAGTTTGGCTTGGAAGATATTTCATTCTGTTGAAGTTGGGAAGGTGGGGAGTTACTGTGCACCACAAAGCCTCGAGTGTTCGCCCTCATTACGCAAGGAGTTCTGTCTCCTAGTCAGCCAGTCCAGCGTGTCTGAAGTGAGGGTCACAGCCCAGGCATGGATCTCAATTTCCATTGATTAGGTCCAGACCAGCAGTTTGACACACAAGAGAGGAGAAACTACAGTGGAAAATGGAGTGTTTCAGAAAACAGACATTGGATCTTAGTGTCAAGTGTTATTGCTTAACTAGAGGCCCAGTGCACGATATTCATGCATGGGTAGGGTCCCTAGGCCTGGCTGGTGATCAGGGCCAATTGGGGCCTTCTGACTGCCGGCTGGGGCCTCCCTTCCCCACCTGCCAGCTACTGGCCGGGGCCTTCCTTTGTTCCACGCTGCCCCCTGGTGGTCAGCTCACATCAGAGCAAGCGATCGAACTCCCAGTCTCTGGGTTGAACTCCCGAGGGGGGCAATTTGCATATTAGGCTTTTATATATATAGAATAGGTGTGAGTCATGGTAAAAAAAAAATCTGTGTTTATAATTCTGAAGGCCCTAGGAATCTACCTTTTGAACCAGCTTGCAAGAGCTTCTGATGAAAGTGGTCATAGTGCTGTACTTTAAGAAGTGCTTCGCTGTCCCCTCCCCTTACAAAAAGCTGTTGGCTTTATCTCCTGAAGAGAGGTTATTTCCAAATGTTGAATCAGATGCCATAAATGCAACAGCCGTGGACTTCACTTTGAAATGCTTCTGTTTCCAGAACTTGATGGAGTGCTAGGCCTGATTTTCACTTCGGAGACGCGGAGAAGCAGGACTTTCATTCGTGATAACTCTCTGGCTTCAGTTAGAGTATAAAGACTGCACGTCTTCTTTCCTGTTCACCTTTCAATTTAAAGATTTTGAGGTCTTTGGAACTTTGCTCAACTTTTTCTCTCCTATTTTACACCTAGGATTACCCCTTACACATGATTTTAATTACTCTCAGAGTATTGCAAAGACAGTACTCATCTCTTTGGGGGGGGGGGGGGTGGCAGGCACACTCCGGGCCACATAATTAGATGAAGCATTGCAGCTGACCTGGGCTGGGGACTGGCCAACCAGAGAAGGAGGAGGCTCAGAACTTCTGCACTGTCCCAAACATGAGGACTTTGCAGGCCAACCATCTTGGGGACAGAGTGTGGCCCTGGTGACGTGTGTGGCCTGTGGAAGCATGTGGATGTGCCTAGCACGGCGTTTTAGGTCCAGCAGAACCGGCCTGAACACACGCGGCAACGCTGGTTGGAGCGCTCAGTTTTCCAGGAGACTTAGGAGGCCTGAGTGCTAACAATCAGAACTCACGGATAACAGCCAGAACTGAAGCCTGCAGAGCACGGGCATGGGCCACGGGAGGTCAGCCTGAGGCTTAGCACCCTCTTTTCTCAGCATTTGCGGAGTAAGTGCAGGGGCACTTGGAGCGGTTTCTCACTGGCCTGAGGTGGGTGAACAGCCAAGGGTCTGGTAGGAGCCGTGTGGGAGAAGGGGTGCTAGCTCACCAAACAACTCACACAGCAGCCAGCGGCGAGTGCCGAGGGGAGAAATTAGTCGGCGTGTCAATAGAGGAGGATTCGCAGTCAGCGCTCTGGGTCCCCACAAACCCTGATTTCCAGAACCTGAGCAAGATGATTATTGGAACCTCAGTTTTAGGAATCGAGACTACAGTCTTGGCTGTTTTCATTCCGGTAGTTAATGCGGGGAACAAAGTCCTCGGTAAGAAGCGCTGGACAACCCACCACCCGTGTTGGGAGCGTTGTGCCTGCTGGATAAGGAGTAGGGTCTGGGGCACCATGATCAGGGAAGGCCTGATTGAGCGCTGCCCCAGTGGGCATGAAGTCACAGCATCCGTGGGACATTTTTCTGCTTGTGCCGACAGCTGACACCCTCCCCCTGGTATGCTGCTTGGAAATGATGGGAGGTAGCCAGTATAACATTGCTGTCCAATTTTATAGGCGTGGCTTGGAGGAATGAAATGTCATGGGTGTTTGGAGAGTAGATCGGAGCCGACACCGGCTTCTCGGCCTCTCGGCCTCTTTTCCCTGCTACTTCTGTCCTGTGGGTCTCGACGCCTGTGTTAGTCACTTGCTCCTCTTATTTTCCTGGGCTGCCCTGGTCTGAGGCCAGGACCCCCAGGTTGAGCTGCAGTGCACTCCTGGTGTACCCTGGGTGCTGATGGATGTGCCCGGGGTTGCCCTGGCCCCAGGGCTGTGGCTGCCACCCCAAGGCCCAGTTTTTCAGAGCTGGCACCTGCCTTTGGATATCTCACCCTAACGTTGACCTTCTGAGCCTTGACAATGGAGCCTACTCTCAGGGACCGCATGCCCATCACCCAAGCTCATGATAACGAAGCGTATAAGCTAGAAGGCAGTTCATTAACCAAAAACGAGAACGTTGTTTGCCAAGGACAATAGAAACATATTCCTTAGCCAACACGTTTTTCTCTATGGATGAGTCATAAGGAAAGCAAAAATATGGGACCATTTTGGAGGAACCAGTGCGGGTGAGGGAATACACTGAGAGTATTTTCCTGCTGGCCATACTTGGGCTACCTCTCCTGACCTGTGGGTGAACACCAGCTCAGAGAGCCGGAGACTGTAGGGCAGTTTCCCCCCGGGAGGTGCCGAGCCTAAGGATTCTGTTCTTTTCTACTGGCAGGCTGCTGCCCATGTTACGTTGACCTTTATTTCAGGCGATCTTAACCTCCGCATTTTTCATTTGGGGCTGGATAATTCTCTGTGTGGGCTGCCCTGTGCATTGTAGCATGTTCATTAGCATCGCTAGCCTCTGCCCTGGAGCGGCACCAGCTGTGGTAACTAAAAATGCCTGCACATGGCATTGCTCTGGGTCGCGCGGGGAGGGGCCACCCTCCTCCCAGGTGAGAACCACCGCTTCATTTTCTTGCTCAGTTAGACCTGCCTGTGCCATCAGACAGGGCAGACTTTCAGCAACAGTTACAAGGACCCCGTGTTCTGTTTTCTGGTCATTCCTTAGACCAATGGTGGGGTACGGTTTTTTCTGCCAAGAGCCATTTGGATATTTATAACATTTGTGAGCCATACAAAATTATCAACTTACAAAGTAGGTGCTAAACTTGGTCAAACATTTAATTAACTCACCCCTAATGCCTTGGCAGGGCCAGACCAAATGATTTCTCGAGCCTTACACGGCCCCCGGGCCGGACGTTCCCCTCCCCGCTTAGACTGTAAAGGGGCTTAGTCACAGGTGGTGGTCTCACTCCTTCTGGCCCTTCCTTTCCTCCAGATGTCCTCTCTAGCTTTCTTCCCTCCTGATCGCCATTGTCTTCCTCACCCAGATTGGTTTCAAGTTCTCATTTCGCTTGTGTTTCTTCCTGGCATCCCTGGCCGGAGAGGACTGAGTACCTAGTGATTGTATGTCGCCGTTTCCTTCGAGGCCTTGGATTCTGTCCGCCGGCTCCCGCGGCAACTACAACCTGTGCATAATGGGAATAAGATAAGCGTGTGAGGGACGGAGGGGACCAAGCCCAGCCTGGCTCACCTGAGGCCTGTGCCGCAGGCTAAGGAAACGTCGCGTGGGAATGAATGAGGGGGCGAAAGGCCTCTCCTCTGCTTGTGAAACGCCCCTCGGCTGGCTGGTTAGTAATGGATATTGATGTTCCGTTTAGTGTGACCAGGACCTCGCAGCATGTCAGGGGAGAAGCTGGGAGGGACTGCTGCACGGGGAGCCCTTTCTCCTCGGCCCCTTGGATTCCTGCCACATTTGCTTCCTCAGGCAGTGATCTGTCACCCTTCTGGGTACCTGCACGTGTGGCCGCTGTTGCTGTCTCATGCAGAGCAGCCTCTCTGCTTTGAGCAGTGAAGCCGTATTGCTGGCTGTGGACTAGGTCTGTCCCCAGCAGCAGCCTCCAGTCCCAGCCCTGTCGCCACCCTCCGCCACCCTCCGCCCTTCCTTCCGCCCTTTGTGACGGTTTTAGTTTGCATTGCGTTCAGAGAGCCAGCTTTTGGCTCTGGGCTCTGTGGCTGAGCGGGGCTGGATGAGCTGTATTTTCCAGGCTGCCACACACCATTACCCCTCATTTCAAAGCACAATACATTTCAAAATAATTTTTTCTCCTGATTTTAGGCTTTTTAACCCACAGCTGGCTCAGCCCTGGCCCTCACAAGGCATGTGGTTTGGGAGGAGGCTGGTGAAGGGCCTTTGGTTAGATGGCATGTTTTTGGCCGAGTGAAGAGTGAATTCCGATAGCACTCGGCCAGGCTGGTTTGTACTTGACCTCTGCCCACCCTCACCCTGCCCCGCCCCGCCCACCATCTTTAGGGAATTTGTATAGTGGACCCCGTGCCCTCCTTATTCCAGCTGGGGGCCACTCTGGGGGATGTGACCGAGTTCTCAACGTTTAGGTTCGGGGGATGGGACTGAATCTTTCATAGGCCTAATAGTGTGTGCTGTGTGTGGATGTGTGTGTGGGAGAGAAAGCCACATGAGTGCACACACCACACACACACACCCGTGCAGGGCTCCTAAGAATGAAAGGCCTGTAGAAGCAAAGAAACCATTGTCTCAGCCTCTCAATCCTGTGTTCTCCGTGCTTGTCACTTTTACAGCAAGTCAGCACAAATCCCATTAAACCAAAACTGCTTATCAAGGAGTGACTATGTTTCCATCATCTTTAGATGGACTTTCCTGCAGGAAGTGACTTCTACTCATTAGAACTATTTCAGCAATTACTGTCCACTCATCCATTGAGAGTTTGAAAACATTTGTCTGGATTTACATGAGAAAGGCACAATAAAACTTTATTAATTGTAGTGGGGTTGTTTTTTTTTTTAAAGAAATGTGTGGCTTACATTTAAAAGGTGTATAAATATTTTCAAATTGAAATATTGCTGGGCTCACAGCACCCATTACAATACTTTGCTCATCCATTCATTCATTCAGCAGCCATTAAAAAAATTGATTTTAGCCCTAGCTGGTTTGGCTCAGTGGATAGAGTGTCGGCCTGTGGACTGAAGGATCCCGGGTTCTATTCCAGTCAAGGGCACATGCCTGGGTTGTGGGTTCGATCCCCAGTAGGGGGCATTCAGGAGGCAGCCAATCGATGATTCTCCCTCATCATTGATGTTTCTATCTCTCCCTCTCCCTCTCTGAAATGAATAAAAATATATTAAAAAAATAACTAATCAGCTTCCCACATTTTCACAGGCTTGCGTTGGGGTCCATTCCCTAGCCACTCCATTATTCCTCAGGCTAGACTGACAGGCAAGCACCTTCCCTAAGTTACCCCAAATTCGCTGCACATGCGCCCATTTTCCCTGTGATCTGCAGGGAAGGGACAGTGGTTCCCAGGGGAGTGAAGCTGCTGCTTCCTGGTGAAGCGGCCCAGGTGACCATGCCCATGATGACTGGCCTCCCCTTTGCTCGCTTTCCTTTATTATATTAACGAGCTAATGACGCCCATAACAGTCCCAGCATAATTAATTGTACCAGGTTTCACTCTCCCAAGTATCCCAGGTTGGACACTTCATTTTATGGCCACCCAGGAGCAGCCCCGTGTCTCCCTCCCTCTGTGTTCTCTCTGGCTACTGCGTCCCTGTGGCTCCTTTTCTATTTTCTGCTCCTGCAGGAAGGCAGCAACCAGCTGACGGGCTCCCAGCTCATTAAGCAGTAGCTCATGGGCCTGTCAGTGGGTAATGGCTTCTATGGAGTGGCTCGGAAAAATAAGCCTCCATGCAGACGCTAAGCTGCCACCAAGCATGGGTGTGAGAGAGAACGTCTCTCCTTGTGCTGCGAAAGGGGTCTCGTTCCCCCCCAGCTCCCTCCTCAGAGTCCCGAGAAGTCACTTCCCCAGTCCCTAAATGCAGCTCCTGTTTGGTACCTGACAAACGACACACCATCCTCAGTGTGTCACTCTCTCTTCTCCGCAGGGAGGAGATACATGTGGGTTATTCGGCTGCTGGCTTGTCCGTTGTGTAGTCCTGCCTCTTTACTGTGTGTCAGGACTGGTGTGTAACTTTAAATAGGATCCAATGTTACATAAACATTTAAAGACCCATACAAAGGCTGTATAGTGAAACATACAGCTTTATGTTAAATCGCTGGAGAGTTACATCCATACCAAAATAGGTGTCAGTTTCATTAGGGCTCAAACGTATTCATTCACCTTGGACCCATTCTCCAGACGAGGACATTTACATGTCGGAGAGGCGGCTGCCCACCGTCACATCCATCTAAACGGAGCCCTCACCTTTGCCGCACACCAGATGGCTCGCTCGCCTACGGCCAAGTCCCCCCTCACTTTGTCAAGTTCATGATTGCCCCAGTTGGGTCTGTCACCTTGGCAGGTGGCGTTGAGTGGTCATGCTACTTGAGGAAGGACTGAGAACAGTTTGCTGAGAGAGCTTTGCCTCAGCAGCGTGTCAAAGAGCAGGGTCGGGTGGCAAACCAGCCATGACCTGAGCCGGGCCTCCGCCAGCGAGGGGCAGAGGGCGGAGGGCAGGATGGCGCGTTCCCTTATATTCCCACCAGATAGCGTCCCACAGCAGTAGCCATGGTGTTGTCAGTATTGATGACTTGTGTAGGGCTATTGAACATCTTTTCAAATGTGCCAGTAAACATCTAGCTTGTGACCGTGTCCATAAAACAGTCTGAGAATCGGCACTTAGTGGGGAACGATAAGACACATGAAGGTGTAAACAAACATAAGTCGTCATTATGGAAGTCCCTAGGCAGAGTTTATTTCAACATCCGTCTTTCAGTAATGAACAGGCGTTAGCGTAGCTTTTCATAACAAGATCAATGCAAGGCCAGAGAAATCGTAGAACAGCAGTTTTAATGTTGAGATTCTTTCAAAATCTGGAAATCGCAGTGTGAAGAGTTGGGCTCATCCATTTGAAGTGTGAAGTGCAGAAGGAGGTATCTCGTATCGTGCGCAGGGGAAGGAGACTCAAATGCTGTTCTTCAGGGTGCTGGAGAGGCACGAGTCTGACCTCTAGGAGTGGGCCGCGTGTATTTCAAATTCTTAATGGCTGCTGTGGGTCTTCGTGTGCCTCCAGTGTTCGCTTATGGAATACTCTCTCCTTCATGTGTTTACCCACCGGCATTCATTGAGCACCGCTGGCATTCATTGATCACCGCTGGGTGCGCTGGGGGCATGCCATGTGATACATGCACAGCAGTATCCTTCCTAGAGAATGAAATAGACCTGTTGCTCATTTCATGGGCTGCTTAGGCACTGGTGGAGGAACTGTGTATCGATCAGAAGATCACACAAGTCAGTGTGGCATTTAAACTGTGCCAAGGGCTGTGGGGGAAGAAGAGATGCTGGGAGGGCCTATGGCAGGAGTTAGTCTATTCAGGGAGGTTAGGGTTTGGAGATAGAGAGAGAAAGAATGGATTTTACTGTGGAAGGAGGAGACCCTGCCCATGACTAGCGTAGGTGAAGGTCATGTGTAGGGCAGACTTGGATGTTGAAGGAATCACCAGAGTGGCCAGGACAGCAAGCTCTCCAGGCTGGATTGGACCCGGAGGGCTCATGGCGCCATGGGTCTGGGCCTTTATGGAAAGTGCAGCGGGGGCCACTGAAATGTTTTACCCGAGGGAGTGATTTGATCAGATCTTCACTTTGCAAAGGTCTTCCTGGCCCCATTGTGTGTATTTTACATCATTTCAAATGGGTCACAAGGTGCCTCCACTCTTACTACTTTTAGAATCTAACAGTTTCCAAAAGGATCAATTTAGCCGCCAGTATCTCCTTCAGATTTTAAAGAGCAACTGAACTGAGTGTGTTAGCATGGGCCTTGCAAGCACTTAAGAATGATAAAGTACCCAGTGCTATGGTTCTTAGACTTCAAAATGCCAGAGAGTCGCTGGGGACCCAGAAACTGCATTTTAGCAAGTCTCTCCGGCGATTCTCATGCAAAGTGGCCCGGACTCCACTCTGAAAAGCATCCTCCTAGAAAGTGCTGTGGAGACAAAGGAATCACAAAGCTCAAGGTGACCCGCACTCTGGCAGCCAGTGGAGGATGGCACCTCTCTGTGGCCCCGGTTGAACTTGGACCTCATCTCCCCATCCTGGAGGGCTTTTCTGCCAGTGCCCTTGAAATGATGCTAAATCCTCCAAGGTCCTTCTAATTTATTTCCTCAGCCTGTCATATGCAGCTGCCTTCTCTGATCTGTGGCTTAGGATATTTCACTTTCCATTTTGTCCCCATTTAATGAGAGTCCTTTGATGTGAGTCCTGAAGGCGGTTCTGAGGCTGGGAGGTGGTGGGGAGGCCCGGCCGCCAAGGCGCTGCTTGCTGTGCTCTGGGACAGGAGGCGAGTGGGCTGCGAGGGAGACAGACCCATTTGCGGTTACCACAGTATCTTTTAAAGTTCTACGCAGAAAATGACTGCAAGGGAGAGTGTGCTGGTCCCACGGCTGCTCCCCAGGGAGAGTAGAGCCCAGAACTCCTGCTCAGGTGAAATCAGGTTGAAAGGAATGTTGTGGGCAAAGTCGGAACAGACGAGAAGTCACAGAAAAGGCATTGTTAGGCCACTGGTTCTCAACCTTCCTAATGCTGCGACCCTTTAATACAGTTCCTCATGTTGTGTTGACCCCCAATTTCATTGTTACAAATTGAACATAATTAAAGCATAGTGGTTAATCACAAAAACAATATGTAATTATATATGTGTTTTCCGATGGTCTTAGGCGACCCCTGTGAAAGGGTCGTTCGATCCCCAAAGGGGTCGCGACCCACAGGTTGAGAACCGCTGCATTAGGCGATTTGGTGGGCGAGACAGGAGAGTGAAGTACCCTGGACCCATGTTTCCCAGCCAACAGGACGCAGCTCAGCAGTCACCTCCCATGGGAGCCTGCTGTAATTTCCTGGGACCCCTCCCTGGACACACGGGTGCCTCTGTGCTGATGTTCCACGTGCTGTGCTATACCGCATTTCATGTGTTTTTTCCTCCAGTGGACTGGCATTCTGGGGGCAGACATTCCCAATGTGGAGCCCACAACAGGCTCTTGGTTAATGTGGGCAGAAGGCAGCCCTGTGGTACACATCCATGCACCCTGGTCCCGCTGAAGTCCTTTAAAATGTCCCTCCGTCCCCGAGTGAGGCCTAGGGACACGTGACTGAGGGGTGGAACTCTCACTGTGCTCCGAGTTGCTGAGGACGGTGCTGCCTGAGGTCCCTGGGACTGAGGCGTGGGCCAGACCAGTCTCAGCTGTGGCCAGGCCAACACCGCCGGCTGTGCAGTGCGCTCATCCTGCAGTGGCCATGGTGATGCTCTCCTGTCGCTCCACTGCGCCCACATCGGCCTGGATGGAGGCACTTTCTGGGGGAGGAAACCAGCATGTCATCATAATAGCACTATCTGCAGAAGTTTTCTGTATTTTGTTGTTGTTAATTTTCATCCAAAGATATTTTTTCCATTGATTTTTAGACAAATGGCAGGGAGGGGAAGAGAGAGAGAGAGAGAAACATCGATGTGAAAGAGACACATTAATTGGTTGCCTCCTGCATACTCCCTGACCTGGGGCCAAGGATTGAACCTGCAACGGAGGCATGTGCCCTTGACGAGGAATCGAATTCGGTCCTTGGGTTGACACTCTAACTACTGAGCCAAACTGGCTAGGGCTGCAGAAGTATTTAGTATTTGTTCCACATGCACCTACTTACCATTTTCTCCCAGTCTCCCAAAGCCAATGGGGCAGCGACGTTAAAAGACCCTAACATGGAAGGATGTTGAAACCATTTCTTGGCATAAATCCTGAAACTTCTCCCCTCGGTGCCTTGTCCATGGTTTAGCCAGCGGCGAATCTGGACAGTGTTTCTCCCTTCCTCCCCGCCAGTGTCTGTGGCAGCCAGGCATCCGAGACATCCTGGAGGCTGGGACCCTCACCGCAAGGGCGGCTACCACATCTCATTCATTACATTCTGGGAGTGCCGTGGCCTTGATAATTTATGTTTCAAGGCTATAATTGCACACTATTTTTCTAGCAGCTCTCAGGGGTTTTGGCCCACAATTGAAACTTGATAGGTGTCCTGGCTCTTCACTGTTGGAACCATTTCCCCTGACGTTCAAGTGCTGAGCTGAGCTCATTTCACTTAAACCAAAAAGCAAACCCCACTGTACGCGCCCGAGTCCGCCCTGGGAGTGAGCCTGTTCAGGCCTTTGGAGCCACAGTCTCGGACCTTCCACTCCCCTTTCTCCCTCAATTAAAATAACCAAGTAGCTGCTCGTTTCCCCAGGGTGGGTTCTGCCACTTTCCACGTCAGTCTATTTTAACTGCACTCTGGGTCTGGGGGAACAACCTCAGGACGGGATGGGGGACCCACTGAGTGGATCTGAGCTGAACGCCACCCTGCACTGCACGAGCACCGACTCTGTGTGGTGAGCGAACGGTAATATTTGGGGTCTCCTGGAATTAGGGTCTGTTTGGAGCTGGTGTCTAGTAGTCCCCACATAGGGTCTGATTGGTTCCTCTTCCCCAGTGACAGTCCCCCTTTGAAAAGCCACAGGTCCATTTGGAGAAGGCTGGGAGCAAGGCCAACAGCATACACTTCTGGCAATTACCAGGGTCCTTCTTCAAGCCCTTCATTAAAGGGGGTCTGGGTCCATAAACTGGTTCAAGTCTGGGAATTGATGGAAGGGTCGTGACTTCGTTTTTATGATTCAGGTCCAACTTTTGTTCATTTGACACAGAAGTTTTCTGCTTCTGCAGATCAGGTGAGAGTGCAGTAGGCTTCCCATCAGTTTTGGTTCTGGAAAGACCATAATTAGCCAGCGTCATAGGTGTGTGCGAATCCGACCGTTGTGATTGCTGCCTTGATTCTGCTGTCTGTCCGGCAACCAGGCCATCCTAGAAGAGGCTTACATAGAGCCCTCTCGCTCCCTGAGGCATCTCTCCCAGCTGCGTTGGTGAGGCAGTGACTGAGGCAGGGTCTCCAGGGATCAGGTGGAGATTTCTCATCACCTACTTGCTGTGGGCAAAATCATGATGTTCTCATACCTTCTGTTTGCATCATTATTGAGCTACTCATGCTGTCAAGGCTACATCTTAAATTTAAGCCCATTTGGCCAGGCTGACATGGCCCACTGGTTGAGGGTTGACCTATGAATCAGAAGGTCATGGTTCGATTCCCACTCAGGGCACATGCCTGCATTGCGGGCTCGATCGCCAGTGGAGGGTGTGCAGGAGGCAACCAACCAGTGATTCTCATCACTGATGTTTCTATCTCTCTCTCCCTCTCCCTGCCTCTCTGAAATCAATAAAAATATATTTTAAAAGTTTAAGCACATCTGGATGAGGATGAAGGAGGCCTGGGGAAAGGGTCACACTTCATCCTAAAGGCGTGTAAGCTCCATACGCCACTCTCTTCCTTCCGCTTCGGGGATAAGCACAGGATGCAAATTAAAAAGTAAAGAGCTCCTCTCCATAGCAGCGGTTAATTTGTGTATTTCTCTACTTTCATCTGTGGGATTTTTGCATTTTTGGAAGCATTAGGGTGCAGCAGATTCCCTGGGCCTTTCCCATGCGCCCCCTCGTGTCATTGGCCTGATCTTCAGGGTGCAGACAGACTTGGACAAGGCCTCATGCTCTAAAATGAAATGTCACCGCGGATTCTGGTTCCCGATTGTCGTTTGGGTGACGTGGCTGTGACAGGCTCTAAGCACATACACCGTTGTACCTGGTTCTGCCCAGTGCCCGTCTGTAGTCGAATGTTCCATTTAGGCCGCTGAGGAGCAACGTGACGCGATTCGTTAGCCTCTTGCCAAAGCTCCTCTGAAGAGTTATTTTTGTATTCATACAATTTTCATACTTGGGGATAGGCTGTACCATTTTCCAGGTGCCAAAAGTGATCATTCATTGTTTTCTTTCTTTTTTTTTATTAGGTGCTATTTTAGCTTCAAAAATAGTTTATTTTTTATGGGCCGCGCTGTGCCTTTGACCCAGTTCTTTTTCCTGGGATGGTGTCCTAGGAAGACGAGGTTTATGACCTGAATGATACCTGGAATATTAATTCCTTTCAAATGAAATCACTGACCGCGGCCTCCTCCATCACACGCGCACACACGTGCTCCTCCCCGAACATGCCTGCTTTCTGTTAAACATGCCTTGGGAGTCCCTTGGGGAGAAGTGCTCCTCTCCCTGTTTGGCAGGAGAGAGCATCTGCCGTGGCCCGTGGGACGCAGCTGGGAGCCACGGCCTCTGAGCCGCTGAGCTGGGCAGCGCTGTCCTCTCCGCTCCTTTCAGCAGGACTGTCCTGCCATTCGTGGGGGGGGGAGTGGGGGCCGGGGGGGACGACACGGGCCCTGCCGGAATGAGAGTGCCGTTCTCAGGAGTGAGCTGTCAGCAGCCCTCTCCTCTGACTGTAATTTGCTGCAGCCTGGAGATGAGTAAGTGACAGCTATGAAAAGGGCTCTAGAATAATTGCAGCTAAAAGTACAAACCTGAGAGCAAAGATTTCATAGGCTACTGCTCATGCTTGTTTCTCTTCACGGAAAGAGATGACTGTTTGGGGTCCACAAAATGCTGACGCAATAGTCTGTCGTTGGTGTTCTGTTTGTGACTCGTCACCACATTCTGTGTGGCTATTTTTGCCATCTCACGGGGGCTCTGCTTTTGCTGACAGCCCATTGGAGTGGTCCCTGCTAGCCCACGGTGAGGTGGCTGGGGGCTATGTCACCTGAGGGACTCAGTTCCTTAACATGAGCTTTTCCTGGGGTTCTTGTTCTTGGCTGGGTGTCATCATGCCTGTTAGGTGCTTTTTGTGATTTTTAGTTTTAGAATGTGAAAGTCTTAGGCCAAAGCATACCTTTCTAAATTTTATTTTTTCCATCATCATTTATTTATCCCCTCTGTGTCCTCTTCCACCTCCACCCCTGCCCCACAATCACCACACCCAAAACATCTCTTTAAATGTGTCTCCCCGTCGCTCAGCCAAGGTGGCTGACCCTCGAATTGTCATCTTTTTACCCCTGTAAATTGAACTGCAGAAGAGTTGTCCATTTTGGCAAACAGTTTTGTTCCAAATAAGGACACATATTAATTTGCTTGGCAGAGAAAGAGAGTGGAAGTATCTGAACTTGAGAGAGAATTCTCAATGCCATTCTTGCTTTGGAAGCAGCAGCCCAGCGTGCCCTTGGCCAACTCTGGTTTCTGGCTGGCGCGTGGTGTGAATCTTGCTTCTGGAACGGGCGCCTTTGCTGGTCTGAACCGCGATGCTTCCTTGGGGGCAGCAGGCAGCATTTGCAAAGGTGAACTTGTGATGTTTTCAGGAGAGAAGAGAAAGAATGTTTGATTAAAAGGATCTTGGAGGCCCTAAGTTAACGTTTCCTGGCGTGTGGTGGTGGGGATGAGTTAGGTATCCAGGCTGGCTTTTAAAATAGATATAAATAATTAATTATTCATTTTAGTGCATCTTAGAAAAAGTATACCAAGCACATCAAACCTGTGATTTTGAAGGTTTTCTTGCTTAGGCTGAGACGAAGGTAACGAATCTTAGAGAAATAAGGTTACATATAATGGGGCTGGGAAATGAAGAACCTGTGTTTTGCCTGTGATGTGGCTAGAGAGGCACCGAGGTGCCAGAGCCGGCTTAGTGGTGGCCTTGAGACATTTGTGAAGAGTGACAAGGACAGCTAGCCTTGGCCACGAATTTACTGTGTGATGCTAAGTGATTTATATTGTTCTCTCCTTTAATCCTCAGTTAACTACAGTTCCCTGGGTTAACTACCCTTAATATACTCACTTTATAGGTAAGAAAACTGAGTTTAGGGAGAGTGAGTAATGTGTCCAAGGTCACAGAGCCAGGAAGAGGTGGAGCTGAAGGGGAGGGGAGGAGGCCAAGCCCGCTGTTCCGGGGAGGAGGGATCCTGTTGTTAGGAGGCTTCAAGGCCTGGGGGCAGATATTTATCTGGAGCTTAAGAAGGCTCTCCTGCTTGGCACCAGGGACCCAGCGACTTGCCTGGAGACTTTTGTGAGCAAAGGGTTTTGAAGTTTTATTGGAGTGGGGAACTCATAGGGCTTTTCTGGGGAAATTCTCTTTATACATTAGTAGTTTAATGCTGAGAAGCCTGTAGTTAGAAATCTTTTTTTTTTTTCTGTAATATTGATGGCTTTCAAATTCAGTTAACCACAGGTTCCCTTTTTCTCCAGTAAAACCTGGTATGTTTTATAGAACCCATATTCTCTGGAGCACCCATGTAGGACCCAGCCTAATCCTTTTAACTCATTTTACACATGAGAAACTGGAGGCCCATGATGACTTGGTTGGCAGACTTTGTGTCATTGGTTCATTAATTTTTTTTTTAAATATATTTTATTGATTTTTTACAGAGAAGAAGGGAGAGGGATAGAGAGTTAGAAACATCAATGAGAGAAACACCGATCAGCTGCCTCCTGCACGCCCCCCAGTGGGGATGTGCCCGCAACCAAGGTACATGCCCTTGACCGGAATCGAACCTGGGACCCTTGAGTCTGCAGGCCGACGCTCTACCACTGAGCCAAACCGGTTCGGCTGGTTCATTAATTTAACAGATACAAATCCAGTGTCTCCCTAGGAACTGGGGTATAGCAGGGAACAAATGAACAAGTCAAAGATATCGGAAGACATATCAATAATTGTAGTTGATGGTAAATCTGTGAAAATTAGAAATCCTTACTTTTCTGCATCTTCTCACGATAGAAAACATGCCTTTTTCATCTCCATTTTGTCATTTTCTAGCACGGAGCAGGAATGAACCTTTAATTCATATTTGTGATTAAATGAATGAGTTGTTGATGATTTGGAGGGCGGGAGTCTTTATTCTGTTACAAAATGGCCAATTAAAAAAATTGCTATTAGGTTTGGTGTGTATTTGGTGTGTACCGCACACCAACCGTTAAAACAAAATGTTAAACAGAGAATGTCTGAGAGGTGCCCAGATGGAAGTAGGTGTCTTGGTCACCTCTGTTAAGGAGTCCGGATTGGAATAACAGTGACGTGAGATAGTCAGTAGAAGATGGGTTATTTATGAGAGAATCCGTATTTGGAAATCATCTCTATCAGTTTCTTAGGGTTGCTAAAGTGCCAGAATCTCTAAGGTTCTACTCCAGTCCCAAAGTCTACAGATTCCTGAGGAGTCCAAGGTTTGCTCAGATGTAACAGAGGTGAGTCACCGAATCTTAATGAATAGCCAGTCCTTCAAGGCTGGAGTGAGGGGGAACTAATGTGGGTCCTGAGCAAGCTGTTTGGTGATTCTCTGAGCTGTGCAGCGCACTGTGGCCTTCCAAGTCTCTGCCCTTGGAAACGGAAAAGGACTGATGGGAGGGTGCGTAGCTTGCTCCTGTGCATTGTACATTGGAAGCACACCCAAATAGCTGATGTTGGTACAGCAGGTGGGGTCTGTGAGTCCCCTGGACCAGACGTTCTCAGCTGCCCGGGTGGCCAACACTAGTAGAAAGTCAACAAACCAACTAGTAGGAAAGATAAAGTCAACCAAGCAAATGGCTTCTCCATGGGCCTAGCTCCTTCTCAAAGGAATTTGTGACTGAAGCAGACCGTTCTGCTGTGGAGGAAATGCCGACATGGTGCTGGCACGCTCACGGCTGGCTCCAGGTTGCTTTGTTGTCCTGGGAAAGGGAAGTGCCATGTGGGCCCTGCTCCGTGTTCTACAGGGGAGGGGGCTCCCTGCTCCCGAGGGGCCCCCACACAGGAGGTCCATGGATTACCACCTAGCACGGCCCTCAGGAAGCGTGCACTCAACACTTCAGCCCAAGGAGATCATTTCTTCTAGTCCAGTGATGGTGAACCTTTTGAGCTCGGCGTGTCAGCATTTTGAAAAATCCTAACTTAACTCTGGTGCCGTGTCACATATAGAAATTTTTTGATCTTTGCAACCATAGTAAAACAAAGACTTATATTTTTGATATTTATTTTATATATTTAAATGCCATTTAATAAAGAAAATCAACCAAAAAAATGAGTTCGCGTGTCACCTCTGACACGTGTCATAGGTTCGCCATCACTGTTCTAGGAGATGGGTGTCCTGGACTCCAGGGAGGGCTAGTCTAGTAGAGGACACTTTTATAATTTAAAACAAAAGAAGGGGAATGAAATATGACAGCACCTGTCAAATTCATTTCTAGGTTTCTCATGGAAATCTAGGTTTCCTCAAGAGGGTATTTTCCTCAGAAGCAGTTATTTCATTCTGCATGGCTTTATGGATTATTACAAAATCAGACTTTTTTTTCTGGGGAAAAGAAGAAAAAACTTACATAAAAAGGTTAGGAATTGGGATAGATGTTTGAGAAGTAAAATGAAATGGACAGCTGTGAGTTTTATTTAACCTTAGAACTGAAAGCAGACTTTTAGAGGTTAGGTAAGGAGATATGGGCTTCATCGTATCTGTAAAAGTTTACCGTAGGCTGCTAGAGGAATGCCTGACTATAAAGAGTGATGAAATGATGGCCTATGTTATCGAAGGGAAATGGTGGACTTTTCTCTCTCTCATATTTTTAGGAAATAATCTGTAACGTGGAAGACATTAGTGCAGGGCAAAGAGCATGATGCCAGGAGCCTGAATGAGCCAGGCCTGAATCCCACCTTCTCCATTTGTTAGATAGGAGAGTTGTGTGAGTTGTGTGATGCTTTTGGGCCTCAGTCTCTTTATCGTGAAACCTCCAGAGGATACTATGCCATGCTTGGCAGGCCTGCACCTGGGGCGTGCCCAGGACATGACAGCTGTTATTATGAGCCATGAGTAGAACAGTAAGTACCACAGTGGTGGCCACCTGCCTGGAGAGCAGCTTTGAAATGCCCTTTAGAGGTGCTTTCAGACCGGACGTGATTTAGTGTGGCCTCATGCTTGTCTGAGGGTTTTTATTTTATTTCCAAAGAAATCTTATAATGCATCAGTACTAGAATGCATTTTGGAGTTTTATAATCGGTTAGCTGATTGTAAAATTCTGAAACCCTTTTCCTAAATAGGAAGGTGGGTGTTGCCTGCTTCCTCTGTCTATTTGTCCACCTGTGTAAGGATTTTAAAATTCACCTGGACATTTAAAATCACAAAAGCCCGTGGCTCATGACGAAACAAAACTCCCTAAGAGTGGTGCGTATTTCTGCCAACAGCTGACTCCTCCAGGAGGCAGGAAACCACCGGCTTCTCTATCAGCGCTCTTGGTGTGTTGAGACTTGCACCAGATCCCTTAGGCTACAAGGAAGCACAGATTTTTTTGGGTGGAAAATCTGATGAATTAAGCCAGTAATATCCAACCTCTTGGCTAGGGACATGTAAATTCTTTGTCTAAACTCACAGAAATGGCTCTCTGGGGGCTGGAAAAGACTGATAAATAATGCAGACGCATTCCTCATTGAATTTATTCCTCTGGATGCTCTGTGTGTGATTGGTAATCGATACACAGTGTTTGCTGGCTTTGTGAAATTGTTCCGGGCCGGGGTAAGGATGAGTCTGCGGTGTTGAATTAGAGGAACGCTAATTCCCTAATGCCGGGATCCGCTTTAATCTTGTTAGCCAGATGTTGTTGCCATTAGAGCCAATCAGTCAGACGGGGCCACAGATATCACAGTTGCACAATGCGATTGGCTTGTGAGCTGCATTCTCTGAAGGCCACCCTTGGTGTGGGGACAGGGGCACCTCTTGTCTGCATCCTGGGAGCACAGCTTGGCTCCCTGGTCCACTTAGGAGCCCCCCTGCCTGTCACACATTAACCATCGGGGCTCTGGCTCCTGCAGTGAAATCCTGGTCTGAAATTTATAAACACCACGCTCAGGGGCCGGTTTTGGCCAATGAAAGCGGCCCATCCCTCTGGCAGGCCCCTCTCCTGCTGCTGTTCTTGAGGCCTGGCTCTGAGCCCCCTGCCTGCTGGGAGAGCATCCGGAAAACCCACAGCAGTTCCCCCTTTTGATAGAGCTTTTCATTCTCCATCTTTTCCGTCTGCAGCTCCATCCGTTGGCTGCACAGTCAACCCCAAAGAAGCCAGGGTTGAATTGAGATGCCAGTTTCCAAACAGCCTGGTGTTGGGAAGATGTGGTTCGAGTGGAGCATCTCCAGCCTGGAGTTTGCTCAGCGGTGAAATCTGGAGGCCTGTCCTCACGGGAAAGATTTACAGCCTCCGGCCGGAGCCTCTGTGGCCCTGCTGAGCAGTGATGTTTCTATCAGATGCTCCAGGAGGTGGCTGGACACAGAGCAGAGCAGGTTTCTGAAGGGTGTGCGCGACCTGGAGCCCTCCTGGCTGATATTGCAAAATGTGTGTGTGCCGGGAGATCAGGAATATGTGGTGGGCAAGGCAGAGAGAGAATGCAGTTGGCGAGGAGAAGAAAATGGGGGGAAGGGGGAGCTGTTTGAGAGAGAACTTGGCTTCTATTTTGTATTTGTGTCTGTTTTTCTCTGGAAATGGGGTGATGTGTTGGCGAGAAGCTTCTGGCTGCTGTCAGAGATATGAACATCTGGGCCGCTTTGCAGTCAGGGTCCTAAAGTGTAGCTGCCACTCAATCTGCTGACGAAGGGAGTGAGCGTCCGCCGCTCAGACCGTGCGTTTAGCAGGGAGACCTGGCTCCTGGCTCAGGACGTGGCTTTTGAGTAGCATGTGGCAGAGCGATGTTCCAGCCCTGGAATCTGAGGCCGGCAGACAAGTGTGCACACTTGGGGCCAATCAGCTGTGCTTGCGTGGTGGGAAATAAGGAGGAGAGATAGCTCCCAGCCGGTGTGGGTCAGTGGCTGAGCATTGACCCATGAATCAGGAGCTCGAGGGACACATGCCTGGGATGTGAGCTCGATCCCCAGTGGGGGGCGTGAAGGAGGCAGCCGGTCAATGATCAATGATTCCTTCTCATCATGGATGTTTCTATCTCTCATTCCCTCTCCCTTCCTCTCTGAAATCAATAAAAATATATTAAAAGAAAATAAAGAAAGGTGCCAAGTGAGCAAGGTCACTGTGACACAGGCATGCACGAAGAGCCATCGAGAGGTGTGGCAAATTCTTTCAGGCCTTTGCTAGTCTCCTTTGCTGATGCTAAATGCTGTTGCAAGGACCCCAAACTATTGGACGACAGCAGAGTCAGAGTGTCGTTGCTGATGACTCCGAGCCCAGTGCGGGGCAGTGCAGGGGCTCTGGGCATCGGCAGCGAGCCGGCACACTGCCGCCTTCTCTACCCGTCTTCCCTCAGCCAAGCGCAGTCACAGGGGTAGTGGGTGCAGAGGAGGCTGGGAAGTGTCGTTCAGCCCTGGGCCTGTGAGAAATGCGGCTGGTTTATTGTCTCTGCACGGCCCTTCATGTTCTTCCCAGACAGGCATGGGGCCAGGTTTCGTGGGTCTGAAGCCTATGACAGTTTGGGGTTCACCTTAGAAATGAACAGGAAATTAGGTATACAGGTGCCTATTTCCTGTGTTTAGAACGAGAATTGGAAGGGCTCGATCCAGGGAGAGGGCCTGCAGGTAAAGGCCCCTTAGCATCACAGCGAATGCATCTCCGTGCCTGGTGGCCGAAGGTAACGTGGTTTCCCTCCTTGCGGCCTAACCCAGCTGCCCTCGCCCGTGCTCCCACAGAGCACTCAGTACCAGGAGGGAGCACCAGGCTGGCCACCCCAGCCGCCTGCAGAGTGGACATCACTCCCGCCTCCTGGGGAGCCATTGGCCCTGTGCGCTGAGAGCCCAGGCCTGTCCTGTGCTTTGGCCTGGGCAGGGGTCTTACCTGTGGGACTCTGTGTGCTGTCAGGGGCTGAGGACAGGGTGCGGGGCAGGTTCAGAGTAAAGGAACCCAGCCCCCTTCACTCCATGTTTCTTACTGTTCCAAACTGAAAATTCCCTGCACTTGTAAATCAGCATAAACAGCAGGTCCCTCAGTGCTGGGGCCAAGATTAGTTGAGATAATGCATTCGAGGCGCTCAGCATAGTGCCTGGAACTTAGTCAGAGCTTTCTAGGCATTATCTGCCTTTTGTTATCAGTCACTCCGGGCAGAGATTTATGTTTGCAGTTGTGCAGTCTGCATTAGTCATATATAAAAAAATGCACACATTTTAATTCTCCAGTGACTGGCAAACACTTGAGTTATGGCTCCATGCAATGGACTAGTACAGTAATTATAAATGTTTTATGCAAAGAAAAATGCATATAATAAGTGAAAACAGAATGATATGAAACATTGTGATCTGAATTATGTAAATAATGAGTACATTAAGAATCACAGAAATTATGAAAATGTTCTCATTGGCCATCTCTGGATCACATAGGATCAGACTTGATTCTCATCTTTATAGTTTTCTGGACCTCAGAAATTGTTTGTAATCCTATAAAATAAAACCCTAATATGCAAATGGACCGAACTGCGAAACGACAGGTAGCTGTGATGCCCACCGACAACCAGGGGCAGACGCTCAATGCAGGAGCTGCCCCCTGGTGCTCAGTGTGCACCGCTCACGGCTGGCGAGCACAGTAGTGGTGGTGGAGCCTCTTCCACCTCCGCAGCAGCTCTAAGGAGCAGTGAGCTGAGCGGTAAGGAGCCAGAGTCCTGGACTGCGAGAGGGATGTCCTCCTGCTGGCTGCGGACATCACCTGAGGGGTCCTGGACTGTGAGAGCGGACCCCCCCCCCCATGCACCTGGCCTTTAGTTATTTAATAATGATATTACTGATCCTCCCTTAGAAATAGCAGTATTGCAGCCTTAACTTTGCCTAATAAGTTACTGTTTGGAAAGTGCTATCACATCACATTTAATTTTCAAACAACCCTGAGAAAACAAAAAAGGAAAACAAAACTTACAGTTTTAATGGAAAAACATAAAGGCACCCAACCACTAAAGACGTTGAATGTACTGAAATTTCTGATAGCATCGTCACAGAAATCTCCATCTCCTCCCTCATGTTTCCCAAATTAATTCTGCTCTTCACCAAGCCCTGCGTCAGAGGTCAAATTACTGCACTCCTCTCAGTTTACAGTGTTCTACTTAGATTTTTAATGACAGCATTTTAATGGTGTAGACCTGCATTATTTTTCATGAAAGTTCTAGAATAGAGCTCGGGACTCCAGCCTAGTTCTACTGGGAAATGCTCTCTGCATGTCAGCAAGAAGTTTAGAATGCACTTGGGTCGGAGCCTGCTGCTTCTTGAGCAGCATTCCCTGTGCTCCCCGCCCCACCCTCCCCTGTAGGTTCAGCTCTGGGGTTAGGGGTGGGGTTGCAGGAGGTGTCTCTAGGACCCTGGGGACCAACACCTCCTCACCCTATTACACTGGGTGCTCTTCTGCCCTGGCTGGCTGGTGCTCTGTACTGGGCTTCTGTTTGGTTCTCTGTGCCAGAATCCTTCCTGGCAGTCCCTCCTTCCTGCCTCACTGACCCTCTCCTGCAGAAGCTGATGTGAGCCACGCCCCCAGCTTGGGACCAATGGCTCCTTATAAGACCTGCCTGGAGACTTCCCTGATTCCCACTACCTGCTTGTACTCGGGAGTACTGTGTCCCTAGCTTCACCCTCTGCACACTGGGCCCGCCTGATGCTGCTGCCTGAGTCTCATCTGCAGGTGCTGACCTGGCTCCTGCATGGAGTCGGAGCCTCCTGGCGTTGACACTCAGCAGGTACAGAATTCTGCTGGGGCAGTGATGTCCCCGCGCCCCAGTGAGTGTGTGTGTGTGTCTCTCTCTGCTCTCAGCCTTGCTCAGCCCTGGGGCCTGGGCAGATCCATTTCCATTCCTGGAATCCCCCGGGATGCCTCACCTCCCTCATTGCAATGAACTGGGCCAGGCCACGAGCTACTGAGCCTTGGAAAGACAGTCTGCTTTTATGTGGTTAACGGCTTAGGGGACTTCAGGGGGGCTGGGAGGTGGGGAACCGGGGGTGACTTGTGCCAATCTATACTTAGGGGTAGAGTCCTCTTATTTCAACTTTGATTTAAAAAAACACTATTCATGGCAGTTCAAAATATGTTGCACTTCCTACCAGTAACATCGTCAAGTCCGGAGGAGTGTGTGGAATGGAAGTTTTCTCTTTCTTCCCCAGTAGGCAGGCCAAGCGGGAAGTGTGGGAGGGAACGGGTAGGAGGTGAGAGCCGGATGCTGGGTTAGATTGCTGGGGCTGCCTCACCAAATGGCAGCAGGCGGGTGGCTTCAACCAGACATTTGTTCCCTCACTGTGGGAATGCTGGGCCTGCAGGGTGAAGGTGTTGGCAGGCCCACCCCCTCGGGTCTCAGCCGAGGACCCTTCCTGGTTCTCCCAGTGTCTGGCGGCCCCAGGCTTTCCTGGCTGGGCAGCCCCACTCCTTTCCTGCCTCCACGTTCGTTCGCATGGCCTCTGCCTCCACAGGGCATTTTCCTCTTCTCAGGACCCAGTCACATTGGATCGGCGTCCGCCCTAATGACCTCACCTTGATGTGATTACTGCAAGGACTCTGTTCCCAAGTCAGGTGACATTCATGGGTGCTGTGGGCTACGACATCAGTGTAACTTTTTCGAGTTCAACTCCTGGCAGCTGCCTGCGATTCAGTCCCCTGTGCCTGCCAAAGGAGTGGCCACCAGCAAGACCACCGCGGGCCTCCGTGTCCTTGGCTGGTCCGTGGAGACAACAATGGTGTCCTCTTACAAGATTGTTGGGAGGATTAAGTGCGATCATGCTTGGGAAGGTATCTGCCTTGTAGAAAGGGAGCAGAAGGGTTAGCTTTTATGACCAGTCACTTCCAGCCCTTGGATTGCCCAAGCCCGTTGGTGGAGACACGGAGGAAGTGACAGAGCCAGGCAAGATAGCCTGTGGTAATCCGAGCGTAACTCCCTCAGGCCCTGACTCTAGGGTTCACCTGCACACGCATTTGCCTCCAAGGCTGCACCCAGCACTGATCATGCGCCAGTATTTGCTTGATTGAAATCTCCTGTGCCACTTTTTAAAGCGAATGTGGAGTAACCTCTGGGCACATTCTAGAGAATCTAGGCCTGAGCTGGGCTGAGCAGATGTGCCCATCCTTTTGGGGTCATCCAGTAAGACATGTACCACTGACTCCAGAGGTGCAACTCATGGTGCTGAATGACATTGCTGCCAGGATTCCAGGGGGCAAGGCCAGGGCCACGTGGGAGGGGCTTAGGGTCCTTCCATGGGCTCCCTGAGGTCATGGTGTGAAACTTGACCCCTATCCTGCTGGCTGAATTATTCAGTGGTGATGGGGTTCCCAGGATTCTAAATCATAGTCCCTAGCTTCAGAGACCATAGCCATCTATTCTGTTGTCCATCAGCGTGAACCCTAAGAGTGACTGTAGGTCACATTGCTCTTCCCTTCTCTGCTTCCTGTGAACTGTGTATCGTCAGCTTTGCAGCACATCTGACTGAGGAACTAGATGCTACAGCTGAAGGCCCGAATCCAGCCTCGCTTCAGATTGAAGTCCACTTAAGGCATTATTTATAGTTAGTCGCTGACTTCTGTGACAAGGCCATCGAAACCTGAAAAGACGGGCTTGAATGTGTTGGTGGTGCTGAGGCTCTGAAATGGGGATTGTTAGAGAGATTGCAGATTTCATTACGGAATATGCTTTGAACCTAATTTGTGTGTGGGTCTATTGATGTTCTGGGAATTTTGTTCTAAGACATGTTGTCTGGTTTATGGGTTGGTGAGGTGCTATTTATTTTTATTATACTCCGCTCTTTCTTCTTCCCACAGCAAGTAATCGAGAGAATTAATGTTCAACTTTAAGTGGGATCCATTTACTCTCTATTGAGAATTATTACTTTCATTCATGTTTCTTTGCTTTTGAAGCTCTGAGGTACCTTTTGGAAGACAAACCTCATCATGGATCTCTTTGTATATGAATTTTTTCCTTTTTGGTATTAATTATCACAACCACTGCAAGGAACATTATTGCGCATGTATTATGTGTCCTGCACTGTGCTGACTGGCTTAGATAGGTTATTAGTCTTTCATTTTTCTATCAATAGTAGACTTTTAAGAAGTGACTGCTAGAATTTGCATTTTCTAATGAGGATCTGAGGCCTGGAAAGACCCATTTGCCAAGGTTACACTTGTGTAAGTGGCAGAGTCAGGGTTTGAACCAAGATATTCTGATTTGGGATCCGAGGCTCCTCAACCCTCCACTCTTGATGTTGTAGATACAAGCAAATCCTTGTGTTGGAGGAGAGAATTGCAGATGCATTGCAGAGCTTGTGAGCGATTGGATAAGCTTTTGCATTTTCGTTTAATGTGCATCTTAGGTCAGTGGATTGATTCTCTTTGCATAATCTGTGTTCTTCAGGTTGACATCGTGCTAATTGCACAGACCGTAGCTGAGAACATGACAGATAGCCCAACAGGGCTCTCGGCTGCGGGAGAAATTAGCACGGGATTACGGAATCCACAGGCTTCCTATGAATTGACTCAGTGGTTATCCAGATGAAAACTATGGCCCAAAGTCTGTGTTTCAGAGCAGAGGTTGTTACTGGTTTTGTGTAATAAATAATGAGGTCAAATAACCTAGATATCTGGTTTAAAATGTCAAATAATTTTTTTACTTCAGGAATTTCTTAAGGCCATTAATATATATTGTTTGCACTGCAATGTCCATGAGAAAAATAAAAAAGAGTATTGTGTTTCTGGAATTTACCTGGCAATTGTTTGCTTGTCTGTTGTTCCTGTGTTGCTCTGGCACGCAAGGCTGGCTGTAATGCACCCAGGCATGTTGCCTTAGGTTTTCCAGCATAGCACTGAGGAGGACTTCGATTGTTAAGTGACGGAGACCCAGTGCCTAGTGCAGTGAGGGCAAACCTATGACAAGCATGTCAGAGGTGACACGCGAACTCATTTTTTTGGTTGATTTTTCTTTGTTAAATAGCATTTAAATATATAAAATAAATATCAAAAATATGTCTTTGTTTTACTATGGTTGCAAATATCAAAAAATTTCTATATGTGACACGGCACCAGAGTTAAGTTAGTGCTTTTCAAAATGCTGACACACCGAGCTCAAAAGGTTCGCCATCACTGGCCTAGTGGCTTCAACAATACAAACTGATGTAGGTGAAAAGGTTAGGAGTATAATGAGCTGCAGAATTAAGTAGTTTGTTTCAACCATTCCTTAGGTCACTTAGGGTTTGTTTTCTTTTTTTTGTTTTGCTAATCCTCACCTGAGGATATTTTCTCCATTGATTTTTTTTTTTTAGAGAGAGGGGAGGGGAAGGAAGTGGGGGGAGAGAGAGAGAGAGAGAGAGAGAGAGAGAGAGAGAGTCTTTATATGAGAGAGACACATAGATTGGTTGCCTCCCGCATGCAACACTATCAAGATTGGGCATCAAACCTGCAACTCAGGTACATGCCCTTGACCTGGAATCGAATCCATGACCCTTCCGTGAGTGGGTGGATGTTCTAACCACTGAGCACACTGGCCAGTGCGGGCTTGGTTTCCTTTTGTTTTTATCTCTCTGCCAGAGTTGAATTTCAGAGCTGAGCACGGACAGACGTCCCTAGCAGATAAGCAGGGTGATGACCCAGGAATGCCAGAACAGAACTCTGATCGTTCTTAGGAACGGTGAAGGGGAGCATGGATGCTTGAGAGGCAGTCCACCTGGGCCAGAGACCTGGAACGCCCCTCTTCTCAGCCCGGTGTGTGTTGATATTCTACATATAACATGGATGTTTTCTATAGTTACTCCACACATGCAACATTTGCCAGCAGGATACTGAGAGGGGCTAATCTGCATATTTCAGTTTCCCATGTAACAATGTCATAGGCCTGAGAAGATGCTAGTGCTGGCTGCTCACATTTAAGAAAGCTCTTCGCGTTCTCTTAGCAAAAGGAATTCCGTGATGACAGACCTATCATTGCTCTATGATTCATATTTACACTGATTTTATTACTGTTTTAAAATATATATTTTATTGATTTCAGAGAGGAAGAGAAAGGGACAGATAGAAACATCAATGATGAGAGAGAATCATCCATCAGCTGCCTCCTGCATGCCCCACACTGGGGATCGAGTCCAAAAGCCAGCCATGTGCCCTGACCAGGAATCGAACTATTCATAGGTCAACACTCAACCATGGAGTCACGCCAGCTGCACTGAATATGATTTTGATACGACTCTACCCCCATGGACACGCATTGCCTTCTCTTCATTAACCCTTTCACTGGCCAGGGTGTTACTGCTTCCATCTGTTCTTGGGAAAATGCTGAGGGTGTTTAACTGAATGACCTGCTGGGGCTTCAGACAGTGAGGAGAAGGGAAGCGAGGGCTCTCGGTTTGCCTGTCACAGGGATACTCACCCCTAGCTATGGGGATTTCTTCTGAGAAGTGAGAAATGTGTTCAGATAACGTGGTTCATTGGGCAGTTGCCCTATTGGCCATGTTGCACCAACTGGAGTTCTCTTCTATTGTTCAGTATACCGACTGGCTGCCTGCTGTGTGCAATGTATTTTATGTGGATTATGAGTTGAGCGAGAGTTCCTTTAGAAACACAGCCTCCTGGTCTCCCGGTCTGGTCAGAGAGGTGAGACAGGTACACAAAGAACTCATTCAAAGGATCAAGTGCAAAGGGTGACTGAGAAGATGGGCTGAGGGACTGGAAGGAGGTGAGATTCTTGGGGAGGTGAGGAGTCACAGTGGATGGGAGAAGGTGGAAGGATGGGGACTTCAGATAGAGGAAGCGTAGGAAAAGGGGAAATAATCTAGCTTGGCTAGAACCTAAATGTTGTGAAACAAAAAGACAAAAAATTGGTCGAGTTGCTTCTTATACTAGTGGTTCACTGTTGTATAACAAAGTACTCCCAAATTTAGTGGCTAAACCCATCATAAACTGTTATCTTTCATCGCTTCCGTGGGTCAGGAGCCCAGGAGCAGCTGGGCTGGGTGGTTCTGACTCAGACTCTTTCTTTCCCAAGGTTGTGGGCAGAGGTCAGCTGGGGCTGCTGTCATCTGAAGGCCCAAAGAGGGCCGGGAGCGTGGCTCTGCAGCGGCTCATTCACAGGGCCAGCGAGTTGGTACTTGTCCTTTGACAGAGGCTGGCTGGCCTCCCCCAGCACAAAAGTCTGAGATGGAAATAGTCATGTGGCCGCTGTATCTTTTTTTGATCTAACCTTGGCCATCACACAGCGTCATTTCCTAAACAGTCTGTGTGTTAGAAAAGGCCAGTGTAAGGGGAGGGCGAAGTAGGAGTCCCCTGCTACAGGCAGGGGTGTCAAAGAACGTGCACACATATGTTAAACCCTCTACTGTTCTAACATTTGTTTTTTGACAGAAGCCAAAACAACAGTTGCTTTGCAATGGCTTTTCTTTAGTTGTTTCTCTGCAGTGTTTACTAATGTTAGTTTTTTTCAGCATAATCAACTGCTAAGGTCTCCACCCCCTCCTGCAGAAACAGATCGCATACATGAAAAGAGACCCTTAATTCAATAGAAAAATGGCAAAAGCAGAGGACGTTAGTTCTTCCTAACACATTTACTCTTTTGTGTGTGTGTGTTTTTAAATATGTTTTTATTGATTTCAGAGACAGGAAGGGAGACAAGAGAACCATGACCTCTTGGTTCATAGGTCAACACTCAACCGCTGAACCATGCCGGCAGGGGCAACTTCTTCCTCACACATTTAAAAGGCGCAAGAGTCAGCAAAATCACACTTCATTTAGGGAACGTTGAGGATGGAGAGCGTGAAGATGTTCACCTCCCTCCACTGTGACTCTCCAGTCCCATTGCTGCTACACCCGCTCTGCCCCCTGCTTCCTGGAGAGAGCCTGGAACTGGCTGCAGGGGCTTCCGCAGGGGACAGTGTTGTGGACATGGGAGCTGGGAGAAAGCAGGGCTGGCTGGGGAATGAAAGAAAGGAGACTTCATTTTCCTACAAAGGCTTGTGTTTGGGAGGAGAGTACCGTTCTTTGAATTCATCCACTAGCACCCACTGTTAATTCATGCAGGTGGGGCTTCCCATTTGGAATAGTGGGTGTAGCAGGAGCTGCTACATCTCCATCGCTACTTCTTAAAATGTCATTTTTGGAGCCAGTAAAATGGCACGCGACTTCCTGTTTCTACTTCCTGCGCCAGCGGTTGCAGGTTTTATTAGGAAACTGTAGGTGTGGGATCAAAAGCCCTGGCTGTGAGCAGCAGGGTGGCTGGCAGCAGCATCAGTGGACATCTAGGCCTTTGCTCCTCCTGCCCTCGCGCCTTCCCCACTGACCCGGCTTCCAAGTAGGCTGGAGTCAAAACGTGTCGAAGCCGATGGCTTGGACCAGCAGCTTTCTTTCCTTCAGCTGCAAACCTTTCACTCCGGTCTTCTTCCCTTTGCAGCTTAGCAGTCTCTCTCCCAGCGTGCAACCCACTGGTTTTCATTTCTCTACCAAAATATGTCACAGTGCCTTTGGTTAGGGCTGGGCCAGCAGGCCCATGGTGAAATCTCATTTCTCTAATTCTGTTCGTTTTCTCTTGTTGGAATGAAAAATAGGATCATTGTAAATCTGGACTATTGTTTACTTTCATTGCTCTACACCATTCATTCATTCATTCATTCGTTCGTTCGTTCGTTCAACATAACCTGTATTGAGGGCCCACTGTATAGGGTGGGGTGTGTGTTGGGTGGGGCATGGGCACGGAGGGGACTGTGACCTTGGCATTCAGTGCTCTCCCTGCCTTTTAGTTGACACAGCCTGGTGGAGGGCTGGAGAGACAGGCGTGTAAAGCAAGAACACCTCAGGAAGGTGGGCCAGGCTTCACTTTCACATGCGTGTGCTTGGCTAAGAGATCCTCGGGTGTCGTCATTCGTCCTTAACGCAGGAGATAAATCAGTCTGGGTTATTGTATGATAACAGCCTCACAAGAGGTTCATTAGCAGGTTCCTACTTTAGTTCATTGAGAACATGATTCCGTTTACCAAAACTTAATTTACAAGTAATTTTTCAGGATAAATACCGATTTGCGTCACCCAAACTCTAGCCAGCAGTTGCTTAAGAGGTTCACACACACCCAGGATGTTAAGTGTGTGCCAGGAGGTTCTCAGTTGTGTAATTAAGCTGTGGAGACAACTGTATCCCACCATTCCACAGCAGTTTCTCAGCCTCGGCGCTGTTGACACTTTAGGCCGGATGACTTTTCTGTTGGGGCTGTTCTCTGCATTGTAGGATGTTAGCAGCATATCTGGGTGAATACCCTAGATTTTAGTAGCATCCGCTGCCTAAATTATGTTCAAAAAACATCTCCAGATATTGCAAGAGGGAGGGGCATGGGTGGGGAGTCACCCTGTTTGAAAACAACTGATTTTATATATACATAAATTTTATATATACAGACAGTCCTTGGGTTACGTCGGACTTGACGTACGTCATTTCGTGGTTACGTCACCATCTCCCATTTATTTATAAAAAAAAAAGTTCCGTCATTTCGACGTCTGTACATATATGCTTTATGTTTTTTATTATTTACTGTATTTACCACAAGTAAAGGTCAGGAATTGTTATCTTTTTTAAAATTTTTTTTTTACTGTTTCACTTCATTACTGCTGTGTGTGTGCTCCATGTGAGTGATGTAGATGCTTATGTAGGTGGGTTCCGACTTCCGGCGAAAATCACGTTATGTCGCCATAGGAACGGGTCTCCCACGTAACCCGAGGACCTACTGTATATACACACACCAATCATATATATATATATGTTTTTGAGATTCAGCCATGTATATAAATAGACTTTATCCTTTTACTTGCTGTGTATTGGGTCACCTTCAGACCGTGTCATGTTTTATATATTTATGGACAAGTAAGTTGTTTCCAAATTTGCCATAAAAAAGTATTCCTCCATGAATATTTTTATCCATGTCACCCTGAACTTGTATGTGATGATCTTAGTCACTGACTAAAAGCCCCATAGATTCATTCAGCCTTACTACATTACCAAGTTATTCTCCGCACAGTCCGTGTCAGTTCCCACCCCTATTGGCAGGGCACGCCATCCTGTTTAATACTCTCGTCGACACCGATAGTGAGGAATTCTTTAACCTTTGTCCATCTGCAGGGCAAACGTGGTATATCTTTGCTGTTTCAATCTACATTTTCCCGATTACTAGAGAGTCTTCCAGTTTTAAACCTTGAAGGATCTTCTAGTTAACACTTAGGCTTTAAAGATGAGGAAAAAAACAAGACTAAGAATTTGTTTAACTTCCTTATTACTCTTACTTTTCTAAGAGTAGTTTCTGCCTCATTGCTCCGTCGTATTGAATTCAGTATCGGATCAAATGGAAACCTTTCACATTTGCAACAAAGGCGGGAAATGTGTAAGTAGAGGAAAAGATAAAAGATCTGACAGCGCAGATGGCCCCTTTGTGGTCTGTTCTTTTCCACCCCAGAAGCATGGCTGTTTACTGATCTGATTGTATCTGGCGCAGGGCCTAGAATGCGGAGGGCGTGGGGTGTTTGCGTGGAGGATGGAGTGACCCTAAGACGAAGGAGCAAAGGCCAGGGTCCTAGAAGCAGCTGCCGGGCACCCCAGGCCGGGCCTCTCATCCCCTCCACAACGTGAGCGTGATGTCCTGCCACTGTCTGAGGCCGCAGTGACCTGGGGTTGGCTGCGAAGGGAATTGGCGACATTGTTCTTATTAGGGTGGCTTCCCCTGGCTTCCAAGGTCAGTTCCCTTGAGGCCAACCTCCCCGAGGCCAGCCGTGAGGGCCAGCGGAGGTGACCCCGTGGGGTAGAGCAGTCTGTGCCATGTCCCCCAGGGGCACGTGGTTTTCGCTGGGGCCTGGGACACTGGAAGTGGGGGTCAGTGTGCACTGTCACTGCCTCAACACAGATAAGACCATCTTCCCGACAGCTTCATGCCCACTAACCGGCCCGGCACCTGACCCGGGTAAGCAGGCCAGGCAGGTGCCAGTGCCCGGCGCACACAAGTGTGGTCACTGACGACGTGGAATGCCGGGACCATTGCTCCAAGGACAGCATTTGCGATTCTGCGCAGTTCTTTTCATCACAGACATTGGCATCAGTCAAAGCAAGTGGAGATGTTTTTGTTTTCCTTTTTGATTTGGAGGAATAATTGCAGCCCAGCAAACTTCCCCAGTCAAACCTGGTGAGCTTATTTTTATGCTAAATGAGGTCCACAGTGCATGCTAATGTTTTGTCAAGCTGAAACTATTTCTTGCTGAAAGAGACTGTTTGTAGGCATTTAAAAGCTGCTGCACGCATGGGCTCATGTCTTCTGTGATTCGAGTTTGAGTGAATGATGTGTTGTCTTGGGCTGGCGCTGTGCAGAGGGATGGATACCTGGGAGGCCAGGCCTTCGGAGCTTTGTCAGGTGGGACACAGCCAGGCCAACAGTCGCTGTGAAAGGAGTGGTGCCGGGTGATGTGGGGCAGAACGGAAGAACCCAGAAACCACTTTGGGGAATTTGCAACTTTCTCCGAAGCAGGAACATCCTGCTAGCTTCTGAACAGTGCAAGGAAGTGTGACAAGGATGGGGTGGGCTGGGGCTGAGGCTGGGGCAGGAGGGGCGAGGTGCTGTTCCACGCAGAGGGAACAGTATGTGCAAAGGCTGTGGGTAGGGAAAAAGCCTGACCTTTTGGAGAGCTGTTAGTTATTATTCATTCTTGTTATTGTTTGGTCTGCATTTATTAAAAACACCCACGCCCTGCTTGTGGAAATGATTCACTCAGATAAAATCCCATTATAACCCTGAATGATGCCTTTTAACAAGAGCATCCCAGCCCCCCCAAGGGTGGCCCGCTACCCAGGCTCCATTGATCTGTCCCAGTCCCTTCTCCCCAGGGAAATGTTTGCTCAGCACGTGCCTTTTCCAGCCAATTTCCTAAAAGTCCACACTTTCCGTGAGGCCTCCCTGATTATGTGCCCACTCACATTTTACTCAGAAAAGATAAAAAAGGAAGAAAAAAAAAAAGAAGGAAAGATATTTGAGCCAAGCAATAGCTGATTTTTGAAACTAGATATTTTGAGTGGGTTTTTTTTTTCCATCAAATAACAGTTATCCAGCTATGACCTCAGTCTACTTAGATACACAGTTTTAAGTCAGCCTTGCAGACCCTGAAGAAAACGATGGGAAAAAACATGCAGGAAACTTGAGGGACTGGGATGCGGAACCTCCTCTGTTCATCCTGAGATCAGAAGCGTTGCTGCCTTCCGAGCAGAAGCTAGACCTCCACACGGGTCCCATGCTGCGCCCTGCAGGTGGGAGTGATTGCACGCTGTCTCAGATGCAAGAGAACCCGTGAGGAAACCACCTGCATGCCTGAGTCAGACAGAATTTCTCATGTAGCGTTCTCACAATAATTAGCTTCTGGCCAACATTTATTGAGCACCTGTGATGTTCTACTGTAAAGAAAAGCACATGTATGTACCTAAAGCTTGGAAACAGGCAGATAGGCAAGCGGATGACCACGTGTCCCTCCAAAGCAGTGGTTCTCAACCTTCCTAATGCCGCGACCCTTTAATACAGTTCCTCATGTTGTGGTGACCCCCAACCATAAAATTATTTTCTTTGCTACTTCATAACTGTAATTTTGCTACTGTTAAATCATAATGTAAATAAACATCTGATATGCAGGATGTATTTTCATTGTTCGTGACCCACAGGTTGAGAACCGCTGCTCCAAAGTCTTACTGGATATTGTTCCCCACCCAAGGATTATCTTATTGTCTAGGCCTAGGTGCCTTTCTGTGCTTTTAAACATGTATTTGTTTACTATTTACTGTTGGTTAAATATTTTGCAAGTCTGTAAGGGTAGGTGAATACCTATACAACAGCGGTCGCCACCCTTTCGGACCTCACGGACCACCAGCGGTCTGCGGACCACCGGTTGGTGACCGCTGCTCTAGAAAATGGTATAATGCCAACGATCCTTGCCCACTGGAAAGGACAGTCCCCAGGATGTAACTTTTGGTGCCCTGCAAGGCATTGACCAGCTTCGCGTCTAGGTTAGCAGTCTCCATGTCAGCATTCTTTCTTTCAGCGGCTATACATTACCATGCCTCCTCTCCTGTAATCCTCTGAAACAATTCTTCTGGTTGGTTTTCTCATTGAATTAAATATGTTTTTAATGTATGTTCATTTATTAATTTTACATTTGTATGAGGGTCATGTTTTTAATGTTTTGAAAACTGCTTGACACTAGTAACACTGTTAGAGGGTTTCACCTGTGTCAGAGAAAAGCAGAGCTGGGCAGTCATTACAGCTATAAAACAGACTTTACTCTGGGACCGTTGCCTCAGTATAGAACCGGGCTTATCTCCAAATGCAACAAGGGAAAGTAGGGCTTTATCGCCAAGGAGCAGAGTATGGGTCTGTGGGTGGAAAATTCCTAAGAGGAACCATAAAAATGGGGGATTCTTGCTAAACCAACTAAACAGGATTCTTGCTGAAGGCAGGGCAGGGTGATCACATATGTCCTGGGGATGCAGGGCCTGAGGAATTCGGTCAGACACCTGTCTGGAAGACGATCAGATATTGAGGGTGGGGATTCGCTCTAAACTGACTTGGCGGGATTCTTGCTAAAATTGGACTCTGCAAGGATGGAGAGGGAAGCGCAAGGTCAGGCCCTGTGGAGCCCAGGGCTCAGAGGAGCCTGACAAAAGTGTGGTCAACGAAAGAGCCTGTGCTGCATGCATTATGCAGTTTAATCTTCATATGATGCGGTGAGCTTGACATTGGCCACCCTGTGCCTGGGAAAACACAGAGGCTCTGGAAAAGGGTGGATAGACTGGAATGTGGGGGCACCAAGTGAGCCCAGGTTTATACAAATCTAGGTTCATTACTGAGCCCACTTCACCACATTTCCCCCCAAAATTCACATGCTTCTCACCAGGGCGAGCCATGATAAAGCGTGACTGAGGCTGACTCACCACGGTTCACACAAGATACAGATAAATAAAAGGTAGAAATATGTGAAGAAAATCGGGCTGAGACCATGCCACTATCATGTTCTTTCTTCCCATGGATCGAAACATGTGTGCAGTACGTCTGCAATTGTTTTCCCTCACTGGATGGATTTTATTTGGAAAGTTCCCGTCTCCTACCTCAGACCGGAATATTTTGCTTGTTGGGCGTCCACAGGGTAGTGGTTTAAAATCAGAAGTGGCCGAGGTGCTTGCTTTCCATCATCGGGACAGACAAACAAAACCTTGGGAGAGACAAAGAACGTAATGCTCTAGATCCTGGCTGCAAACGGAGCTTTTGTCTTTCTCTACGTAAATTACACTTTCGAAGCTTAGCTTTTAACACGGCAGGGTGTTTTCAGTTTTTCTCAAGGATCTTGGAAAGTTCTCAGGAAAATAAAAAGGTTATAATTCACTTTACTTACAACTGTATAGATGAGGGGTCTGCTCTGAAATTAAGTCAACAATAGGCTGCCTCAACTCCAGAATTACTGGGAACGACTAGGGAAACGTAAGTGCTAGGTGGCAGGGGTGCATAAGCCTTAAAACGCCTTAAAACTCTGAAGTGACTCCCAGCTATGCCCGCAATCAGCACGCCCGCAGGTAGTGTAAGAAACTCAGATGCAGTTAAAATACTAGGGCCGAGACTCAGCACGCCATGCTGAATTGGCAAGGCCTGCTGTTATATCCTGGATCCCGATTCAAGGCACCCCCACTCCCACCCACACTATCCAGGAGCCCTCGCCGCCCCCCGACCCCCAGATTCTCCTCTCTCTCTCCCACTTCCCACTCTCCTGCAGGACCCGTGGGCACTGCATCCTGCGTTTCTGTGGAGTCTGGTCCTCGTTTCCTCCACACGGTTCCTGCCCCAGATCAACCCTCGTCGGCCTCTGGGTGGGAAGATGAGGACCGTAGGCGCCTCACGTGTATCCTGTGCACCTGGCTTTCCTTCCGTTTCCCCTTCCTCTCCTCCCCTGAAGGGTTCCTCTGATTGTTGTAAAAAATAGCTGCATCATTGCCTGACCCACTTGGCTCAGTGGTTGAGCATTGACCTATGAATCAGGAGGTCATGGTTCGATTCCTGGTCAGGGCACATGTCTGGGTTGCAGTCTCGATCCCCAATAGGGGGCGTGCAGGAGGCAGCCAGTCAATGATTCTCTCTCATCATTGATGTTTCTCTCTCTCTCTCCTTCTCCCTTCCTCTCTGAAATCAATACAAATAAATAAATGAAGAGCATAAAATAATAGTTGCTTCATCTTGCCACTTGGCTTGGTTCACACTCTTTAGAGGCTCCCCATGGCTTAAGGAATGAGTCACAGGCACCTCTGAGCTCACCAAGGCCTTTCTGACCCAGTCCCCACCCACCTCGTTCTCCAGACCCCCCTTTGCTGCAGCTCACGCTTGCTCAGTGGGATCTGTGATCACATTACACCTGCTTGTGGGCAGAACACACTAGACTGCCCTCCTCTCCCCTCCCCTCTCCTCCCCTTCCCTCCCCTCTTCTCCCCTCCTCTCCACTTATCCATCTCTGCAAAGGCATCTGCATAAATCAGCTGGCATTGCCATCACCTCAGTTCCCTGCAGGGACAGGGCGGGCGGAGAAGGCCCAAACCACAACGTGCCCAGGCCCTCCTGAGCTGGCCTGTCCCTGGGACAAGCAGGCCAGTTTCACTCACACACACATGTTCACACACACATACACATACATGTACACACACCCATGCACACACAAGCGACAGTGAAAAAGAACAGTGCTGGCCTTGGGCTAAGCCCAAACCACGCAGCAGCTGCTAACCTGCAGGGAGGGGAGGCAGTACCACCAGCCTGTGGTTTTCCTGCCCCAAACGCATAGCCTGACTGATCAGAGGGGCGTCGGGCAAAGCCAACTCGAGGGAATTTACACCAGATGGTCAGCCTGTAATCCTAACAACTGTCCAGGTCAGACAAGTCAAGGGGAGGCCGAGGGGAGTGAAGGGGATGAAGGGGAGTTACAAAGGGGAGCTCTGCGATTTTGAACGGGAGCCTGTGGCCATAATGTACATTTTGGGGATGTTGGACAAAATTTGATGGGACCCGAGGAGCCAGTGCAACGTGTATTCATGCTGATTGCCTGATTTCCATGGTTGTGTGGGGGTGGGGGAGAATGATGCACTGTTGTGGGAAATGCTCGCTAGTGGGTACTGGGGCTTCGGGTTGGCTAATTACTTCCGAGTGGTTCCGAAAGGTTCTTTGCATTGTTGTTTCAGTCATTGTCTTGTGTAAATTTGAGAGTTCTTCAAAATGAATTTTTTTAAAAGAAAAAGTCATGAACACAACTGACTGTGGACAGTTGTCCTGAAGAGACGGGACTCGCCTGTAGTCTATGCTGTCCTGAAGAGACGGGACTCGCCTTCCTCCTTGAGAAGCATGGTGCAGCAGCGGGGCCTTCCTCCTTGAGAAGCATGGGGGTGAGGAGGGCGGAAGCCAGGGCACCCTGCCGCCCCAGCCATCTGAAGACAGACCATCAGCTCCAGGGGAGCAGAGCGACCGCCTGGGGCAGGGGCCAAATGGTCCGGAGGCACCCAGGGAGGGCAGCCTGATGCCTCCGGCCTGCAGGGGGCCGGGCACTGGGCCATGGGCGAGGAGGCGTGAGTCTGGGGCGGGGCTTGCCCTCCCTCAAGTAGAGCTGGGCTGGCCAGGCTCCAATTTTTGTCTGTTTCATGGCCGGCCACCTCTCTGCCCTGACCAATGTGGACTTGCTTTAGTGACGGTGATCGACAGCTTCAGCCAGGGTGTGGACCCCGAGTGTCTCCGCGTGTCTGTGATTCTCGGGGGGGGGGGGGGGCGCCTTGCGGGGGAATTCCTCCCGCTCACTCTGAGGCATACACCCTGTCCCCGGGGCCCTTAGAGACCCTCCTCCCACTTTGGGCCACGCGGGAACTTGGGTTAGAGAGGCTGCTCCGGAATAGCATCGTTCCTCTTTCTGTTTATCTTGTTCGAGTCCCGAGCCCTTTAAAAGGAAGGGGAGGCTTGGAAACAATGGATTGCCTTCTTGGCTCCCCTGTTATCTCTAGAGCGTGTTTGCTTCCCCAGGCGCAGCCTTTCTGTCAGGGATTTAGCCAAAATGGGTCTTTTCCCTTTGAGAACAGGCCCCCCTGCGTTGAGCCAGGTTTTCAGTTCTTCGGTGCAAAGTGCTTGCTGGGTCACTGTACACGTGTGGCCATCACGGTCCTTTTTCAGCTGAGGAGTGCTCACTCAGGGTGACGCCCTGGCCCCCGAGGCTGCTGTCCTTTCTCTCTCAGGCACCCTCTCTCCTCCAGGCACTTCCTGGCCCCTGGGTGCTCAGCCTGGAGCCTGCGGTTCCAGATGGCTCCTGTGTGAACGCCATTTGTTTCCTGCTGCTGCTCCTGGGGGGGCCCAGACCTTAAGACTGGAGTGGTAGAGCCTGTTTTTGAAGAGACGTCTGAAACTTGAAGCCTGGCTTCAAGTCAGCCTGGAGCCCAGAAGCCAGGGTTGGGGGTGGGGGGGCTGGCTCATTGGCTAGAGAGCAAGAGGGTGTGGGTCCTTCCAGGAGGGACGGAAGCTCCCAGGCATGAACAGAGGAAGGAAGCTATTCTTTGAAGAAAGTGCACGTCCGTAGACGGACTGGCCCACACTGGTCCAGCCTCAGCGGTCCTCAGTGTAGTGTCATTTGTATTGTGTTTTGACCTTTGCCCAGATCATGATAAGACCATCCGTGCAAATGCCTTTATACGTGATGACCACGTCTGTTTCAGGATGTGCCTGATTGGGCGTTTCTACACTGTGGACATTGGCTCCCGGTTCAGTTGGGGACCGTGAAGCAGCATCAAAATGGTCATGGGGTCATCTGCTGAGTCCTGGCTTGGCCATGTGTGCTCCATGGTAGATGGCAGCAGCCAGCCTGTCCTCCCATCCCAAGTGCTGCCTCACCAAGAGCACAGGGCCTCAGCACCTGGTCAACCCTCAGCACCTGGCTGGCCATTAGCACCTGGCCGGCCCTTAGCACCTGGCCGGCCCTTAGCACCTGGCCACCCTTAGCACCTGGTCAACAGGAATGAACTTGGAGGTTGGGAGGTGGGGTCCAGTGAGCACCTGGGAGGCTCACAGGTCAGACACTTGGTTTCCATCTGCAGATAGAACAGACCCAGACGCCCAGGTGGATTCTGGCGCTGGCCTCAGCCATCGTCTGATGATTTTCCAGGGTCGGGCTGTGATGAGTACAGTCTCTGTGGACCAGTGAGAGGGATTAGACACAGAATCGCCTGAACTAGGCTGTTCAAGGTAGGCAGGGCCTGTGGTCTGCTTAGGGACCTACAACTTTCACTTTTCACTCTGTCTTTGCTGGCCTCTTTGCACGTGGGACTTAGGAAAAAGGGTGGCTGTACCCGCAACATGCTCCTGGGAGTGCCCTGCGAAACCCTGCCTGCACTCGCCCTGCCTGCTGTCGGCTTCCCTCCTGATGGAAGATTCCTGCCCTCTGCGGCTCTGCTGGGCTTGCCCCTTGGCGAGGGGCATGGCCTTGATGGGAGATGAATCTCTCTCCACGCAAGTAGCCCGACGCTGACAGCTGAGTGAGGAAACACTCCCTGGAATGGGCTCCGCGTCCTGACTCCGGCCAGAGGCAGCCCCTGTGCTCCCAGCGACAGCTGCAGAGCACAGGTTTGTAGTGAGGCGCTGGCTCTGAATCCGATTCTCATTGGAGTCCCATTTCCACGTCAGTGGTGCAGTTTTACAGCTTTCCACAGCGATAGCCCTACACAGCCGTCCCCTGTCGCCAGTATTTCTAACCACATGCTCTGCAGAGCGAGCCCCGTGCTATATACTAAGGCTCCGCTCCTGGGGGGTGGCAGGGCTGGGAGCCCGCTGGGAGTTTTAAGAGGTGAGAAAGGCGGGCGTGATGGTGACAGGTGGCTGTGAGATTTTGGAAGTTGGGTGACACCTTGAGGCTGTGGAAACATGGATTTTGTTTCTGTTCATCAGATGCACTTTGTTTCAGAGAGCAGCTCGGCCTAATGAGGGAGCAGGTGCCAGAGTGAATGAATGGTCTCGGGTGGCCGGGCTTCACGCTCTGTGCATACCCAGAGGGGCAGGTGGACGCCTGCGGTTCAGCTGCCGCTCCCGACAGTGCATTTCCTATGCTCGCAGGATGGCTGGGTTCCCCACTGTAAGATCAGGACATGGGGGGTCGAGACACTGGTTGTCGCCTGTGCCTAAGAGATCATTTTTTTAAAGGTTTTTATTGATGTTAGAGAGTGAGGGAGGGAGAGGGAGAGAGAGAGAAACATTGATGAGAGGGAGACATCAACATCAATAGGCTGCCCCCTGCACATTCCCTACTCGGGAATCAAGCCTGAAACCTGGGCATGTGCCCTGACCAGGAATCAGACAGTGACCTCCTGGTGCATGGGTGGACACTCGACCACTGAGCCACACCGGCCGGGCAGTCGGTTTTGCCTGTTAAAGCTCCACAGGGCATCCGGATGGCAGGTGTATCTTCCACCTTGACAATCCGTGACTCTTAGGGTCTCTTGCATCACCAAGATGTTTCAGCAATGGACAGATTTCGAGCAACAACTTCATCGCTTCTGTTGGAGGAATTACAGTGTCTGTCCACAGACACATCAGCACCATGAGGGAAAAACCCTAAACAGTTTTAAATGGACTTAAAAAAAACATGACAAGACCACTGAGTGCCTTAAAAAAAGTCCTCCTTCGGAATGTTGGAAGTCTTCCCCACACACGAGGGAGAGTTCTTACGTGGCTGCTTGGCTTGCTGTGGGCCGGTTTTATTTTGGACTCTTTGTAACCCAGAGTGAGGGCTGACATTCTGCTGTGTGGAGGAGGAAACACGAGAGGTACGGAGAGGTTTGGGTTGTGCTAAATTAAAGTGACAGGCACAGATCACAGGGCAGGGCCGTGCCCACAAATTAGTGCTTTCTAATTTGCTGCTGTGGAAAGTACGGCTGTGGGCCGCATTGTAATTTCTCTCTTGAATTAAAAGTTTCAGAAAGAAAGTCTGGTTTGCTCAAAAGAGAAATCCTGTAAAACGTAAGCCTGGGATCTTCGAAGACACCTACAGAGGGAGCACGGTTCTGCTGACGGACACGCTGATCTCAGACTTGGAGCCCTCAGCACCGTGAGACGCCCAAGCGGACTCCTCACTTCCTCACACAGTTCTGTGTGTTTTCAGATAGGGTGTCTGCAATGCTGTTTGAACAAGGTCTCAAGTTAGTTCAAACAGACGTGCGTGCATGCGTTTGTATTCATGTCTTTTTGTCTGTGTGCAGCCCTTGCTGGTTTTATTCCACATTAGAGGGAAAGAAGTAATTTGTGGAGGTCAAATTTCTGAGGCAGCCTTTTGACTAGCTCGAGAACTCACTGTCTCTCTGACAAAGAAACAAATAGAAAATTTCCAGTTTCTAGGCAATCTAATTATTTCCCTTGCTCTTTTTTATAAATAGATCTTTTCTAATGACTTGCACTTTTTATTTGCATTTGTATCACTTCATTAATCTTATTTGAGTGTAAGTAATTAAATGTGTGTTAAGGGCTGAGTGAATATATCCTCCTGAAATTTATATGTTGAAAACCTAATCCCAGTCTGATGGCATTTGGAGGTGGGGCCTTTGGGAGGGTGGAGCGCTTGTCAGAGGGATTAGTGCCCTTCTAGGAAGAGGCCAGAGAGCTGCCTAGATTTGTCATGTGAGGAGGGAAAGAGAAGTAAGCAGTCTGCAACTCAGAGAAGAGCTCTCCCCAGAATCTGACCATGTGGGCACCTGATCTCATACTTCCAGCTTCAGATCGTAAGAAATAAGTTTCTGTTGATAATGGCACTCAATCTGTGGTTCTTTGTTATTGCAACCGGGATGGACTAAGAGAGTGTGCACATTAGCATATCATTCCTGTGCACTTGTCAGTCTGTATGACCAAGATGGATATCGGCATTCAGAGACTTGTGTGAGCATCATATTCCATACATATCAAAAGTAAAATATAGAAGCTAAAAAAACCTACATATTTCAGAATTTACCTAAAATTAACATTATTTTAAATGTTGCCTAAAATAATCTTCGATTAGACACTTTTCTGTAATATGTGTTATAAAATAAAAAAAGGAGAGTGTTAGAAACATTATACTCAGTAATAGAAAGAGCAATTCTAAGGAGATAGAAAATAATGATGAGCCCTCAAATAAAATCTCTGAAAATGGAACAACAAAAAAATTACAGGCAGTAGAAACTATATACGTGGACGGATGTGTAAAATTTTTTGAAATTTTTGTGTCAGATGCCCTGTAACAGGAATGACAAGCAACAATTTATGATCTCACCAGGCAGACACAATTTTAACCAAGTGCTCAAAGTTGACACCCTATCAGTGAGACAAACCCACTACACATGTGTCCTGATATGAGCTGTGACATTACTCTTGTCATATTTCTGCCAAAATCCATAGCCAGACTCTCATTGTGAGATTAGGCAAGCCCAAATAGAGGGAGAGTCTAAAAAATAATTTTTACTTTTCAAAAATGTCAAGGTCACAAAAGATAAAGAAAGACTGAAGAGTTATCCCACAGAGAGAAGGGGACAAAGAGACAGACAACTCAACACGTAAGTAATTCTGGATTGGCTTCTGGACCAGGGAAACAAATTTGTTGATCTTTTACAATAAAGGGCATTATTGGGACAATTAGTGAAATTTGAATAGGGCCTGTAGATTATGCAATAGTGTCTTATCAATTTTATTTTTCTGATTTTGATTATGTAAGTGTATGTTCTGAATCTTCAGAGATACACATTGAAGTATTTGAGGTAGGGGGTATCATGCTTGCAACTTACTTGTACACAGTTATAGGGGAGAAAAACTCTTCATTTTCCCTATACCCCTAGGTCCTCCAGCTGTGGCCCTACCTGCAAATTAGACTAATAAAAGGAAAAATAATGGGGCCAAGGAAACAAGTTTATTAACACATGCAGCCCAAATACATGTGGGAGGAATCAGAGATGAGTAACTCAAAGCGGTGGTTAGAGCTTGGGCTTATATAACATCTAAACAAGAGAACAATACATTTTAGAAAAGTTCCAAGACAAAGGAAAAGGTATATAGGCTTCAAAACCTAAAGGGCAACAAAAAGGTGGGCAGATGAGTATATGGGAGAACTAATGGAAGGTTAGAGTTAGTTTAGTGAGGTTAGTTGGTGTAGATCCATCATGGTGTTCTAACAGAGTGAAATGCTTGGCTTCTCTGACTCCATCTTGTTCCACCCGCTGTGTTCCCATGGCCTTCAGGCAATCAGCTCCTGCTTTGTCTTGCATATAGACATGCTAATCAGTAGAGGAATTCTGCTTGGGGCTCCTCCCAATTTCCCTTCCCTTGTCATAAAAGAGGCCTGAACTCTGTACTTTCTTAAGTTGGGTTTGAGGAACTAGTAGGGCTCTCTCATCTTGGATGGCACCTTCTCAAACAATAAACCTTTTCTTACTCCAAACTCTGATGTTTGAGTTTTGGCCTTTGGAAGCAGCAGGCACATGGATTTTGGACCGATAACAGTACAAGCTCATCTCAGGTGATAAGGTGGTTATTTCCCTTTTGATATGGGAAGTGGGAGGAACCTTTTTAAGGGGGATGTATATTCTCTTTTCAGGCAGATTGGCAGAGGGCAGAAAGTTCATTCTTTGTCTGCTTTTTTGAAAATTGCCTCCAGCTCACAATAATTCTTATGCCAGACTGGCATACTTTGGGGTGGCAAACTTCGAACTCCTTTGTGACTCAGAAAAAAAAAATCTATAATAATAAAAGCGTAATATGCTAATTAGACCTGATGACCTTCCAGACGAAGCCAGGGCTGCGAGGGAAGCCTGTGTCCTGGGTGCCAGAGGGAAGCTGGTGCTGGCAACTTGGGAAAGGAGGCCTACTCTTGCATGAATTTTGTGCATTGGGCCTCTAGTAGTAATATAAGAAAGAGATAATGGTACTGTGATTAAAAATAGTGTTAGGGGAATCTGGATGAAGGATGTATGTCGTATTCACCTTAGAACTTTGATGTAAGTCTGAGATTATTTCAAATTACGAACTCTAAATTGAGTTTAGGAAAGAACATTTTATTTTCTCCTAAAATTTCAGAACCCCTCTAAATTATTTGTTTCTAAATAGTAATAAGAAGATGTTTATTTCTTTCTTTTAAAATATAAGGCAGCCCTAGCCGGCTTGGCTCAGTGGATAGAGCGTCCACCTGTGGACTGAAGGGTCGTGGGTTGGATTCCGGTCAAGGGCACATGCCTGGGTTGCGGGCTCGATCCCCAGTAGGGGGCGTGCAGGAGGCAGCCGATCAATGATTCTCTCTCATCATTGATGTTTCTATCTCTCTCCCTCTCCCTTCTTCTCTGAAATCAATAAAAATATAAAAGTAAAAAGATTTAAAATATAAGGCAAGTGTTTCTAAGATTGCCTTAAATTTATACCAACTAGTTAAAAATATTTCAGACATTGTCTTATATTCACAGAGCAGTATTGAGTGTTGACAGAGCAAAATAGCCAGTTAGAATGAAGTGGACCCATAGGAAGTATTTTCCTAATGCTGAACTCTTAAATAGCCTTTTAAATTCTTAAATAGAAGACCAATGTGGAATTTCAAATGTTATTCATTCTAATCATAAACTCAGAGATTGGTCCCCACCCTTGTGATTGAATGTGTTTTATGAGGAAAGAAACACTTATTAAAAAGTGAGAAATCATCATAGTGGGGATTTTCTGGGTAATGAGAGTGATGAGGTACTGGAAACTTGTAGAAGATCCTCTCCATCCTTGCGGACTGGGGAGAGCCAAGAATACTGGTTTTCTCATGTTCTACACGTAAATTTATCTGGACATTAGTTTGTATAAGGTTCAAGCTTTGACTCTTTTAAAATGTTTCTATTTCTATAAATTTACATTTTTGTTCATCTTAGGGCTTCCATTGCCTTGTGGAATCGCCTATTGTTGTTATTAGTCACCAGGGGCTCCCTGGGAATTGTGACCAAGGAGTAACAGCTCGGTCCTGCACGTTAACTCTTCAGTGGAGTAGGCTTCATACAGATTTATGTGTGTTCATGTCATGAAGAGTCTTGCCTCTCTCACGCAGCACTTTCTATTGGAACTATGATGAACTCGCAATCCAATTTTAATAATTAGGAGCGACCTACCTAGAGTCACGGTACCCTGTTTTAGAAAGACAAGTTCTTTCCTTGGCAACACTGATCTAATGAAGGGACATGGGCTGTGAAGTGTCATTGCCTGGGGTCCGTGCTCACGCTACAGTGGCTGAATAACCTTAGACAAGAAGGGTGAGCTGACCCTCACTCTTTGCAGATTCCGTATGTGTGGATCTGCCTACTCGCAGGTATTCATTTGTAACCAAGTCAATACCTATGGTGCTTTTGCAGTCATTCCAGGACATGCACAGAGCGGTGACAGTTTCGAGTTGCCCAGGGAGCACGTGCCCAGCCAAGGTCGAACAAGGCAACACCCTGCCTTCCTGTCTGAGCTCTCATTCTGTAAACAAGTGTCATTTCACGGTCTATTTATTGCCACGTTTTTCCTATTTTTATGGTTTTTGTTTGTGACTTCCATTTAAAATTAGCCTCAAGTATAGTGATGGAGGGCTGTCCAATGTCACGAAGTCCAAGAAGGCTGTGCAGTGCCTTACGGAGAAAAGTAACAAACAAGGAGAGGATGATGCGAGACAAGGTCAAGTTAAGGATTCTAGGGAGCAGTGGGAATCCACTGAGGATTTCTAAGGAGGGAAGTGGTAAGATATTTTAAAAGTTCTCTGCCGTGTATGGAATTGGGAGTGGAGGGAAGAGCCAGGGAATGCAAGGGACCAGCTAGGTCACTATTGGAGTCCCTGTGGAAGTGATGGTGGCAGGGGAGGTGGAAGGAGATGGTTTGGGAGAGATACTTAGGAGGTCAGATCTGCTGGCTTTGAGAATGACTATGAATGAATAGGCCGAGAGAAGACTTAGTAAGTGTTCTTAGATTGCTTGACTAGAGGTTCCACTTTCTAAAGAGGAAATGTTGAAGGAGAAACTCTGTGGAGAGCAGAGCCAAGAGTTTAGCCAATTAGATATGTGTATTTACATGGAAGACAGGGCATCAGTGTTCATTTGTTTTTCCCTTCTTAACCTGGCTGTAGCAATTTTTAAGATGATGTTTGTTCTTTTTCTCTCCCTGTCTTTCTCTCTGTGGTATCGTGTGAATCGGTATCTAAATGTGGTCTGTAATCTTTTCTTTTTCATGTCAATTTTCTGAACGTCCTTTTGCACACATTAGTTGAAGTCAGTGACACCCCGAGTCCTGAATTCCACCACTGTCCCCCAGCTTCAGCAGTTTACCTGGTCCAGGTTTCCGAACTGTGTCAGGATGCTAGGGAGAGAGCACTGGCCGACTGATCTGGTCCAGATCCTTGCACCGGCCACCGAGGGCCCCAGCAATGCGGTTCTCCAGTGGACACACCTGAGCTCAGCTGCTACTCCTGGGCCAATAGGACTGGGATGGCCATGGCATGGCACTCTCCAGGTCCTGTTTCCACTCTTAAAAATGTTTCTATTTCCATACATTTACATTTTTGTTCATCTTAGGTCAGTGTGCCCCAGCCTGTTGAGAGGAACACTACTGAAGTACAAAAGCTCTGGGTCCTGCCATTTAACTGACCACAGCGGGAGAGACAGGAGAAAGCAAAGGTTGATAGTTCGTGATGGTGCACTCAGCAGTGAGTAATGAGTAACTTTCTGAGTGGACAGAGGTCAGGGTTTACACACCAACTGCATAGAAAGGGGCGGGGCTTAGAGCTTCCCTGGGAAAGGAGGGGAAGCTATGCTGGGCTTTTCGATGCTATTGGACAGCTGGGGGCTTCATCCTTCCTGGTGCTAAGGGTCAGTCTTCTGTACAGTATCTTCCCTTCAGATAATTTTCTTTCTGTAGCTGCTGATTGTTCTGATGTTAAGATTAAAGTCATTTTAATACCACTTTGGTGGGCTGTTAATTAATCCCTTCAGACTCTAGGTTTCCATCCAGACAGTTCCAACCCATCAGTTAAATTACAGTGAAGGAAGGGATGCTGGATTCCTTTCTCCTTGGCAGCTCCTTTTTCTTATGCAAATTATTTGCCAGCTTTCTCCCCGGTGACCTGCTCTGCCTAACAAGAGCTATTGGGAGGGGTAACCCTTCTCAGGTCACAAAAGGTCAGTGCCCCTGACCCAGGGATACTAGTTCACCCCTCATTTGCATAACTTTGTGAGGCCACTGTGCTGACTCATCCCTGAACTAAGATCTGCTCCTAGTGACTAAACTTTGTCAACCCCAAGACAGACGACAGACACAGGGCCTGCAGCTTCCCTTTCTTGACACTCATGAGGAGGTTTTTAACTAATGGATAACTAAGGGTGCTGTGAAGTACAGGTTCACGGATTTCTTGCAAGTTTTTGATCTTGGATAAATGAACATGCTTTAGAACCAGTGGACGTGAGGTCAGGGCTTTGAGCAAAGGTTTAATCCTAAACCTTGGTTCAGTCCTTTCCTCTCCTGCTACATGAATTGGTGCTTTCTGGTTAGGAAACATTTTGTATCTGTTTACTGGTTCATAAAAACAGGAGTTTTCTTTTCCTCTCAGTCACCATGTTTTTGTAACCTGTTATGTGATTTTGCATGCTTTTTAAATTTTTTTAAATGGATTTTTAGAGAGAGAGAGAAACGTTGATTTGTTGTTCCACTTAATTATGGATTCATTGGTTGATTGTTGTATGTCCTGCCCAGGGATCGAACCTGCAACGTTGGTGTATCGAGACGACACTCTTACCAGCGGAGCCACTGGGCCAGGGCTGATTTTGTGTGCTTTTGATAACTATTTGGCTTCCAAGGAGAGGAAATGTTATAGGAATCAGCGAGAGAGGAACAAAGAACCAAAAATTACTACGTAGAAGTTCTAGATCTTCTAAAAACAATGAACTATTGTTCATTTTATTTGGCAAGTGGTCATGGATGCCTTGAATGTAGTCAGTATATCAAGCTTTTTGCTAAGCTTCCAAAAATGTGTAACTAATTTCTTGACAACATGGAGCAATGGGAGCTGTGAATGCTGACACAATTAGACAGAAATGGTCGCATCACAATAGCAAAGCCTCAGCATCTGCCACCTTCTCTCTCCTTTCTGGGGCTGCTTGGGTGTCCAAGACCTTGGCCCTCAGTCAGGACTCACTGGCCTCTTGTCCATCATGGCCAGCGTGCATTCTGATTGGTCCTCGGCACTCTGTACTGGTGTGAAATATTTTACATGTGACCTCAGGGTGTAATAAGCCAGAGCTCTTTGGAAAAGCAGGCTGAAGCTGGGCCAGGGCCAGACGAGCCCTGTGGAACCTTCATGCATGGGATCCTACATATAATTAAACTAAAAAAACAATCATAAAATAAGTGTCAGGAAATTCAACACAGGGTACCTTTTCCCAGGACAATGAGTTCAGTATGTTTTCAGAGATATTAAGGAACAAAATTGGTTCTGTTTTCTCACTGATTCAGTGCTCCTGCTTAAAGGTGCTTAACCAGGGGCCCCTGTTGACGTCGAAGTGTGAGAACTGTGAATTAGGGGTTGGTTCTGTGTACATTGTGAGCTGCTATCAGTAGTTGTGTTGGCTTCCAGCGAGTGAAAATTGTTTGCACAGCCATTAAGCATTCATGATAACATGTGAAGTCGTTTAAAAGAAAGGCATCAGCCCGGCTGGCATGGTTGAGCATCGAACTATGAACCAGGAGGTCATGGTTCGATTCCTGGTCAGGGCACATGCCTGGGTTGCAGGCTGCTCGATCCCCAGTGTGGGGTCTGCAGGAGGCAGCCGATCAATGACTCTTTCTCATCATTGATGTTTCTGTCTCTCTCTCCCTCTTCTTTCCTATCTGAAATCAATAAAAATACATTTTTTTTTAAAAAAGGCACCGGCCCTGGCCAGCGTGACTGTTTGTTGGGTATTGTCCCCTGAACCAGGAGGTTGCAGGTTCCATTCCCAGTCAGGGCACATGCCTGGGTTGCAGAATCAATCCCTATTAGGGGGCTTGCAGGAGGCAGCTGATCAATGTTTCTCCCTCTCCCTCTCCCTTGTTCTCTCTCTAAAAGTCAATAAAAATATATTAAAAATAAATAAAAGAAAGGTACTGCTTAAATTAAAACAGCACCATGAACAAATACGCATTCGACTTCTTGTGATGGAATAATGAAGCAAACTACTCCACCGAGGGGTTTACCACAGAAGCCTACGTTCATTACGCTACCGCTGTGCATATGGCTCCAGAGCAAACCCCTGCACGTCTCCCAGAGCAGACGTCCCATCCTGGCACCATCTCCCTGTGACCTCGGGTCCTCCTGCTGCCCTGGGAAGTGCTGGCTTGCAAAGCAGGTGGCGGGTGGGTTTCAGGTGCTCATTTTTCTGTGACTTTTCTCTGTAGGTGTCACAGCACATGCTAACTCCTTCTCAGCCCTGGGGGTCTGGTCGGGAGAGTAGGGGGATCCTCCTTTACAAGCCCGGGATATAGGACTGGCTCTTGCTTTCTTGCTTCATTTGCCATCATTAAGAGCCCATCTGACTGAGGAGATGTCTCGCGATAATTGCTCCCTTCTGCTCGATGCCAGTCTGAAAAGGAAGATAATTATGAAAAAAAGAAAAAAGAGGGGTGTAGAGAAGCGCCAACTGCCAGATCCCTTAATGAGTGAAGGATTTATCCAGAAACACAGCTGCAAATACCCATTAAATGTGTAAACTAGACTGAAGGGACTGGCAGAAAGGAGAGTCATAGTTATTTATTGAATTACTACCTTTTTATTAGTTTGAAGTATACTTGCATATGTTTCAGTTAGCCCTGGAGAGGAAAGAAAAATGTGTTAGCACAATTCAAAGTCATAGAAAGTGTTTTTTATTACGTTGCTATAACATTAAAAATGAGATGTGTATTAGTTAGGGCTGGATAAGAAGAGAAATTTAAGGAAAATGCTATTTTGGACATCCTTAGCTTTGTGACTTTAGGAAATAAAAATATTGATCATTTACTGAACAGTTATTATGTGCCAGGGCCTCATGGAAGTACTGGGCATCATTTAAACATCACAGTACCCTTGGAGGGAGCAGTATTCTCTACATTTTACAGATGAGAAAACCGAGATCTGGGTGATCTTAAGGGATTGGCCCAGATTCCCTTGGCTACTCAGAGCCAGATCCCAACCCAGGCCCTGTGCCAGCCCAGGCCATGTCTTAATCATACGAAGATATGTGTGTGTTGCCTCAGTCAACTTTCTTGGGTTAATTTTCTTAATTTTAAAATGTTGGGACAGGACTGGGTTTTTTACAACAAATAAAAGAGTCTTGCAACTAGAAGCTCATTGCTTTTTTTAAAAAACTGAAACTGAGCAGAGAGCCAACGTTCCTTCTGTACTTACTGCAAAAGGTCAAGGGTATGACTAAATGGTAATTATTAGCAAGTATTTGCAGCAATTTAAGTCATGGCAGGATTTTCCTTTTGACAGTTACTTGTATTAGTTTTAGTAACAGAGACATGGAAAGGAGGCATTTCTGAGCCTACATCTCAGTTGCTTCTCATTTCCCTCTGTCTGAACCCCCATCCATACCCCCATCTCATTGCCCAGAGTTGCTAAATAATCATCACATGACAAGCTGTCAACTCATCAAGGGAGTGATGAGTAAATGCAGGGGATACGCGAGGGAAGGAAATGCAGGCGAGGAATAAGAAACATTCCACTGATTAAGAGAAGGCACTTGTTCTGTGCGGTTCAAATCTGGAGGTTATTAAACTCTACATCAGTCAACAATGTGTTCCTTACTGCTCGAGGGAAGAAGACATTCATTCTGTAGCAGATCATAGATTCTTCTGCATCGTGCGTCGTTCTAAAGACACAGCTAATTTAAATGTATGGGACAAGGTTTTCCATTATTTCAGTAGAGTAACACCTCATTCTTTCGTTATCATGCAAACATTTGGTGTTTCGTGTAAGTGAATAAATAAATACATACCACAATCTAGCAGTTTTATTTTTAATAAATTATGATGGAATCTTACAGTTTTATTGAGTATACCATATAGGCAAAGGAGGACATATAGCATACATGTATTGTTAATGAAAAATAATAAGCCGAAACCGGTTTGGCTCAGTGGATAGAGCGTCGGCCTGCGGACTGAAAGGTCCCAGGTTCGATTCCGGTCAAGAGCATGTACCTGGGTTGCGGGCACATCCCCAGTAGGAGATGTGCAGGAGGCAGCTGATCGATGTTTCTCTCTCATCAATGTTTCTAACTCTCTATCTTTCTCCCTTCCTCTCTGAAAAAAATCAATAAAATATATTTAAAAAAAAAGAAAAATAATAAAATGAATACCCATGTACCCCAGCACCCAGCCTAAGAAAGAGAACATTGCTGGAACTTTTGAAGCCCTGGCTCCATTTCTCCCCTCACCTTCGTAACCTTTGCCCTGAAGGAGGGCGAGTGAGCAGGGGAGGAGGACTGGAGATGCATGTGTGCCATGCTCACTGGCATTCGGTCACATGGAGACTTCTCTGGGGAGATAACATTTGGGCGGAATTCTGAGTACAGTGAGCAAACCAGCTATGGGAAGTTGTGGTGATAGTGGGTGGGAAGTGAGGTATGTCTGAGGAACCTCAAGAAGCCCCCAGTGGCCAGAAGAGAGTGAGCAAGGAGGGGGTGGTAGGAGATGGGACAGAGAAAGAAGCAGAGGCCAGAAAATGGGGGGCTTGTACAAACCCCTCCCCACACAGATTCGCTGTCATATTTTTATTGGCCTAATGGTGCTCTGTCGGTGTGAAGTATTTTAGTAGCATCTGATGAGATTTTGTTCTCTTATTCTCACCATGATTCCTTCAGCCCATTATCCGGTGGCTGAGAAGAAGAATGTAATAAACTCCTTGAGATCAGGAACCGGGTTCATTTCGCTCTGTGTCAGAATTTCCAAGCTCCGTGACTGGTGAAAGGAAGGACCTTGCTAATATTTGTGCAGTGAATGGAAGGATCTCTCTGTTTCCCTCGGAGGAGTCTGGGGAACGTTGCCACGAAGTAGAGCTGGTCTTTGCATCGAGGCGGGAATACTGCTGTTTTGCAAACACCCCAGAGGCATGGACCTTGGGAAAGGGCAGCTGTAATGTCTTCCCAGCCTTGAGTTGTTGCATGGATGAGGCTCATTACTGTGAGGGAGGGAGAGCCTTAAAGTCTGACTTCCTCTCCTTAAGTAGAAGCATAGAATGCAGACAAGTGTAAATGATTCCTACACGGTTTCATGACTTTGGTCTTCCTTCGGCTGCTGTTCTGAGCACCAGGTTTTGCTAGATTGAATGGATCTGGTTGAGCTGGTCTTAACTTCTGTGCCTCCGTCCCCTGGTTGTAAAATGAGATGATGTAGCAGCTTTTGCCAACCACCTCACAGAGCTTCTGCATGGGATGAGATTAGATGGATGTTGGAAGCTTCGGTTTGTCTGTTTTAATATATGAGAAATGGTTAACGCTGAAGTTAATTTTTGATGTGTACAGCATAATTTAACTTTGAAGAACAGGTACACACTGAACAGCTCATTGAGACTGCCTAAAGGATATGACTATACAGTTGGCCCTTCACATCCATGGGTTTCATGCCTGGATTCACTTGACCATGGATTGAAAACTTTTTTTTAAATTCCAGAAAGTTCCAAAAAGTGAGACTTGAACTTGTCAGATGCCCAGCAATATGCTAAATCCATGCAAATGAGGTGATGTGTGAGTACACCCTGCAAATACAGGTTGTGTGCAATAGTATGCCATTTTTGTACCAGGAACTTGAGCATCGTGGATTTTGGTATCCATGGGGGTCCTGGAACCAATCCTCCTTGGATACTGAGGGATGACTGTACTTCCTTCCTGTACCTTGTAGAAGAATGGAACAGTTATGGAAATTGAGGGGCACAGTAAGGCTGTCCTTTGTGAATTTCCTTTTCATCCTTTAGCCTCTTTGAGTATGATGGGCTTTTCTGCATAGAATTTGGGAAAAACTTCCTAGCCACTTTAATAACCTAGGGACCTCACTGGTGGAGAGGTCCCTGTAGGTGGTGGACAGAAGTGAAACCTTCCCTCAGTGGTTCAGCTATCAGATGTTTCCGAATCAGTGTAGCAGTTGAAATCTTCAGTAAGTTATACAACGATTATTTACTATTTTACCTTTTGCACTTGTGAAACTTGAAATTATTACACAAATTTGGTATCACAACAACACAAGAAGGAGAATGGTCCTTATGGAGACACTTCATGATGTCTCCATCACCTAGGAAAACAGCAGTGGTGAGTTGGAGTCATTATGGAAATCACCGAGAGAAGAGGGTCTACTATTGAGGAAAGGCGGATTTCAGGTGGTCTGCGTTGATTACCCGGCTGGTTGGTTCTTCAGCTTTCCACGTTACCTCGGAAGCCACATTTTTGCCTGTGTCTTCACACCAGGTTTGAACTTTGATGATATGATAGCTGAGATCAAAGTTTGGGGCATAAGACAGAATGACTAAGACCATGGAGCAGTGGCGCTTTGGCGGGTCGACAGCCGATGACAGTCCTCTTCTTTCTCTAATGAGAGCTTCTCCAGGGATCGGCGTGGGGCAGGTCTGCTGTCCTTTAAGTCCCGAGGCCGCTGTGGTGTTGGCCAGCGCTAACAGAGGGAGGTTGGATACCATCTCTTCCCTGCCGTGCTCTGAAGCTCCGGCTTCGCTCTTGCCTTGGACACTTGAACACGACCCCCTGCGGCCAGCTTGGGGATTAATCAGTGTTCACCGGACAACTCCTTTGAATTTCAGGTGCCCATTTGAAAGATGCGCCGCTCTGTGAAGTTCACAGCCGTCGAATGCTGTAAGAATGTAGGACCACACCGTGGAGTTGAAAGCACAAAGTGGGAATGTGGTCTGCTTTTACAAGTGACTTCAATAAAAGTGGATGTGTTTTTCCACCGATGGGAGTAGACAGGAAAACTACGATCGCGTTCTCATTCCTTGCAGGCTCCGATGTAAACCTCTGGGGCCAGAGAGCTTTTTATTCGATAAAGCTGAAAACTTACCTGTATTTCTCAGCTTTCAAGTTATGACAGTCATTTGCAGCTGTCAGATATAAAGATGTTTTGGACACCACCCAGGGATAATCTCTTCCAAGTTCCAAGTGCTAGAATGTGAGAGTTGATAACAACATCCTGAGGCCTGTCAGAAGGTGCTTCTGACCCCGCGTCAATTGCATTCACTTTGTGAGTTCTTTTTCCATCAGGGGTGATGGGATAGCAAAAACCCTCAGCTGTCTTGCACCTGCAAAACAGGAGATGTCCACAAAACACCATTTTCTCCCCTTTCTCAAGCGAAACTTGCTAAATTTTAAGATGGTGAAATGAGAGAAAGAAGAAATCTGGTTTGATGTGAATTTTTCTTACCTTAATTACAAAATGTAAGAATTGTGGGAGAAAAATATCAGGATAGAAATAAAGACCAGATGACAGGGCTAAAGCCTGCATGCCTTATAAACCTCCTGTGTTATATTTTCTATGCACTAAAGACTTACACACACACACACACACACACACACACACACACACGAAGTGTCCTTGTCCAATTGGATCAACATTCAGGTGAAAGCAGAAGTGCTCAAGTGAGGTAAAACTTCAGGAGACCTCTGACATAAGCATGTTTCAGCAGGCTAGGTTTTAATCTGATGCTTGAACATGTTCAGTCATAGATTCGGTACCATATGCAGCAGAATCAGTGTTAGACACCGGCTTTATCAGCGCCCCTGAGTATCCTTGAAGTCTCATATTGGTAAAGGCATAGCAACCGGAGAATTTGATTCGAAGGGAACCTGTACCAAGGGTTCCACTTTGGCTTCCTTCACCGCATAGTGGCCCAGAGATGGGGTGTCTGGGGTGTTTTCTGGCCTCTGTCGGCAGAGGATTCCTGATGTCCGAGAGACCTATGGGGGGGGGGCAGGGTTCTAGTTAGAACTGAACTGAGTGAGGGAGTCATATGTATGGGTGTGGCCTTTTACTTCAAGGAATTGGGAGTGAAACCCCCAAGAAGAGAAGCAACAGAAAAGCGTGTGTAAAGGTGCGCCCCAAACCCGCTTTTCAATAGGGAGAACTTTGAAGGAGGGGCCGCTTTGGAAGAAAGTTTCATTTCACATTTGCTGTTGGAGATGCTTGTGAGATGACTGAGGAGCCGTATCAAGTAGGAGCTGGGTATTTGGGGAAAGAGGGAAGGAAGGGAAGGAGGAAGGAAAAGAGGAAGATTTGGGTTTTGAATCTATAATTTAAAATTATATGAGGTGCTCGCTTCGGCAGCACACACACTAAAATTGGAATGATACAAAGAAAATTAGCATAGCCCCTGGGCAAGGATGACATGCAAATTTGTGAAGTGTTCCTTATTTAAAGTCAAATAAAATATATCTATGGGATTGGATAACATTGCCTAGAGAGAGCGTCTAGAGAAAGAGTAGGATGCAGAAATGAGCCCTATGTTAGTTAGGTGTGGCTAAGCTGCGGGTCCATGATGGGTCTGTGTGAAGTCCCACCATTTTGTGACTGCACCATCTGGGCAGAAACTCGGTCACATTCCCAGCCCCTGAACGAATACTTGGCAGGAAGTAGTACTGTAATACCCAGCTTTGTTGAGATATAACAAAATCACTTTCCATTTCCACTCAGTGTCCATTTCCACTCAGTGAGAATTGACCGGTGTCTATAGTCCTGGAACCAGCGCCACAGTCAGGAGTCAGGCCATCGTCATCTCTCCGCAGGGTTCCCTCGTGCCCTGTGCAGTCAGGCCCCCACCTCCCCAGGCCCTGACAACCACCGATACGCTTCCCATCAGTATAGTTTTGCCGGATCCAGAATCTCATATAAATGGAATCATGCCATACGTGGTCTTTTGTATCTGCCTCCTCTAACTTAGCATAGGGATTGGAAGACTTTCTCTGCAAAGATTCAGACAGTAAATATTTTAGGTTTGCAGGCTTCTTTGCAGGAAGCGCTCCGCCCTGCTGTTTGCCGCAGGGAAGCAGTCTTTGACAGTGTAGAGCTGACTGGGTATAGCTCTGTCCCGATAAAACTTTGTTTATAAAACTAGGCAGAGGGCCGGATTCTGCCAGCGGCTGGTGTGCTGACCCCTGACTTAGTATAATGCCCTGCAGATACATGTCTGTTGTGTGTAGTAATCCATTCCTTTTATTATGGAGTAGTCTTCTGTTAGGTGGATGGCGTTCCAGAATCTGTTTACCCACTTACCAGTTGTTTCTAGTTCTCGGCTTGTATGAATAATGCAAGTCATTGTGTGGGCATGTGTTTTCATGTCTCTTAGAGTAAATACCTAGGAGTGGAATTGCTGGGTCATGTGGGAAATGTATATTTAATATTACAAGAAACTGTCCCCACTGTTTCTTAAAGGAATCCTACTATTTAACCAACAATGTGTAAGAATTCTAGTCTTGCTGAGTGCTTTTTTAAAATAGTTTATTGATTTTTAGAGAGAGAGGAAGGGAGAGGGAGAAACATCGATGTGAGAGTGCAACATTGATTGATCGGCCGCCTTCTGCACACCCTACTGGGGATCCAGACCTCAAACCCCACAACCTGGCATGTGCCCTGACCAGGAATCAAACCTGCAAACTTAAGTGCATGGGATGACACCCAACCAACTGAGCCACACCGGTCAGGGCTTGCTGAGTTCTTTTAAATGTTAATGGTTATAAATGAATCAACAACAATATATTATTAATAGTTCCTGGTGTCAGAGTTTTTTAATGTGACTTTGTTTTATGATCACTTATTCTCTCTTATGGCTTCACCAGATGTTATTAAACCAGTTTCCCATTATGAAACCTTAAGGCTGTTTATACAACTTCCTGTAGAAAACACCGCAGCCTCCACCTGTGCAGAGGGCACTGAGGTCAGCGGGCACTCACTCTTTCATCTTGTCAGTTACTGGCAACCACAGGTGCCTTTACTAGTCAGCAGCTCTGGGGTTTGGGTTGAAAGCCTTTAGAAATTGGAGGAGCCTAATCTGATGTCACTTTGGGGTAGGTGATCACCCCACCCCCTCGTGCGTATGCTGGGGAGTACCCTCAGGCCGATGCTGGATTCTTCTGTCGGTCCCCCAGAGTTTAACGCTGTAGTACGTGGCCAAATTAAGTTTTGCCTGGAAAAATTTTAAGTAGATGTTTGAAATGTCTGTCTCAGTTTTTATTTTTTAAATCTCAGCCAAGTTTCATAAACCTTCACGTGAAGCCGGGTCACTTCCCAGTGAGCTCTCTGGTGCCGGTGTCACTTGATTTGCTGTTTAGGTTCTTCACTGTAATAAACACATTAAGTGCTGGGCCCGCAACCAGAGAGCAGGGTGTCGGTGTGAGTGCTCGTGCCGAGGCCGCGCTCTGCAGGCGGGATGCCAGTCAGATCATTCCTTGTCGGTGGAAATGAAGTGGTGCTACCTGCTTAAGAAAGAACCCCTCTGGGAGAGGATCTCCAGGGAGGGGAAGGGTAAAGAGATAGAGCCTGCATCTCCCGGAAAGCAGGGCCCGAACCGAGGGGTCCTGCAGAGCTGTGTCGCAGCGCCAGGGTCAAGTTCGGGGCCTGTCTCAGCACCACGAGCCTGAAACGCTCGGCCATGTGATTCTGGTCCTCGGTGTCAGAGTCAGAAGCCAGTCCACTGAGTCACCACTCCCTGTTGTTACGTGAGGACGAGATGGGAGGCCAACAGGGATCCATCTTCTTCCTTGTGAACAACACGGGCCGTGAAAGACTGGACTTGCCCCGTCACAGAGCTGGTGTTGCCCGGCTCCCACTCCGTGCCAGGCCCTGCTCGAAGCACCTTCCATGTCTCAAGGTCAGAGGAAGCTCAGTGCGATGGTTCAGCCCACAGACTTCAGACCAGCGAACTCCCTAATCAGCCAAGCGAGTGGCTGGTCTCCTCGGTGAGGGCCCTACCAACCCCTGTGGCCCAGGGCTGGCGGGAGGCTTGACTGCATTAATACATGAGAACTGTTCAGCGGGGCCTGGCACCCAGTGAGTTATGGAAGCATTAGCTCTTGCCGTCGTCCTCTTCTTACTCATCTCAGGAAAGCGGCGAGATAGGTGCTGTGGTTTTCCCCATTTCACGGTTGAGTCAATTTCGGCGCAGAGAGCGATTTTCCGGAGACCGCAAGGCGAGGAGGCAGTGAAACAGGGTCCCGTCTGCGGCTGGCACTGCTTACTCTGCTGCTCCCCACTTACTAGTAAGAAGAAGGAAGTGGCCCTGCGTGGTAGATGTCACCCGCAGGAGAGCAGGTCAGGTCTAGCAGGAAAGGGCCGTCTCTGGCACTAGCCTAGCGGCGTGGACTTTCCCCCTGGTCCCTCCGGGCGACTCTACGCACCCATTCACTCGATGGAGCTCAGCAAATCGGCTGGAGCATCTTCTCTTTGGAGGAGTCCTCGCTCAGTAAATGGCATCACCGTCCATGTATCCTGTGACGTCAGACAGAATCCTGCGTGACCTGGACTTCAGCCTCCTTCCTCCCCTGTATTCAGTCCATCATCACTTCCTGCTGATTGTTATTCTTAAAGTAGCTCATCAGTCCTTCACCTTTTTCACCTCTAACGCCAACTCCCCCCTCCCAGCCCGAGCTGCTGCCCCCCTCACTTTCTCACCAAGCTCCCCCCGTCCATCTGTGCCCTGTTCCAGTCTGTCCCCTGCAGGCTGAGGTACCATGCAAACCTGGTCACCTTGTGCCCCGGCTGAAACACCACCACCTTCTCATTGCAGTTCAGAGCCGTCTGACTCCCAAACCGGTCCTCCTCCTTACCCCGTCTTGCCTCCGTGGAGTCGGAAGCTCTGGGGTGTAATTGAAAAGCTGAACAAAGTTAGACTGTTAGCATCGAGTGGAACCGGGTTTCCTTTGACCGCCTTTATTAAATTCCTGCCGCAGATAATTAGGTCCTAGAGTCTGACCCCATTACCAGCGCCATCAGCAGCACTCAGGCTGTGCACAGAGATGTATAGTGTCTGGCCTTTTTTCTTGGCGAGGCCAAGCATATCGTAATAGAAAAGTGAGAAGATGCATGTCATGGCGGCCTATTCTCATTTTCCCCACAATCTTCGTAACTAATCTAGCTAGTTCGTTCTCTCTCTCTCTGAGTGTTTTTAGTATTATTGGCTTGTTTTTGGCATAACTGAGTCCTTAGCCGATATCAGCAGGTTGAGCCCAAGTTTGTTAGAACTGAGCGAAAATGAAAAGAATTAAAATCACCAGCATCCAGTCACTCGCCAAGGTGCGTTTGAAAAGGCCCTCAGTCAGCAGCTCGCCAGCGCTGAGCTGGTAGCCCTGCCTGCTTTCCTCTTACCGGGTTTAGCCTCACCTCTTCCAGGTGTGCCGGCAGGTTGCAGGGAAGCATGGCCAGGGGAAAGTGAAGGGGAAGAGCATTTAAAAAAAACCCACCCGAGTGGTCCTCAGGGTGGTGGTAAGCAGATGGGTCACCTGGTGCAGTCAGGTACTGGCTTTCCTGTAGAACTGCAGGCCGCCTTCCCCTAGTTCGTACCATGGGTTTATTTTTAAATCAACGTGGTAAGACATTTCTGGATTCATGTGAGGCTCTACGGAAGAGAAATCCCTTTGTTCATCAACAGCGGACGCTGGCCCCTGGGATCCACTGTTATCTAGGTGTTTGTGTGAAAAACCTGTGCATGCCGATAACGTGTGCCCTGAAAGTACTTTATCTCAAGAAAAATTGGGGCATACCTCTGAGGGAGCCCAGATTAGAAACCCGAAGGAAGAGATTTCTAGCCTACAATCCAGGGAGCTTGACAGGGCCCCCCAAGGTGAGAGATAAGAGAGAAGACTCCACAGGGTTTGTCTTCCTGGGAGTTTGTGCCAGAGGCTAAGATATCTGAAACCCAGAGAATGAGGAAAATTCATGTTTTTAATGGAAACTTCCCAGAGAAACACATGGAAGTTCTACTATTTAGAGCCAGGGTAGGACACCTGGGAGAGGGGCTGGTCATCATTGGCCCCTGGGCCTTGAACCCAATGAATCCCAGCTCTGAGCAGCTGGGACCAGTGGACCAGGTCTCCCTCTGTCCAGCTGCTGGGGGGACAGGACATCACCATCAGCAAGAGGGCAGCTCTATGGGCCTGTCTGCAGGGGCCCGGCTGGAAGGACACATGGAACTGGTGAAGCTGGGCAGTAACGGTGGGGCAGGGCTCCCCTGTGCAGAGAGCACCCTGTGGGTTTTCTGTAGGGATTCGTCAATGCCTGAGCTCTGAAGACTGCACCCACTTCTCTGCGCAGAGAAGGAACCAGGGCAGGGCTTTGCTCACCTCCACGCTCTCAGAGGACTTTCCTGCGACCCGAGCCTGCGGTCAGGAGAAAACGTGACGTCTTCGGTTTCATCGGGTTGTCTGATCAGGCAGGTGCGACTCCCCACCTTTGCAATGCAGGTCGCTCTTTCCAGAACCTTAACCCTAACCTTCCTCTTCCACTTCCTCCCAACTCAGTCACTCACCTAGAAGCTTGCGCTCATCCTTTAAACCCAGAACAAAAAAGGTCTCCAAATCCATAACATGTCCTTGGACTTGAGGCCAGTTAGGATTTCTTTTGCTCTCATGGCCATTGTCTAGTTCTGTTATGATGATCAAGGGACAGAGGGTTACCATGCGGTGGGACCTCTGTCTTTCCCTGGAGGAGGCAGGTCCCCCATGCTTGGTAATCCTATATAATAAAGAGGCAATATGCAAATTGACCATCACACCCTCACACAAGATGGCCACCCCCATGTGGGCACAAGATGGCCAGCAGGGGAGGGCAGTTATGGGCAATCAGGCCTGCAGGGGAGGGCAGGGGAGCAGTTAGGCGTCCATCAGACTGGCAGGCAGGCGAGCGGTTGGGAGGCAGCAGTCCCAGATTGGAGAGGGTGCAGGCTGGGCTGAGGGACACCCCTCCCCCCAGTGCATGGGCCTCTAGTTAATAATAATAATAATAATAACAACAACAACAAAATTAACACCACAGCTGGCCCTGGTCTAATTGCGTATGTTCAGTCTCCACAACAGTCCCAGGAGAAAGGTTCTGTTGACCCAGTGTGACAGATGAGGACATGGGGGTTGGATGTGCTATGCAGTTTGTCTGGCGTCACAAGCTGTGGACCTGCAGAGCGGGATTAAGGCCCAGGCAGACATCCGACTCCCACTGCTCCACAAGCCCGTGCTCAGCCGGAGGAGGACATTCTCAGGGACCCGAGGAGGGAGAGGGGCAGCGGGGATGCCATCCTGTGCGGGTGCCCGTGCGCATCGCGTTAGGCACGGCCCTTCCCAGTGACTAACTCTGCTGGCTGTCAGACGGGAGCCCGGCGCCACAGCCCAGCACCTGCCTCTGAGGAAGGTCCTCCCTGTACCCTGATGCAGTGGAGCTTCCAGGGTGGCTGTGAGCTGGGCTGCTGCTGGGGAGAGAGGGAAGGGGAGTTGCGCGTGTTGTTTTTGCATCAGCGGGTTTGGGAACTTGGAGGGTTTGGCTGGCAGGGTGGTGTGGCCTGCAGTCTGGGTTCTGAGATAGGGAACTGGCCTGGGCTCCCACTCCTCCACGGGGGATGTCAGCACCCCTCACGGTGACAAGGCTTGCAGGGGGAGGGAGCTCAGGGGAGAGGGGAGGGGGCTGGGAGGAGGGAAGCCTCAGCATTACAACAGCTGGAAAGGAATTTGAAAAGCAAATATCCAAACCCGGAACCAGGAGGGAAGTGTGTGCCTGGGTCTGTGAGATAATGAACTTTCCATTTGAGATGCGACTCCCTCCTCGCAGAGCTCCAGGCAAAGCGGGGCTCTGGTCTCATCTTACTTTGGCCTCCGAGCGTCTCCCTTGCTGGTTCTGGCGATGGGAACAGTGAGCGGCTGCTGGAGGGAGCCCTGGACGTTTCCTGTGCGAGGGATTCTGGATTTTAAAAATGCATTTGTGGCCTGAGTGATTCCTCACCCTTAAAAGAACCTCAGGTTCACTTTTAAGGAAAGAGTGATTCATTCCCTTGTCTGAGAGAGATTTATTCACGTACTGCTGGCCATGCCATCTGCTCAGGACCCGAGGTGCAGAGGTGAATAAGGTCTATCACCCGTGTCCCTGGGGAAATCGTAGAAACCTCTGGCAGAAGTTGAGCAGGTGCCCGGTAGGTGCACTGCAAACACTCAGGAAGGGGCAGCTGCAGCTGGCCGGAGCCGTGGGGTCAGGGGTCCCTCCAGGAGCTGGCCCAGGAGACAGGCATTGACCTCTAGGAGAGGGAAAGACCGTCCAGGTAGAGGGGTCACCGTGACCGAAGGCAGGAGGCAGGGGAGGCTGTTGTGCCTGGAAGTGGCAGCAGCTAGGCGAGGTGAGAGGTAGCCAGCCTCAGTCTGGGAGCTCACTCTCCTCCTGGGGGCCCGCACACACCTGGAGAGTACCCTGACCGGGCCAATCTGGGGCGGGCCTCCTTTAAGCGGTGCTACCAGTGGCCACTGCAAAAGGACTGTTGGTGATCTGAACACCTATTTGCCACGTCTGACTCATAGCCATTGCCTGTGTCTGTGGGGATGGGCGCAGGGATGCAGTTGGTGGGGAACGGTGCCCTGGAGATGCTCAGAGGCAGGCTGGGCAAGGTTTATGTGCTCTACTCCCCGAGTCACCATGCGGAGATTGAAAGCAAGAGGGGAGACATGCAGATTCCAGCTATCACTACTACAAATACTCCATTTCTCTTGCTATTGATCTGCGGCCAGTTTGCACAGTAGAAGCTGCAGTTAATTGAATGTTTACTGCCCCATGTGAATTGGAAAGAGTTGCTCAAAAGAAATGGGCTGCTTTCCTGGAGACGGTCCCACAGATGCAGGTGATAATAATTCAACACAGGCCTAAAGTCAAGTGTTTTCCCCGCCACTTTCCACTGCGCGTTTCTGGCCAAGGCTGTTTGGCAACAATTCTTTTTTCCTGAAAAAACCAAGGAGGCAAGTGGTCTCAGTGCATCATTTCCCAAAGCGTATCCCATAAGAAACCAGTGCCACGGACGCATGGTGAGGGAGGTGTTTTCTGGACATGTACATGTGGGAAATATTGTATATTGCACATAAAGATTCCACCGTCTACATATATTATATTAAAGGCCCGGGAAGTCCCATAGTAAAGGAACCTTTTAAAATGTGGTATAGTGATAAAAAATGTACTATGGAATCTGACAGATGCAGACTTGATAGAGGAGGCACTTAGGCACCAGCAGAGCCTGAACGGTGGGCCAGGTACGGAATGTCACCTGGGCGGAATGTCCTGGGTGTGTAGCAACGGGCAAAACTGGGAAAACGAGGATTATAGGCAACACCTTACCCCCAGGGTGAGCTTTATTCCCCTAGCATGTTGCTAGTCATGCAGTTAGACCCTCTTAGAGTAGGAACAAGGGCCAGAGAATAGCCTCCTACAACTCCCATACAAGCTCTAGCACTGCCACTCCCTTAAGCATTAAGGCCTCAGTACAACGAGGTCCTGATCAGCATCAAATAATCTTAGGAACAAAGCCTCAGGTCTGTTGACCACAGAGACAGAGTTCTGGTCAAACTAGAGATAGCATCTAGGTCTCAGCTATGTTTCAGCTCCAGGCCCAGAAAAGCAGCAAAACCAGATGATATGACGCCATGGGTGACATCAGGACCAGATTCAGTGACCATGGACCCCTCCCCTAGCACCGACCAATTAGAGACCAGAACCCTGAAAGAACACACCTGCAAAGCTTATGAATATTCTATTGAGGTCCTTCCCTGACACCTCCCCTGACACCTCCCCTATGGTCCCTGCCTTTGGAAAACAGATAAAAGCTCTTAAGACGAGGGACACAGCCTGCCAGCTCTGTCTGTCTGAGGAGCATCCGGTGCCTTGCCCCTCGTCGTCCCTCAGGTGCGTTATCTTTTTCCTAAGCTCTACAGGCCCTTCTTTGCCTCTGGAACTTATTTCCTGAGTTCATTCGGCCCTGCTGGCTCACTATTTTGACTTCTGTGATTTTCTAAATAAACTTCTTGTGCTGAGTTTGTGGTTCTGAATTCTTTCTTAGGCAAACTGAAGGGCCGAGGTCTAACTCCTCCGTTAACAGTCTGAGTTCTGGCTGGGCTCCGCGTGTGACTGTAGCATCCGGCAAGTTTCGAAATGTCTCTGCATCTCAGTTTCCTTGTCTGGAAGATGGCTTAGGAATGGGACCTGTTTCATAAGGTCACTGTGAAAACACATAGTGTAGGGACTGGTTAGTCATTTTTAGGTAGTGTGCCATGCAGGGTTTTACAAGAGACTTGACTGTTGTTGGTTTATTTTTGTTTTTGTTTTGTATTGCATTGAATTAATTAATATGTCAAAGAAGCAGTGTTGGGTGGGAAATGCCAGACTGAGAGGAGTGCCTGCAGGACCTGTGTGATTTCTGCTCCCACTGAGGGCTCCGTCAGAACTGTGACCTGCAGGCACCTGAGCTGGAGAATTGGGGAACCAAACTGTGGTGTCCACTGGGCTGCCAAGTGGAGCGTGTAACTGCAGTGTGTGTTTTGGGTGCCAGTCATGTCTTCGGGGAATGGCAAGTTTCTAACGCAGGCCAGTCAACAGATGTGGGGGGTAGGGGTGGACCTATTCCTTGAGCTGAAAGCCATGAAGAAACAGCAAACACAGAAGGAGCTAGCTCTGTGCCCTTCTCCTTCTACTTCAAAGGGCTCTACTCCCACTGGGGACCACACAGTTCTCTGTTGTGGGGGTCATCCAGGGAATTGCGGGGTGTTGAGCAATATCTTTGGCCTCTACCCACTAGATCAGCGGTTCTCAACCTGTGGGTCGCGACCCCTTTGGCAGTTGAACGACCCTTTCACAGGGGTCGCTCGCCTAAGACCATCCTGCATATCAGATATTTACATGACGATTCATAACAGTAGCAACATTACAGTTATGAAGTAGCAACGAAAATAATTTTATGGTTGGGTCACAACATGAGGAACTGTAGTTAAAGGGCCAGAAGGTTGAGAACCACTGCACTAGATGCTAGTAGCACCTCCCCCTTTGTGACAATCAAAATATCCCCAGATGACAGATGTTCCCTAGGGGGACAAAATCACTCCAGCAGTTTCCCTGCAGAATTCTTTTGTAAAGGAAATTTACGTTCATAAAGGACATTTTCATTTGAAAGGTGTCCTTTTGTCCCCCAAACCAGGAAGAGAACTACTTCCGAGTCAGCTTTGTCCTGAGAGTGCCTCGCTGTGCACAACAAACCTCACTAAGCGCCCCTTTTGTCCTGCATTTCCAAGTCACCTTTGGACAAAGTACACCCCGCCAGAAGCCGCCCCCTGTTCCTTTGTTTAGCCTCTTCTTCACGCTTCATCACTGGTGAGATGACGCAGAAGCTCTGAATTCTAACCACCTCTTTGGATTACTGAGTTCCCTGCAGCTTTGAGCTTGGCATGAGTAAATAAATGCTTTTTTTCCCCTTTCGAGCTAACCTCTGTTCATTGAATTTGCAGCGTCCAGTTGCTGCACCTAAGAGGGTTGAGGAAGGTTTATTTCCTCCTCTGCGCGGTGCACTGAGAGTAAAGGAAAGGCTGCCTGCAGGGGGTGTCAGGGCCCTTTCCCTGCCTCCCTCACCTGGATGCCAAGGGAAATTGTTCTCTATTTCTTTTTCTATCAGGACCGCTCAGCATGTAAATATGGGACTTGTGCTCCCTCCCCACCCTCCCCCTAATTGTTAGAAACCTCTTCTCTGTCACAAGTGGAATTTGATGGCCAGTGGGCCAGAGGCAGCTTTCCTGGGGAGCAAGGAAGGGACAGAGGAGCCGAAGCAAATGGTTTCTCCAGCTGCTCTTCCCCACTGGCCTGCCGTGTGGCCTCCACAGGCCCATCTGTCAGGGCCCTTCAGTGACGTCGTGGGCCATATGGGTCACAGGGACAAGCGTGTTGGTTTTCCCTTTGACAGCTCCGCGGGGACATCCTCCCGCGGGGACATCCTCCCGCAGGGACATCCTCCCGCAGGGACATCCTCCCGCAGGCTTCTTTTCTTTTCTCTCAACAGGTTTTGCTTGTGTAATAGAAAGACCAGACATAGGACAATAGGGTTTAAAGCCATTGTGGGGACCCAAAACTAACACTGTATGGAAATTTCAGAATAATATACAGATCAGGTATTTGGGGATTTTATGAAGTCTGGGACCTAATCAAGCTGCTTGGAAAAACATGTAGCAATGTTACAGATCATTTTTTAAATATATATTTTTTTATTTCAGAGAGGAAGGGAAAGGGAGAGAGAGACAGAAACATAAATGATGAGGGAGAATCATTGATCTGCCATCTCCTGCATGCCCCCCACTGGGGATGGAGCCCACAACCCCAGCATGTGCCCTGACCGGGAATCAAACTGTGACCTCCTGGTTCATAGGTCGATGCTCAACCACTGAGCCACGCCGGGTTGTGCTCTTTAAGAGACTGCAGGGAGGTGCATTGCCAGCACATTCTGAGACATGGAGGACTTTGGGCACGAACAGTGTGCAGACATAGACGGATTTCTAGATGGGAATCAGGACAGGTTTCTTGCCGTTGTCTTGGAAACATAACCCAAAGCTAAGGAGACATTCAGCGAATGATAAAGAGAATTTCAACTTGCTGAGGGGTTACGGGTCACATCTAACGGACATGTAGAGTTTGGTAACTAACTCCCAAATAAAAAGTGCTTCTTCATCTCATTTTCACTCAACTGTAAGCCATTTGACATGCATATGAAGGCTGTAGAATCTTTAAATTTATTTTTTTATTAGTAGATTTGTTGGGGTAACATTGGTTAATAACATTATACAGATGTCAGGTGTACAGCTTTGTAACACAACATCTGTATGCTCTATTATGTGCTCTTGTAGAACCTTAATATTATAAACGGAATAAAGTAAATCAAACAGCAGACAAGCAGGCCATTGGACAATTCCACACCGATTCCTAGTTGCTTCCGGGACTCCATAGACAGTTAGTTACCTTACAAGGCAGGATGGTTGGAATGTTTACCAGCTGTGGAGACTTCCCATTAGTGGTTCTTAAGTTTTAGTTTGCATGAGACATGTTCTCTCAGGCTGTGCACACAGGTCATGGCGCTTGTCTCTAGGGGGCAGTTTTGACAATACCAGACGTGGTTTTGCTGCCAGTAGCTCTGATGAGATGTTGGTGAGGGAGAGGATGCATTCAGCTGACAACCCTGTGTGATGCGCCTGCCCGGCTGGTAGGATTGTGGTCCGGGTGTGCCTTCTGCTTACTGCGCTCAGGTGTGGCGGGGATAAGGTGACGGATCCACGCCTGCTGTGTCCAGGAGGCAAAGGACACCACCCTGGCTACGCCTGGCCAGGCACTGGGCCTGGTGTTCTTGATCCTCGGAGAGCCTGATGAGACCGTCTGTCTTGCGTCAAGCTCAGCGATGGGTGGCCTGATCGTTAGTAAGTGGCCCGGCGGCCTTGGTAGCGCACCACTTCCCTGGAGGATGATTTTGCCGTCAGAGGACATTTGACAATGAGGACATCCCTGGGTGTCACTACCGAGAGAGGCTATGGACGACTGTGGGTGGAGGCCAGGGATGCTGCTAACCACCCTACAGTGCACGGGGCGGCTCTACAACAAAGGACTGTGCCCCCAAATGCTCACTGGGCCAAGGGCGAGAGAGCCTGGGCTAGAAGCTTCCTTTCCTGCATTTCATTGGAAGCAGCAGCGACTGTATCCAGAAGCCTGGAGAGCTGACCCCTCATGGAAAGATGAGTTCAGGAGGGTAAATGTGGGCTTCTGAGGATAGCGATGTGGACCTGCATTATTCCTTCTGCAGCTGTGCTCCTGACTCCACCCCGAGGGAGCCTGGGGCGCCCTGTCCTTGCTGGTTAGTCTGAGGGAAAGTGATGAGGCCTAATTGCACTGGGTTCAGTGAGTTCCCGGGGGTGCCCCCCACCTGTCTGCGCTCAGTGGCTGCTGTCTGTGTACACAGCTCCCTCGCCGCCTCTTCTCCATGGAGACCCAGGGGCAGCCTCGCCATTGTGTTCTCACCTGCTCACCAGGTTTTGTCGGAACAGCTTGGGGAAATCAATACCAGCTCCAGGGGAGACAAGCACCCTGGCTTTTGATTCCTGGAAGGCTCGGTGACTCTTTCTGTGCAACCCTAGACTGTTTTGTGTGGAGTCGGGAGGAGGGTGCTCCCAACCCATTCTTCCTTCTATTATTTATCCTCTTGCCCCTCCGGAGTGTGGGCTGTTTGTGTTGAATAGAGTTACCTGAGTCACACCGAGTCTGTTTTCACATTGCAGCCTGCTTTCTTCTTATTCTAGGGCGTGTAATTGAATCTGGGTCCGGAGTTGAATGGTGCCCTGCGGATATAATACCGTGTCCTTAGAATTCGTGAGTGCGTGAAACACTGTACAGGGCACAGGAGGAAGCCCCGGCACCCATCGCCTGCTTGTCTTAGCACCTGGCGGCTCCATAATTGTTTAACCAGTCTGGTGGTGACTGGTCACTTGTTCCCAAGTTTTGGGAATTGCAACCAAAACCACAGGCATTGTTATGGTTTAGTTAATAATGATTCTTCAGGAAACATCTAGAAAAGTAAAATTACTCCACATGAATCCAACATTTCAAGGCTTTGGGGCAGTCTTCCCATAGTCTCTCTGGAAAGTTGTACCAATTTGTACCCTCAATGGATGTGTATGGACATGAGCTTTGTCTCTGGAAGTCACACCAAGGGATATGTTGGGAGTGCCCACGTGGTCGAGAGCCCTGTGCATGAACCTACCAAGTTATGACTCAGCAACTATGAGAACTCATTGTTACTGTGGCCTTTGCTTACCTGGCTTCGGCGTCACCTGTTTCAGGAACACGCCAGACGTGTTCCTGCCCCGGGACCTTGGCACTTGCCATCCCTGAGGCCTGTGGAAACCTGACACTTGCCCCCTGGCTTACCTCCCCCCTCTCAGAGGGCTTTCCTCACACCTGCCTTCTCAGTGACGCTTCCCCTGGCTTCCCATTTAACATGGAACTACTGCCCCTTCCTCCCAAATGCACTCACACGCCTCAGCTTCTCCTCGCCTGCGCCATTTCTCTGCACGCCCCTCGGTGCCGTCTAACATCCAGATCCCCAGCATTGTGGACAGCACAGTGTAGGCTCAGTGAGTGGGTGCTGAGTGAGTAGATGGGTCCTCACTGGTCAGCGCTGATGAGCCGCACAGTGGGCTTCCCTCATCGCCTGGGCCAGAGGAGCCGCCGTTTCGTTTGGGTTCCTTTCCTTTCCTTGTCAGCTCCAGGGAAGCTGTGACTTACAGGACTGGTTCTGTTGCTGAGGCTGCCGTGATCAGCTCTGTCGCTGTGGTCGCAGTGATGTCCACCGGTCCCTGAGAGAGGGCAAGGCCCACGTGCACGCGGCCGATGGATATTCACACCGAGGCCTACTTCTAAAACCACAAGAACCCGCTAGGACATGGGGCAGAGATTTGGCAGTTCCCAGAGGAGTGGACCTGGGACTTGGCCGTTCGTGTCCAGGCTCACTCACTGTGGGAGAAATCCGGGTTGAAAGTGCACCGAGATCTCCTTTCTTCGCGGCGTCAGGTGTGCTAACGGCAGGCTGTTGGGGAGGCTGTGTTGGTAGGCAGCCTCATCCGTTGCTGGAGGCAGTGCGGACGGCACAGCTCCAAGGAGGCCCATTGGAAACAGCCATGAGAATTTGAAACTGCCTCTGCCCTCGTGCCCAGCAATTCCACTCCGCCCCGCTCTGGGCAGGATGTATTCACGTGTGTGCAAAGCGGTAGATGCGTGAGCTGACTGACCCGCCTCCTTTGTAACAGCCACAGGGAAGAATCACCCAGGGGCCCGGCAGAGGATGGGGTCATCAGATAGGTGGTCTCCATGCAAAGAACCAGGACGCAGCTGTGAGAGCAGCAGGCGCAGTATTTGTGCGAATATAGAGAGATTTCGAAGAGATACAAAGTGAAAAGACCAGGGGAGAGAATGCTGCCTTCTGTATGCAGGGGGAAGGGCGGTACATTTTTGCATTTGCCTTGTGTATGTGAAGACGTTCTAGAGCAGCGGTTCTCAACCTGTGGGTCGCGACCCCTTTGGCGGTTGAACGACCCTTTCACAGGGGTCGCCTAAGACCATCCTGCATATCAGATATTTACATTACGATTCATAACAGTAGCAACGTTACAGTTATGAAGTAGCAACGAAAATAATTTTATGGTTGGGTCACAACATGAGGAACTGTATTTAAAGGGCCAGAAGGTTGAGAACCACTGCACTAGAGGAATACAGAAGAGACTAATGACACTGGATAATTGGAGGGAGGGATGGGGGTCTGAACTGAGACAGGGTGGGTGGTCCACTTCCAGAGGAGGGAGATTCTACATTGCATGTCATCTCACACACACACACACACACACACACACACACATTCATGTGTTGAATCATGTGCGTGTTTGACCTGTTCAAAAATTTTTTAAGTTAGCCTGGCCAGCGTGGCTGAGTAGTTGAACACTGACCTAAGAACCAGTAAGTAGGTCATGGTTCAATTCCAGGTCAGGGCACATGCCCAGGTTGCGGGCTCAATCCCCAGTGTGGGGCGTGCAAGGCAGCCAATCAATGATTCTCTCTCATCATTGATGTTTCTGTCTCTCCCTCTTCCTTCCTCTCTGAAATCAATAAAAAAATGATTACAAAATACTAAGTTAAAAGGTCACTCTACAGGAGATGGCTGGGCTGGGAGAGGATTCCCTTACCCCCTTGTATCAGCAGCGCCGCTCAATCAAATGAGGATCCAGGGTTCGCTCTGAACGGCCTGCACCTCCATCCCTCAGTCCCTCCGGGAAGGTGCCTGGTGGGAGTGGGCCTTGGGGAGGGGGTGTGTTGCACGTGGGAGAAACTCAGGCCTGGCCCCTTCCCAGTGACATCCTGGTTGCTATAGTGCAGCTCTGTTTGTGACACAGAAAACATTGTAGAGAAACGCTGCTTCCTGACCTGACTTCCTGGGCAGTCTGTCCTTCCGGAGCTGTGAGCGCGGGCTTCCGTGGCTCTGGCCGGAGCGAGGCCAGCTCCCGGGACCCGGGGTAAGGGGCGCCTGCTTTCCCGTCCAGAGTCACAAAGCTGCCCTCCCAGGGCCATGTCCCCGGCAGCTGGACTCTAGGGCATTGGCACCTTCTCCTCCTCTGTCTTGTCTCCTCCGAGCAGCCAGGGGTGCAGTTGGCAGCTGTGTCTTCTGTCCCTGAGCCGTTACTTGTACCTCAACCACCAGTGAAAACAGGAAGTGATGAAGCAGGCCCGCCTCGCGTGTGCTCTGAGCGACCTTCTTTCTCTTTGTCATTCCTCACCAGGGATAGACACGTGTGGCCGTCCGCACCGCGGGAGCCCGGGGCACCAGCGTGGGACACGGCTTCACCATGCCGCCCCCTGCGGACATCGTCAAGGTGGCCATCGAGTGGCCGGGCGCCTACCCCAAGCTCATGGAAATCGACCAGGTTGGTAATTCGCGGAGCGGTGTGGGGTTGTTCTCGGTGTCCCTTCGGTTCTGGAATTTTCGCAGACATTGATGGCTCTTTCCCCCTGGCCTCTCCCTGGCTGTGCTGAGTCTGTGCAGTAATAGTTGCAGTATAGTTGGTTTCTGTCCCACACACAAGGGCGATGCATGGCTGCTTCATTCGCCCAGCATCTGCGTGGATGGTGTCAATACAGGGATTGTGGCCTGGCCAGCGTGGCTCAGTGGTTGAGCATCAACCTATGACCAGGAGGTTGATTCGATTCCCGGTCAGAGCACATGCCCGGTTGTGGGCTCCATCCTCAGCGTGGGGTGTGCCGGAGGCAGCCGATCAATGATTCTCTCTCATCATTGATGTTTCTCTCTCTCTCTCCCCCTTTCCCTTTCTCTCTGAAATCAATGAAAAAATATTTACTAAAAATAAATTCCAGGGCATGTGTCTGAGGCTGTGACGAGGCTCAGGGACAGTGGCCTGCGGGCTCCAGGCCAGCACACAGCAGGGCTGCCCCAGCCTGCCTGGCGGGGACTCACGGACACATGCAGACCATTTCATCACGGGCAGCACAGAGCTTAATTTTTTGAATCATGTTTCTATTCGAATTTGGCCGGAGCAGCCAAGTGCATTGGAGTAAGGGCTTGCTAATGAAATGAGTGTCACGGGGCTCAGTCTTGGATCCCAGACAATTGTAATTTTGAGATTAGTGTAAACTGCACTGTGAGTCTAGTATATTGCCTGGCAGGTGACAAATACTCAGTAAATGTTGGCGGAATGAAAACCACATCACGGTGACTTAAAAGGTGATTTTGCCCAGGAAGCCTCCCCTGGCTTGGATCTGGGCGGTCCCTGGGAGTCGCTGGCACTTGCTGTTGTAGTTCAGGTTCTCTCAGGAGGGTTACCTTGCCCCCCAGAGCAAGTGATTTAAAGAAAAAGGGGATAAACCTCAACACGCAGTGAAGGGGTTCCTAGAGCAAATAACACAGGACTCCAAACGGCTTCCGGCCTTTGCAGAGTCAGGGTGCCATGGCAACTCCACTTCTTATTTATGTTCTTGATATTATTTTATGATTATAATCTGTACTGATTTTTTTCCTGGTTAGATTTTATTATCTGGTTGAAGGTTATATAACATTGTGTGGATCCAAATAACTCATTAAAATAAGTTCTACACAACAAGTCAGAATTACTGGAGCTTGAGTGTGAATGTAAGACAAGGTCAATGTTTAGGGTTGTTGTCATTCGGCCAGTGCACCACTGTCAGCATAGCTCAGCCGTGGGCAAACTACGGCCCTCGGGCCGGATCCGGCCCGTTTGAAATGAATAAAACTAAAAAAAAAAAAGACTGTACCCTTTTATGTAATGATGTTTACTTTGAATTTATATTAGTTCACACAAACACTCCATCCATGCTTTTGTTCCAGCCCTCCGGTCCAGTTTAAGAACCCATTGTGGCCCTCGAGTCAAAAAGTTTGCCCACCCCTGGCATAGCTGCTCCCAGAGGTGGTTCTGTGTGACTCTGGAAGCAGCCCACTTGGGTCCAGAAGCCCGCCCAGCCGTTTTCTCTTCATTTGTGCCAAACAGCTGTTTGCCCTTTTCACGTGCTGCTTGAGAGGGTCACCAGCTGGATTACGCTGCGTCTGGGACTGCTTGGTGCAGACAGTGCAGTCAGGAGGAGGTGTGGCCACACCAGACAGAACAGCGCTTCCTTGAGATGGGAGCTGGCTCCCGGGCTGGCGCGATGCTCCGGTGTCAGGGGCCCAGCTGCCTTCTGTCTTGTTGCTCTGCCGTCTCCGTGGGGCTGAGCACCAGTTGCCCGGGCGGCACCTGGGAGCTCATTAGACGTGAGAATGGGGGAGCCCACCTCAGATCTTCTGACACAGGACCTGCAGTTTCACAAGACCCCCGTCTGGTAGTGCAGAGCTGCACACCTGGTGCCCGAGGCTGATTTCTCAGGAGAACCACCTGGGGCCCCGTCCCAGGAGATTCTAAGTCAGAGATTCCAGTAAATGATTTCCTCTGGATTCTGCCACGGCTGGAGCGGTTGGGAGCGTCTGCTTTAAGACAGCAACTCCTGCTGCACACTCCTGACTCCCGTGGAGGCAGTCCTGCCCCTGCCGTGGGGTCTGGCCTTTGCTGTGTATTAATAATTTAAAAATATATTTAAAAATATTTGGGGCCCAGCCAGTGTGTCTCAATGGTTGAGCGTTGACCTATGAACGAGAAGGTCATGGTTCAAGATTCCCAGTCAGGGCAAGTGGTGCTTGGGTTGGGGGGCGTCCAGAAGGCAGCTGACCAATGATTCTCTCTCATCATTGATGTTTCTCTCTCTCTCTCCCTCTCCCTTCCTCTCTGAAATCAATAAAAATATATTTAAAAAATAATACAGTGGGGCCTTGACTTACAAGTTTAATTCATTCTGAGACTGAGCTCGTTAAGGAGCTCGTTAACTCAAATTACTCTATCAACTCAATGCAAAAAATCAGCCGAGAGACAGCTGGTATCTCAAAAAACTCGTTAGTCGGGAAACTCGTAAGTCAAGGCCCCACTGTATATTTTAGAACAGTTTTAGGTTCACAGAAAAATCACGGCAGCTCAGGGCCCAGCCTGGCTCCTGGTCATCTCCCTGTTTGATGGACGTACTTGTCCCTGTGGAAGCTTTCAGCTGCCTACAGAATTCACAAGCCAGTGCTGGTGAAGCTCTCCAGGGTGAACCTGAAAGGGGGGTTGAGAGGCTGCCGACTGTGGGAAGCTGTTTCATGCGGAGGAGAGGTCGTTAGACGTGTTATTTATGGCTCCGAGCGCGGAAACTCCATGCTCTCCACACAAGGAAATAGATCTGGCCTCCTCTCAGGGAAGGCGGGCCCGGGCCATCTGGGCAGGCGAGGGTCCTGTCCGTCATTTCAGGGAGGCTCAGGTGCGTCTCAGACACACCTGGGCCAGGTGGCCAGGCAGAGGGTCAGGCCCAGGGGCTGATGGGAAGGTGCATGGCTTCCATCTGAGCCCTTCAATCCTCCTCCGGTGGCTGCCAGGCTTTCCTAGGTGGCTGCGGCCACAGCAGCTGGGATGGAGCTGTTTTCACTGGGGAAGCTGTGAGGAAAGATTCTGTTTGAGGAAGGTCTACCACAATTTTTTAAAAAATCACGAATGAGCCTCGAGCTTCCTAGTGACCTGAGATTCGAGTCAGATTCCTTAACTGGCCTCACGGAGCTTCCACGATCCCCATGCATCAGCCCCAGTTCACGTTGCCCGGGGACCTCGTGCTCCTCTCACGAGCTCAGGTGTTTTGTAGAAGCTGCGCCTTTACAGGTGCGTCCCTGCGGCTTTACAGGCATTAAAAACCCCCTGAGGCTTTGTTCTAACTAACAGCGAGCCTGCTGGACTGCCTCCCGCCTTATCAGCGCTCCACGCCTCTCACTCCCGCTCTGGTAAGCACATGGGGGGGCGGGATAGAGCCGCCTTAGAACTCAAATCCTTTGTGATCACGTTATAATATAGCCATTTCTCCATCCTTCTTATTTCTTATACCATTCCTTGGCTGGTAGCTTTGATTTCATTTAATATGACCTGTGGGCGTGGATCCTAAGCCCGGTGGTCAGCCTGTGTCTTACACACACGGTGTCTGGGGTCCATCGTATTGACCTCAGTTTCTGGCTTCCATAGTGAACAGTAAAGATAAGAATGGAACTTCGGTGTCCGCCCTTCTCTGGGCAGAAACATTCCACGGCCCCCTGCCTGGTAGGGTTGGGGATCTCATTTCCCTGGAAGAAACACAGCTGCCTGTGCTTTTGGGCAAGTGTGTCCCAAACCTGAGGTTTTCCCTTGACCGTCCTGCTTGTGTCGTATATTTAAGACACGATTCAAGCTGCATGGATTTCATGTACCCAAGGCCTTTTGAAAGCTTATTGATTGCACAAAGCACAGTTAAGTGTTTGTGCTGGACATCGGAATTCAGCATTCTGTACATAATAATGGTCCTAGTAGCAATAATAACAGCAGGTGCCATCTGTCCAGCACATGCCGTGTGCCAGGCAGCAGGTGAAGTGCCCGGTGTGGAGTGGTTTATCTCCGCAGCACAGCCCAGCGAGGCGGGCTTTAGACTTTCCCGTTCGTAATCGTCGGAGGCTCCTTCACTTGGCTGAGATCACACAGCTGGGAAACTCCCAGTTTGAAGCCAGCACGTAGGACACTAAAACCCAGGCAGTTTCTACTAAATCATAAATCTGGTTGGTAATTCTTTCTTAAATTTATTTCTTTTCAGCTTTATTGAGATATAATTGACATAAAATTGAAAGATATTTAAAGTGAATACCCTGATGATGTGATGTATGTCTCCATCGGGAAAGGATTTCCCCAGTCGAGTTAATTAATACATCCCCCACTTCACGGTTATGGTTTCTTCCCCCTCCCACCCCTTCGTGTGAGAACATTTAAATTCTATGCTCTTAGCAAATTCCAGTTATGCGGTACAGTACATCAGCGGGAGTGACTCTGTGTTCCATGAGAGCCCTACTCATCGTGTAGCTGAAGGTGTGTGCCCTTTTACTGACCTCTGCCTATTCCCGCCCCGGCCCCCCACCCCTGGCAGCCCCTCTTCTGCTGTTTCTGTGAGTTTGACTTTATTTTAGATTCCACCTGTGAGTGATTCCAGGTGGTGTTTGCGTTTCTCTGACTTACTAACGAGTTCCGTAGTTCTCTTGTGTCTCCCCATCTCTCACTCTTCTACGGGTTGGCTCCTGCCATTCACGTTTGAGCAGATACCCAGCGTGGCCACAAGGCCTGCTCCATCCACTAACCACGTGACTTCCAGGGACACGTGTCACGGAAGCAAAGAACAATTAGAGAAAATGTGGCCAGTGGTCTGGGTTCCCACCCAAGGAGCCTACCTGGAGGGAGAGAGAGCATGGAAGGCTGGTTTCTGGGAGGGGCCGTCTGGCGCGGGGCCCAGGAGCATGGACGTTGGGTGGACTGATTTGGACTGGGAATCTGGGCTGCTACTTAAGTGCTGTGTGAGTGGGGACAGCCTCCTGCTCCGTGAGGAGAATTGGCAACATGCACACATGCTTTCTGGCATCTGGGCCTTCGGTGAGATAATCACTCAGCACTCCGCTTAGCGATGCTAACCATTAGGAGCCAATTATGGTTTCTTCCGAGTGGCACACACAATAGAACATGCTTCTTAGGTTTCCAGCAAGACTGGAACCAATAATGTAAGCGTCCTCTCCGATGCACTGAGGCCAACTCTTAGGAGAATGAAAACCCGTCATTCCCAAAACATCTCAATAATGAGCGCCTGGTCAATGGAAATGACCTGAGCTCCACGGAAAGAGTTTTGAATTCAGACCTTTAAGATAACATAACACATACATGAAGAAGGTGCTTAGTGCCCTTGGACCCTCCATGTAGCAGTGGTGCAGACTGTCCGTATAAAGGCTCCATCGCATCAAGCGGGTGAGACTGCATCTCTGGAGAGCGAGGTTCCAGCCTTGCGCTGCAGAGGTGAAAAGGCACGGATTTTCCTGGCCTCTCCTTCCCCGAGAGGTTGGGTACATCGGCTGTGGCAGCCTCAGCACTATTGACTGTTGGGCCCAGATAATTCTTAGTTGCGGGGTCTGCCCTGTGCGTTGTAGGATTTGAGCAGTGTCCTGGCCTCCACCCACTGATGCTGGCAGCATTTCCTCCCCTAGTTGCGACAACCCAAAATGTCTGCAGACATGGCCGAAGGTCCCCCGCAGGGGACAGGTTCCCCCTGTTGGACTAACTCAGTGGCTCCCCGCTTGCTTCTGCATCAGGGTCACCTGTGAAATGTATGGAATGCACAGAGAGGATTATTTGGAGGTGCATTTTGGGGCGCAGGGATGCCTATTCCTATCAAGCCCCTTGCTGGGGATGCTGTTGCACCTGGACCCAGATTTGGATGATTGTGACGCCCTATCAGCCTCCATCCGCTGGTGACACCTGACACCCACAGTAAGTTTCAGTGGGTGCCCCAGATGTCATGTGGTCCTGATAATTGCCCCTCTTCCTACTTTCCAGAGGGCACAAACACAGCGCCGGCAAGAGCTCCTTTCATAAAAAAGGTGTTAGGCAGAAAGGTGAGCCTGTTGCTGTCTGTGCTGTCATTACAAGGTGGTGTGATGCTGGGACAGGAGTAGCCAACCCTCATCTGATGTTTGCATCTGTTATATTGGGTAACAGCTGTTTCTTAAACTTCCTCTAAAATAAAGTGACTGGGCTACTTCCCCTTCCAGTTTTAGCTCGCTCTCGCTCTCTCTGTGTAATGGACCCTGTATAGTCTCATGACATCCTAACGGTGGCCTTGCTTTGGAAGAGAAAGACTGGAAACATATCTCTCCCCTTGCCCGAGAGCTCGGTTTAATTCAGCAGGAACAAACTCTAGCCTCCGCTTTCCCTCCTGATAATGGACAGAGGGTTTTGATTTGCTTTCCAGGCAGGTGCGGGTGCTATTCCCTTCCCTCTTCTTCCCTTGCCTAGTTCTCTTACGAGGAGCACATTGGGAAACTCAGGACAGAGCCTTCCCCCAATTGTGTTTTCTTGAGATCTGCTGACTAAGGCATCTCACGTTGCTAGAACATTTTGTACATGTCACCCTTTGGACTTCATTTGTGTGTTGGTCAGCTGGCCATTTGTGGCAGGGCATGGAAATGCCTAGATTTCAGCATGCAGAAGGTTCTGGGTCCCCAGAGAAAGGCTGGTATGTTATCTGTGGGGATATGTAGACCTGCACGATGTGCCCAGAACTTGGAGGAAATGTGAGCAGCCTCAGGGAAATAAAATGTGTGCTTTTCTGTTTTCCTTTTTCTAGATTTCCAGCAAATGGATTCGTGAGTCCTCTAAGTTAATGGCACCAATATTGTGCTTGACAGCCGCCCCCATCCCCCTAATCTCACATAGCCCTTCGAATAGCAAATCCTGTAGAGCAGTGGTTCTCAACCTTCCTGATGCTGCGACCCTTTAAAACAGTTCCTCATGTTGTGGTGACCCCCAACCATAAAATTATTTTCATTGCTACTTCATAACTGTAATTTTGCTATTGTTATGAATCGTAATGTAAATATCTGATATGCAGGATGTATTTTCATTGTTCGCGACCCACAGGTTGAGAACCGCTGCTGTAGAGTCTACTTCCTAAATGGCTCTTGATTCTGTCCACCTTTCCCCAGCCTCATGGCCACTGCTGTAGCTACTGCCACTAGGTGACCAGTAGCAGCTCAGTGGCCTCCCATGCACCCTCCAGGCTAAAGCATTCTGCAGTGGCTCTCCCGCTGCACTTAGGATAAAATCCTTGTGGCTACTACGGTCCTGCTCTCCCCAGCCCTAGACGACATCACCAGCCTTGCTTAGAGTCCCTGGGGTTTTCCACCAGCGCCTCTATCTGGGATCTCTCTCACCTTTTATGAAAGTACACTTCTCAGAGCCTTCATAAATGCCATTCTGAATTGGAAAATTTACCCCCCTCATTTGTCTGAATTGGAAAATTTCCCCCCCTCATTTGTCTGAATTGGAAAATTTCTCCCCCTCATTTGTCTGAATTGGAAAATTTCTCCCCCTCATTTGTCTGAATTGGAACATTCCCCCCCCCCATTTGTCTTCCTGTTCATTTCCATCCCTCCTTAAAGAGGGTCTTCGCTGGCTCCTCAGACTAGATGCATTGTAGCATCCATACTTACTCACTCTATGATGTTCTGCATGGAACAAGTGCCTGGAATAGGGCCTGGTACGTGGTGAGTTCATAATAAATGTTGGGCAAAGGAAACAGGTGATATTTATACTTTTTCTGTCTAATGATACCGATAATTAAATATAATTATGAAAGAGAGCAGCCCTGGTGAGAGGAACATCCCTTCCCTTATTACTACTATGCATTTAAATACACTATTACATTTCATGGATTGACATTATAAAGGTCTAATTTCATCCTTCCATCAAAGACATCTATAGTCAAAAGACAACCAAAAGACTTTGAGAGAAGTGCTGTCACGTTTCAAGGTACTTATAGATGGATCATTAATTACCGTGGGACAAGTTTGTGGTGACCTATTGGGATTCACCAACCTCATCACCATCCGGTGCTCATAATTTCTGGCTGTCACTTCTTTCTTGACCTCCTGACCCATATAAACAACTACCCATCTTCCTATTCGTCTTGCCCATCTAGATGTCCCTTGCAACTCAAACTCAACATATTCAAACACCCCTCATTATCCTTCCTCCCCTAAACCTGTTTGGTTTTGCTTCTCTTCATGCTTTCATTGTCTAGGTTTCATATGTGAATGCACACTCAGTTTGCTGAAGCTGAATCTATATGTCTTCCTAGACTCTTCTCTCTTCCCTCAGTTTTTTTTTTAATCCAATCAGTTATCTCAGAAACCTTGTCTACATCTGGGTCTCTCTTATCACATCTGCTGCTGCTCTAGCTGGCCCTCTTTCTCTCTAGAGCAGGTGATCTCAACCTTGGCTGCACATTAGA
>NW_005871066.1:1728834-1750129 GCF_000147115.1 Myotis lucifugus
TTAGAAATCTTAGAAATGAAAAGTATATATACGGAAGGACAAACATAAAAATAAAAATAATACAGAAAAGTAAAAACGAACACGTAACTCTAGAATGGATTTGGCTAAAGAGAGAATCTATAATTTAGGGGGTGGAAATGAGAAATTTATCCAGAACACAGCCCCCAAAATAAAGGAATGAAAAGCTATGAGTGTGGCATTGTGCTTTCAGAGAATGACAGTTTGAGAATTGTTTTGTGAGAGGTAAAATCAAGAGGATTAATTGGATAGCTATTGCTGTAGCCTTGGCAAGAAGTGATCATGTCATGGCCCAGGGCAGTGATAGGGGAAATAGAAAGAAGTGAGACACATGTCTCATCAAGACATATGTGAAGATTAAATTGACAGGAAATTGATGATTGATTATATGTAGGGTGATAAGGGAGGATAAAATGTTAAAGATGATTCTAAGATTTCTTGTATGAACATCTGGGCAAAGGGTGGTGACAGCTACCGAGATAGAAAAAAAATAGTGGAGGAATATTTAGGTGGACTCAAATTCTTCATGGAAACCTTACAAATGGGTTCAAGAAAATAAGCAGATATCTATATGGTTGGACCTCTTATAGATTTTTAAAAAAATGTTTTTATTGATTTCAAAGAGGAAGGGAGAGGGAGAGAGAGATAGAAACATCAATGATGAGAGAGAATCATTAATCAGCTGCCTCCTGCACACCCCACACAGGATGGAGCCTGCATCCCGGGTATATGCCCTGAGCGGGAATCAAACCGGGACCTCGTGGTTCATAGGTCGATGCTCAACCACTGAGCCACCGCAGCCAGGCTCCTTTTGATTTTTCTTCGGGTTTTGGTACACTGGCCAATGTGTCCACTTAAGTGGTCTCTTGGCCTCCATTCACACTTAATTATGTCAATTATGTCACTTTGCTGCTTAAAAACCTGATGGGTCCAAATCATCAAGAGTTGTCTGTAGGATTTAGACATTTTTGCCTCTAGCTTGCCCTTTTAGAGACATCTCTCTCATACATATGCCATTGTCAACTCCTCCACACGAACGTAGCCATGCCATTGCATTTGCTGAGCCTCCACCAGAAGTGCCCTAAGCGATCCAAATAGCATCTATTTTTAATTGCTTCTCTGTGCCCACAGGCAGGATAAAGAAGAAGGTTCAGAGAGCCAACTCTGAGATGGACTTGGCAGGCCTGGAGCACACACAAGAAGGGTGGGGACCATTAATGTTGGTTACAAGTCTATTTCCTGGCAAACTAGAAGATGATGAATACAAGTTAAAAATTGGGAAAGAGAGTTTTGGGGTAAGATTTAAGTTTAACTTGTACACACACAAGTTAAAATTACTCGAGACAGAAGGGAACAGCCGAGAAGTTAGGGCGGGGGGTGTTGATTTTGAGCATCAAAAGTGAGGAGGAGGAGACAGAATTCTTCCATTGGGTAGTTACAGTGCTGACTTAGCATTTCATCATAATTTGTGTGGATAACGCATGAGCAGGATCAGCTACTAGTCTCATGCTAGTGCTGTAACACTGAGCTTTAATAACGTCTATCAAAAAATCACTTTGTGCTAGCAACCAGGATACCCAGAATTCCAGCGTCCTTCCCTCCAGCTTTTATCTCTGGGCACTTGGGCTTGTTGTTCCTGGTTGCCAGCACTATGGAGCTGAGGCTGGGTTAAAGAGGAAAGGTCTGGGATTATACAGGCCTGGGTTCAAATTCTGGCTTCCTCACATGTGTATGAGGCTTTGAGCAAGTTACTTGACGTCTTGAGATCTTCATACAGTTTTCTCATTTGTAAAGTACACTGGGAAATGGCTCTCTGGTAGTCACTCAATGACTAGTTGCTATTACTATTATTATTATTATTATTATTATTATTACCACCCAAAGAGCTGGCCAAGTGAAATGTCATGACATGTCAAAGGTAGGTGGGTTGATGACATGTCAAAGGTAGGGGAGTTTTGAGAAAGTGTTTGAGGTTGTGGCCTTTGCTTACGTATTCTGACTCTTCCGGAAGAGCCTGTTTTTCATTCTTCAAGGCTGGGGTTCAGGCTCAGGTTGCCATTGTCACACTCGTAGGATAGATATTTGAGACTTGGAAGCCCATGTCCCTTCACTACTTGCTGAAAGTTATCTCAGCACATCCATTACATTGAAGAAAGAAGGCTGAATTGGCATTAATGCATCCATCACAGTCAGGTAAACCAGCTCCATGGCTAAGAGAGACAAGAAGCATAAGGGGAAAAATGAAATAAAAATGTGAACTCACTTCTTAATGCTCCCTTGGCCAGCAGTTCCTCTCAGCATTCTTTTGATTGCTGCACTACATCCAATCTCAGCTTCTTTGCAGTTAATAAACCATCATAATCTTGTGTTTAAATTGAATCTGAATCCTAATTTGCCTTCAGAGCTTATCTGGCTTTCTCATATCTACTCACCTGCTATGATAATCCCCTATCTATCAGAGTCCACAGTCCACAATTACTTGTTTATCCTACTCAGCCGGTCTGACATTTTATTTTTAAATATCTCTCTCTCTCTCTCTCTCTCTCTCTCTCTCTCTCTCTCTCTCACACACACACACACACACACACATACACACACACACGGTTAACCTTCCACATATGAACTAGAAGCAAATAACTAACAAGACTATTTCCCTTGAGTGAAGGGAAGAGGCCCATAAGATCTGAATTCATTCACAGTGTGAGTCACTCATTTCTCCATGGAAAAGGACGCTGCCTGCAGGGGTGGGGTGGGGTGGGGTGGAGGAAAATGGCATGTCAGCTGGTCTCGAGTCATCTGGGAGCGCTTCCTGGCAAAGGCTGACATCAGGAAGGTGGAGAGGGATACAGGAATGAGGAAATTGGTGGCAGTAGCTACCCAAGATATTGACATTTCCGGGAAAATTTTGTTCCTTATGTCCCTGAAAACATTGATCTTGGGACAATATGAAATAGTCAAGGACTAGGAAGAAGAACACAAAAGATATTTGATATTAGTGTTTTTTTCATATGTTGTCTATCTCTATAATTTTGACATTTTCTAAAATTGCACTTTTTCTTCAGTTGAATGGAAATACCATTTTTTTCTGAGTAGAAGTATATCTGATACCTAAAAGAGAAAGGTGTGTCTAGTTGTCTTTAATCCACTAATATGGCAATTTTCAACCTTTTTCATCTCGGGGCACACATAAATTAATTGCTAAAATTCTGCAGCACATCAAAAAATATACTTTTTGCCAGTCTGACCAAAAAATAAGTATAATTTTGGTTCATTCACACCAGATGGCTATTGTTGTGTTGGCGTGTTGTCATATTTTTATTTGACAGTCTAAGGGAAAAGAGGTCCATGCCCTTGACTGAGTAGTCAGATGTCGCATGTTTAAAAACTCCTGCAGCACACCAGTTGGAAATCACTGCACTACCACACGAGACTGCTAATTACTTATGTCTTTTTCTTTTACACAGTCCAGTAATTCTTATGACACAAAGATTGTGCTTGATCTTGCTAAAATCTAGTATTTCATTAGTTTGATGAAGCTGAAACATGTCATTTTTAGTAAACCATTTTGACGTGAATCATCATTTGTCAAGAAAAAGGTGGCACAGCCTGTCATCTTTCAATTTTTAAAATTATCGTGATCCTTGGTGTTCCAGCTTGGGCGGCGTAGTTGAGCCCCTTTGTCATTTGTGACAGTCACTGAAATCCTGCGTCAATGATTCACTGTGGAACTGTTGTCAACCTACTTCTTTCCAAGAACCAGCTAAATTTGCCTCAGGAAAGCGTGGTTTTGTCATCATCTTTCGGATTACTCAGGCCTCTATTAGAAAAACAGAGTATGCGTACACAGTTCTCAGAACGCATCAGGTTCCTCCGTCTAAAGGGATGTGGCTTGGAAGCATGGGAAGTAGTCAGAGGGCTCCTCGGAGGAAGAATGGAGCCGGCGTCAGATGACTGGTGTCACTGACACGATGTCTGGAGGCGCCAGCAGGGACCAGGTGGGACGTCATGCATTCAAGTTGCTCTCAGCCACATTCTGGACTAAATCGTAGTGAACATTCATCTCCCTTCTCAGAGGTATCCCGACTCGTGGAAACCAGTTTCTTTTCTTTCTGGGGCAACGTTTCTCACAACTGCTGTGCAGAATATGTTCAGTGAATTCCCATCTGTAAAAGCAGATGAAATCCCAGTGCTGTGCTGCTCCCCTCAGAGTGTCAGGACCAGAGAAAGCCTTTTCATTGTCTAGGACCAGAAGCTTGAAGTCTCTGTGGAAACAGTTTTGCAGCGAAAGGCTGAGCGATGCTGGTCTGTGGAGGGCAGGTGTGTGGAGGGCATCTGGGGGCATCTGTCCTCCTCTGGCTGTGCTCCTTCTTTAGCCCCTTCCTGAGCTTTGGTGGCAGGTGGGGAGAGACCAGGAGAGAGGGAAAGAAGCTAGAAGTCTGAAAAGAGAAGATGTGTTCTTAAACATTATTCATTAATTGTTTGCCTTTCGGGCGCCTAGCAGCCACTCACCTGGCCGGTGGCAGAGGTATCTCAGTGGCAGTCTCTGCTCCGAAGCAAGTATAATCCAGTTGTCAAAAGAAAGGAAAATGAACCCGGCCCATGTGGCTCAGTTGTTGAGCGTTGGCCCAAGAACCAAGAAGTCATGGTTCAATTCCTGGTCAGGGCACATGCCCAGATTGTGGGCTCGATCCCCAGTAGGCGGGGGCGGGGGGGGGGTGGGGGGGGGAGAGGCAGCCAATCACTGTTTCTGTTTGTTTCCTTCCTTTCTCTAACATCAATAAAAATATATTTTATAAAAAAAAGGAAGGAAAGTGAGTTGGAGAATAAAAAACAGGATGTGACAAATGCCAAAGGCAGCACAGAGGGCTGGAGTCATTCAAGCAAGAAGGAAAAATTGGATATTTATTCACTTATTTAATGTTTCCAACCAACTTTTGAAAAATATACCTGCAAAGTATCCACCAGGTATTACCGGTGCGTAGGCAAGCTCTGTCCAGTGCTCTCTGTGCACCAGCTTCTATTCCAGGGTCTGGCACACGTCATCTCGATCTTCGCTACAGTGTGCGGGACACGGCCTTTATTCCCAGGAGAGGACGTGGAGCTTTGTGAGCAGGAGTGATGCGCCCAAGGTTCCAACGACAGGGCCTGCAGACCTCGGGGTTCAATCCGAAGAAGTCATTGTCCGGAGTTGTTCAAGAGCTCATGGTTGAGGAAAGAGAGAAGAGCCAGTTGTTGATAAAAAGCATTCTCAATGCTTTTCTGGGGTCCATCCACTTAGCGTCATCTCATAGGCATTAGTGTCCCCCACGTCATTACAAACATTTGAAATGAACACGCTTTTCACGAAGCCAGGCTTTCTTTGTGGGTGATGCCCATTTTAGGGCAGCCGTGTGCCTGAGAAGTGGATGTCAGAAGCAAGAACTTCAGCCCACAATCGTAGTTGCTAACACATCAGGATGGGGGTGCTACTGGCTCTACGGGCCGGTGCCAAGGCAGAAGTGGGGGCAGCAGTGGACGTGAGGGCTCCGGCTCCGAGGTGCGCATTCACGCTGGGTGAAGTCCCCAAGCAGGTGCCTGGCCAACAGACAGCAGCAGGTGTTTAAATAGGAACTGAGTTCATGAGAGGCTGGACGGGAGCAGACGGGGGGAGTGTGGGGTGCGGGGGGAATGATGAGGGACGACAGCTGGGCCATCCCCAGGGAGGGAGCCTCATGGCAGGCTGGCCTCACCACCTCCTAAATAAACAAGCAGGGACTCCCAAGGATGTTTCTTCCTGGGTGTCTCTCATAAGGAACCATGTGCTTGGGTGGGCGCGTGATCAATCTTTTATTTAACAGGTGAAAGGGAGGCAAGAGGAGGACCTCTTTCATGAGGAAGAGGATGCAGTGTTGAGCTGGAAGGGGAGGAGGGCATCCACATGGATTCTCGCCAGGACTTGCTGGAAATGCAGGGCCGGGCATGGAAGAAAGGTCGGAGTGGGAGGCGCGGATGCAGGAATTTATCAGGCGGGCATTTCATTAAAGTCAAGGGAGAGGGCGGAGGGGACGGCACAGGGCCAGCACCCACCCCGAGGAACAGAGAGAAGAGCGTGTTGCTGGAGACAGAGATGAAAAATGAATTCCTGGGGAACTCGACCATTCTCGGGAATCTAGCTGGTTTTGTGTAAGGAGCTAAAAAAAATCTTCCTGTGCTTTCTTATTATTTTTGGTAAATTGAGGTAAATAAAGGAATTCTTTTGGAGAAAAAGTTAAAAAGGGAGGAATAAATCAACAAAAACAACAAAAAGAGCTGCTCCTTGAACATAACTGTTGGCACATGGTACTTTGCCAACAATTTGTAGGGAAATGCATGCTTTGCTTGACAAATAAAAATATTTCTGCTGACATTAAATTTTTATAAAGTGAAGAAGTACTCTCCTAGGTTGCCTAAGGGAACAGGGAAGAAAATGCGTTTTGGGTCTAACATGCACACAATCCCTGGTCCCTTGCACAAAGAAATCTATGACAACTGTCTACCCTCCTGCTTATCTTTAAAACCAGCTTTTCCCGTTTCAGCTCACTGTGAGTCCTAGAAAGTAATCTTGACCTTCAAAACAGGTAGGAGAGGGTAAAAGAGGGGATAAATGGTGATGGAAGGAGACTTGACTTGGGGTGGTGAGCACAGATGATGTATTATAGAATCATACACCTGAAGCCTATATAATTTTTTTAACCAACTAGAGGCCTGGTGCATGAAATCATGCATGGGTGGGGTCCCTCAGCCTGGCCGGGATGGGGGCCGATTGGGGCCTTCTCGCCCAGTCCTGACTGGGAGAGGTACCCCGGGGGAGGGACCGTGGGAGGTTGGCTGTGTGAGCGCACTGACCACCAGCGGGCAGCTCCTGCATTGAGTGTTTGCCCCCTGGTGGTCAGTGCGCATCATAGTGACTGGTGGACTGGTTGTTCGGTCGCTTAGGCTGTTATATATATAGATATCTCCTTAATAAATTCAATTTTTAAAAAACCCCACAAAAACAAAGAAAAAAAACAAAAAGCTTAAGGAATTTAGTTACAATGTTTATAAGTTAAGAAAACATACTCAGGCAGTGAAAATAATTTTGCCTCAGTATTCTAAATCCAGATATATCCAAATAGAGTATAGAATTTCATTTTTCTTTAGGGTTTATGGAGTCACAGGGAGAAAAACCAGTTTTCATCCTTTTAGACCAAATTTTCTTTTCTCCTGGCCGTTTTTCTCTCAGTGAGGTGAAAGGGAGATTATTCAGCGGGCCTGCAGGAAGCTATCAAGGTGTGGCCCTTGTCACTACTCCTATGTCTTAGGGAACCGGGCAGATAGGCGCATCCTGGTTAACCCAGCAAACAGGAAGCAAAGTGCTGCAGAGCCAGGGCAATGCTGGGAGTGGGATCAGTCGCTGAGCTCCTGTCCCACCGAGGGCTCTCTATGGGCATTGATTCCAGAAGAGTGTTTTCTTCCGGGGTGTCTGGCTCAGTCCCTGCTTATGGAAGGTGTGCTGATCACCTGTGTGGCCTTGCTAAGGGATGGGGACAGTCACTTGATTGGTACCTGTTTTGTCACCTGTTGAACTATACTCTCCATCAGCTGCCTCGCTCAGGGCTCTTCCAGGCCGTGAATCACGCAACCCCTTGGCGAGGGGTCTGTGCAGGCAGCAGCGACAGCCCTCACACGTCCACCAGTTTAGAGCCAGCAGCTGCCTCCAGCCCAGCAGTGGCGGGTGTGGTAGGACGTGGGGCACAGGGTACTGATGAATCCAGGCCGTCCTTCCAAATAGTTGGCTTTATATCAAGCCTTTTTTTTTTTAAAGGAAAGTTAGCGAGTGTGTGGATTCCCATTTAGCAGGAGTGTATTGAGTCTCTTAGATCCTATTGGCACCTATGCACCGTGGAAACTGGTACTGAGTGAAGGAGGAGGTACAAAGATGCGTTAAAATGCCGTGTTCTCAGAGACAAGAAGGTACAAGAGGTACAGAAGTCCTTGGGAGTACTTCCTACAAAGAGGCTGTGGTCTCTCTCTCTGGGGAGACCAGGGACATGTGCTTAGAGGGGGTGGCTTTGATATGGATATTAAGGATCCCTAGAGTTCATTGTTAGAGATGGAGCAGAAAGAAGAGAGGGACATTTCAGCAAATACAGTGAATAAAGTGTAAGTATGGAGAACACACACACACACACACACACACTATGTAGTTGGTGGTCATTGGGGATCTCTGGGGGATATTGGAGCAAAAGACTGACATGAGCAAAGTTTGAGGGGAAGTTCTAATTTTGCCTAATTACAGTTAAAGTGAGGATTGGAAAGAAAGAAACTTGGAGATGTGTAGATTCAAATCTATAGGGGTCTGGTGATGGGATCCCGGGGAGAGTTCTTAACAAAGGTGGTGACGAGGTCTGGAAAGGACAAAGGAGAGAGAAGCTATGGAGGAAGTAAGGATGAGCCGCAGTGTCTTGTAAACGTGACTATCACAGAATAGGGCAAAGCGAAGGAGAAGGCAGGTCCTCTGGAAACGTACATGGAAGAACTGCCAAAAGTAGGAGCTTATGGAAGGTAGGAATCTGAGGTTGACGTGCCAGTGGAGCATTTGATGGGACACGCGTGGCAAGTGGTCCTCAGGAAAGGCGCTGGGGCTGGAAAGTAGGATTAAGGATGACGAGATTAGGGAACGATTCATGCGATAGCAGGAGTTGGAATGAGGGGCATCAGGACTTTATAAGGCTGGTTAGGAGGTGAGAAGTAATAATGTGAACATCACAGAGGAAAATGCGACACAACCTTGTAAACAATTTGACCTGGAAATTAAGGAAGTAAAGGTAATGAAGCCCCTGGCAATAGTGGAGTTACAACAAGACGGTCGTCATGGTGGGGGGTGGAGGGCATTGGGGATGCGCTATGTTGGGGTAGAGTGATGGGTAGTGAATGGTGAGAATGATGAGTTTTGTTTCATATTTAAATAAGATGCCCGAAGGAGAGTTAAAACGCTATGTTTAACAAGCTGTCAAAGATTTGCAAGAGAGGGTTCTGGGACCAGAATAGATTTAGGGCAGTCAAAGTGAGTGAGGAACTGACCAATTAAGTAAAAGCAGAGACACAAGAACAGAAACACGGAGCTTGGAAGCTAGAGGTCAAAGAGAAACAAGGAAGGGTCTCCTGGATTTTGTTGAATTGGTTATAAAATAGGAAAACGAAGAAAATACAACACAAGCGCTGGAAAGAGGGTGTCAGAAAGAAGGTAGTAGTGATGGTGTCAAGTTAGATGGACGGATTAAGGGAGATGAGCACTGTGAGAGTCATTACAACTAGGTGTGGGCGGTGGAAGCTAATGTTTCCTTGGAGCAGGTGGAAGAATGGAGGGACAGGTGTAGGAAGTGGCCCGTGGGACCAGCCTCATCCTCCCATGTCATCATCTCAGTAGGTGAGGCTGCACAACGGGTGCTTCATGTTCAGTTAACTGATTCCTTTTCGTCTGTGGTGTAAGAGTTTTTCTTTAACCTTTCTCTAGTAAATCTTTAAGCTTGTTTTTTCCATGGTCTTTACTACTTCCTTCTATCCATCTTCAGAATGTCCTAGATGTAATCGTTCTAGAAGCCCACAGGCTTCTGTCTTTTCAAATTTGATTCTGAGTCTATGATTCAGATCTGAATTAGAATCCCAGAAGTTCCTCTAGGAGACCTCAACTGGGAAGTCAGATTCCGGGAGCTGTGATTTCAGGTGCCTTTTCCTACCTTCATAGCAATACTTCCTTGGCCTGATCTGTTGTTTCCATGTCATTTAAGACTGAAATCCAGCTCTGTTACTTATGTTTCATTTTGGAGGGTGCAAGAAGTGAGATTAGGGGTCTCAGAGACCGATTGGTCTTCATGAAATGCTGAAAGGTCAAAATCTTTGTCTTACGAGAGAAGTTTTGTTCCTACAGTTTTTTGTTCATTTGGTTTGCCCCTTAACTTACAGCTAAATCCATAAACAACGGAGAAATGTTCGCAAAGGCCTCGTACTAATGTGACATGTAACTTCATGGTAGAGCCCGATCCCCATTTCTAATCTTATTCTAAAGGAGACCAACTCAGGATGGCAAGAACACCCCACCATCTTTCCCCCAGTCTAGGTCCTTCTTTCCCCCACTTGTTCATAGTTGTGGGCAGACATGACTCAGTCATAGAGGCTGGACCTCCAGTGGGAGGGGGTCATTGGAGCAACACCAAGAACAGAGTTGGAGCTCTGGGCAGGGCTGGAGGGCCTTAGAAAGGACTACAGTGTTCAGAATTCATAGGAGGGTGGATATGGCAGCATTGTGTCCAAGGACAAAGATACAAGAAGGAAATGGAGCTCTTCTAGTGACATGATTGTGTCTTTTGCCCTTCGTATTAATTCTAATGTAATTTTATTTAAGTTAATTATATCACTGCCCCAAGGAGTGAGCAGGCCCTATGCCCATTTTACAGATAAACTAGTTTGAGGTTCAGCAAATGAAGGAAGTTGTAGGTCCAACTGCAGGCAAGTTGACGAGCTAGGATTGGAACTGGTCCTGCTTGGCTCCGAAGTCCTTCTCCACACCACTTTGCCCTCAGAGGGAAGGGACTGAAACTTCTATGTAGACAGATTTTCATGGTGTATCTGAAAACCTTGAACCACGTGTGTCTTTCTTTGATTTCTCTTCCCCATTTGTTTTTGGTCTGTAACTCGTTCTTTTGGTTGACACCCCAGGAGACAGACAGGGTCTGTTTGCATCCAAAACAGAAAATGTTTCCACATCTCTGGGCGAGCTGTGTGCCTCCCCGCATTCCTTCCATTTGGAGGCGGGCAGAGCGCAGCTGTGGCTGTGAGGCAGGGGGACCAGCTGTGCCAGCTGCCAGTTGACACCAGGGCACATGCTGTCTTGGTCCCATTGCTCGCGTGTGCCCAGCTCAAGTGGCTGTGTGATTGGCGTTTGTCAGTGCCACGGATGTGGAAAGAATTCTATGCGCTTGGGAGGAAAAATTTCACAATACCTCCTATTTCATGTGCCACATGTTCCATAAAAATATCACGAGTCCATGCTTGTTTGCGCACAAGCAGGCTGCTGGTAGCCCGACCCATGGCCTCTGAGGAGTTCTGGTTATCATTGACCTTGTAGGCCTTCGTGGCTTCTGAGATCTTTGAACCAAGCTGTGTTTTCATCCTGATTTTCACGTGGCCGAGTTGCAGATGGTGTATATTTTGTTCAACTTATACTATTTAATAGAGGAAAGTGCCACCGGGGTCATCAGTCATTAGCATATGTGGCAGTGATGGCGGCAGGTGATTGCCCTGAGAAAAGCAACGGCTTCTTCAGAACAGCCAAGAACAGCAAGTGGAAAGTCTCCTTGCTTAGAGATCTCCACTCACCTTCTGCTTCTCCTTTTTTAAACATTTCAAATGATGAAATGAAACTAACAGTGTTTCCTTTTTTTGCTATTTTGCAGAAAAAACCACTGTCCGCGATAATAAAGGAAGTCTGTGACGGGTGAGTGTTGTTACTCAGGATTCACCTGAGGGGCTCCGGGCCACAGCTTGAGGGGCAAATAGAATATTCCCGTGTGATGGTCAGATATCACTCATAAGTCACCCCTCGACCTGCCCAAAGACACCCCGAACGCCTACGTGAGATGTGCATGCCTCTTTCCACGGAGAGGTTACCTTGTTCCCCAACGAGAAGGTGTGCACTGGCGGTGTGGGTACCTCGGCGGGGGGAGGGCAGGCTCTGTTTATTGTGAGAAGTTGCGCTCACCCATCAGTCTCAACAGGGAGCGGCCTAACGTTCCGGAGTTAAATGCTCACTTCATTTGGTATCAGCGGAGGGCCACGCAGGCCCCCGTAAAGAGGAAAGCATGACACAAGTCAGCGGCCACTCTGCTGCCCGTGGACGGCACAGCAGCGCGCTTTCCCACTTCTCTTTGGCCGCGCACACAGTCAGGGGAAAGCGCATACTAGCTGCTTGTGTGTTTTTCTCTCTTAAAACAGAACTGTGGATAGAAAGGTACCTGGGATTTACTTAAGATCCAGGATACTTCACTAGAATGTTCCAATTTGCAGCAAGCCAGAGTGATTGGGAATTGGAGAATGCAGAGGCAATCAAAATGCAACGGTTATCAAAAGCTTAAATTACATTCATTTCCTTTGTTTTCCCGTCTCTGCTCCACGCCTTCAACATAGGGAGGAGTGTAACTTTATATTTAAACATCACCCCTGCCCAAAGCCATGAAGGTGAAATGCTGCAGTGAGCAGGGGGCTTGGAATGAAACCTGGGCGGGCCTCAGGGGGAAAGAACGGGTCTTAGGGTGACAGGCGGGCTGATATCATTTAGAATTAGCAACCACGTTGTGGGGTGTGTAATAGGGTGTCCAATTCCTCTACCTCTACCAAACTAACAATTAAAGTGACCGTTTACTGGTTTTCTGACTAGTTCATGCTTATATTTTCAGGTGGTCCCTGACCAACCATGAATTCTTCGCTCTGCAGCATGCCGACAGCTCAAACTTCTACATCACGGAAAAGGTAGGTCTGCCCGGGATTGAATCCGGGACAATTAGCCTTTAAGGAAGTTAAAACATGAGTGCTGTTTCCTCTGCTCAGGACCATACTGGTCTACAGTTCACATCGACCCTCCACAAAGTGGAGTCTGCACAGCAAAGAACTGCCCCGTCAGTACTACCCGGCGGCATTTAGCCCATCCAAGAGTGGAGACCACCTAGGTGTCCATGTCCCGTGTTAGCAACTGCACTTACTTCTACCAGCGAGGTCACTCATTTTCTCTCTCATTGCATGGTTGAAGCATTAATGGGACCCTTGATGACAGCCTAGCTCCCTTTCACGACATTTCCCCCAGCAATGCCTAAACCCTCTTCAAGTGCTTGAAACAATGGCAAGAACTTTTTTAAGCTGGCGTTGTGCAGGCTCAGGTGTTCTGTGGCTTTGGGGAGCCCTGCTTCTTCTTGGTGATGTTTATGCTGTGGGGAGCTTGAAGTAGAGCAGGGGGTTGTGAAGACGATGGGGTCTCTGGCAGCTGGGAAATCAGTGGGAGAAGGGAAAACTGACCTTCATTCAGAACCTACTGGATGCCCGGAAGTGGGCCAGGCTTGTTACATCTGTTTGTTGATTTCTTCCTCGAGACTCACCCATGATGCACACAACACTGGCTTTTGTTGACAGTCAAGGAACTGAATCAAAAAAATCCAGTGGCTTGGTCAGCATCTCAGGGGTAGTGACCGAGAGAATCAAGAAGCAAGTCCACGTCTTTGTGCTTCCATCACTTTTCCTGTGGGGGTTTCTAGAGGAGCTGAGCATCCAGCTCGGTTTTATGGAGCATTCACTGAGATGCAAGGAGCCAACGTGGTCCTCGTGGAACATGTAACCTGGTGCCGTCGGCGGGGAGGAGGGGGCAGCTCCATGAGAAGTTTTCACCACAGCGAGGTGGACAGCGCGGGGACAGAAGTAAATGGAGAATGCTCTGGGAGGAGGGAGATTGGGGCGACCTCTGGCTTTGGGCTTTGTTCCTCCGTCAGTGGCCCCTAGAGTAACCCCAGGCTTACCCACAAGTCAAGTGATGGTGAAAGGTGGATGCAGTGGTGGGCCTTATGCCCACTGTGACTGCTCACTTTACATGAGAAGTGTGTGTGTGGGGGTGTGTGAGGGAGGAGCCACATATGAGTCGCCCAGGTTGGGGTCACAGCCTGGAAATGCTTCCAGAATTTGCCTTGTTCTGTCCGGATGCACACGGGAATTTTCATAACTCCTGTGCTTTCCTGGTCACCCGGTTGCTGGTGCTGAGAGTTAACGTTGGGACTAGACCTCCTGCCATGTTGTTAATGTGACTTGTTCCTTTGACTCACTCCATAGACACTTAGTTCCCTGTCCTCATGCTTCATTTTCTTAATATTTTTTATTTATTTTATCCTGCCTTCAGATAATCTACATGCTGCTCTTTGTAAGATAAAGAGGAGATAAGTAAGGTTCAGTGCTGGCAGGGAAATGTATTGCTGACGATCGATCGCCTTAAGCAGAAGACTCTCTCATTTCAACTTGGTTCACCTTTTAAAGGCAGCTAACATATTGTGACTTTGGGGTGTCATTGGAAAAGATTGGATGGTTCTCTACTCATTGAGGTATAATATGAAAAAGTGTAAAAATTTTTAAGTGATAAAATTATAGGACAGTCGAAGTTATAGTAGGGTTTTACAAACATCACCAGTTAGTGGATAATGCAATCAATTCAGTTCATTGTAATCGTATTAAAAATTGGAATAGATTAGATAGACTAGGTCAGAGTGTATCTCCTGCATAGCTTGTGAAATACTTGTGTCTTGTGCACACATGTATAACACATGGATTTGGGCTGGACTTTGACCCTGGGTTGTGGTCCACAGTCGCTGAGCCACACAGAGCCCTGCCTTTGATTAGCCTCTCTCAGCCTGTGTCCCCTGGTGGCTGTCCTGTCTTCTGTCACCATTGTCAGGGGACTGGAGTTCATTGGAGATTCCTAAGGACAGGATTCTCAGACTAGAGAACATAGCATCCCAGGGAGAACCTTTTAAAAATACATATTTTTAGACCCTGACCTGGGTGACTCATATGTAGCAGGCCTGGGGTGTGGCCCTGGGTTTGCATGCAGACAGCCCTCCTGGGGTCCTGGTGCAGGCACCCGGGGACCACCTGGCAGCCCTGTGCCCTGGGCCACTCTTCCGAAGAGGTGGGCTCTGTGCCCGTGAACGGAAGTCATGCACTAAGTTCGACCTAGGAGTGTGTTTGTGTGCAGCTGATTCTTGGAAAAATTTAAAAATTCATGCAGTATTTATGCTTTTGTTCTAATTAAAATTAACATAGACTCAGCCAATTTAAACTCCTCAGAATAGTAGGAAAATGATCATTTTATTGGGCATCCTAGTCATTTTCTGGGAAATTGTTCTGCTTGAGGAAGTTCTTCATGTTGAGTTTAAAAGGGGCTGCTACCTCCCCGGCCATCGTGGCTCAGTTGTTAAGCTTTGGCCCATGAACCAGGAGGTCACGGTTCAATTCCCAGTCAGGGCACATACCCGGGTTTTGCCCAGGAGTGGGCGTGCAGCAGGTAGCCAGTTGATGTTTTTATCTCTCTATCCCTCTCCTTCTCTCTCTCTAAAATCAATAAACATATATAAAATAAAATAAAATAAAATAAAAGGGACTGCCACCTAAGTCTGCCATTCCATCTGTCCCTCTTCAGTGGGCAGTGGCAGCAGAGATTATTCTTTTTAAAAATATATATATTTTTATTGATTTTAGAGAGGAAGGGAGAGGGAGAGAGAAATAGAAACATCAATGAGAGAGAAACATTAATCGCTGCCTCCTGCACGCCCCCTGGCATGAGCCCTGACTGGGAACCTAACCAGCTACCTCTTGGTTCATGGGTCAATGCTCAAATGCTCCACCATGAGCCACACCAGCTCGGCAGGGGTTGTTCTTTTAGTAAGAGTTTGAGGGATGAGGAGACTCATCTTCCCAATACTTTGTTTATAAATAAGATGTCACGCCCTTTCCCCCTGCAGCTGTTCCACAGCACTCCGCACTGCAGGGCAGGGAAGGGCCTCAAGCCGGGGTCTGCAGGGGCAGACCTGGGCTGCCTGCCGTCTGCCGTTAGGTCCAGGTAGCTCCTTGCAAGTTTTCCTAAAACTAGAGCCCATTTTCCATCTTTTCAGGCAATGTATTTAGCACGATCTTGGACACTTACAGCCCAGTGAGTTGTTAGGTAATACTTGCATCACCATGGTAACTGGTGACTGATGTTTGAAGCCTGTGTGTGTTCTTAGTTACTGATCTCCCCTTGTGTACCAGGTGGTCTCTTCCTCTGCCAGAGATCAGATGTGACCTGTCATTTTAAAGAAGAGCAGTTCCCCAGGCCCGGCAGCCAGCACAGGTTGTGGCCGGTGGACTGAGGCTGGAGCTCCCCAGGAAGGCCGCTCCCACCTGGCCCCAGCCCCATCTCCTTATTTGCTTATTGGCCCATTAGTTTCACTCTTTCCGTGCAGTGGGGGAGTGTCACATTGTCAAGCAGCGTTAAGCAGAAGTGTAGCATGCAAATGCCTTGGAGAAAGCTAAGTGTCAGCTATTCACAAGTTCAGATTCTGCCCCAGAGACTTTTGTATCTCACGGTTATGTCTGGGGGTGGGGGAGAGAATAAAAAATGAAAAGTGAATTGTGTATTTTTAGCTTTATTGAGGAATAATTGACAAAGTTGTAAGATCATGGTAAAGTGTACATCATGGTAATTAGATATGCCTATACATTTTGAAAGGATTCCTCCCATCTACCTAATTAGCACATCTATCACCTCATTTATTTATTTACTTATTGGGTGAGAACATGTAAGTTCTCCTTTCTCAGCAAATTTCAGTTCTATGCTACAGTGTTATCGACCATAATCACCGTATTTTATGTTACATCCTCCATATCCTCCATCCTCATTCATCTTACAGCTGAAGTTTGTACCCTTCTCCCAACCTCTCTCCATTTCTCTCAGCCCCTCAGCCCATGGCAACCACTTATCTGCTCTCTGTTTTTGTTTGACTTTGTTTTTAAGATTTTAGATATAAGCGATGCCCTGCAGTGTTTGTCTTTCCATGTGGGACTCATTTCTTGGCGTAATGCCCGCAGGGGCCATCCATGATGTTGAAAATGGCAGGATTTCCTTCTCCCTCAGGGCTGAGTAGTATTCCAGTGAGCACATACATACCACATCTTTCCTCATCCATCTGTCGACGGCCACTTAGGTTGCTTCCATGTCTGGGCTATTGTCAATGGTGCTTATATCTCTCTGGTAACCTTTTTTCATTTTCTTTGGATATATACCCAGAAAGTGGGGTTTCTGGTTCATTATGCTAGTTGTGTTTTTGATTGTTTTGAGGAACTTTCATCATACTGTTTCCCATAGTGGCTGCACCCATTTACATCCGCATCAAGAGGGCTCTCTTTCTTTTCAGCATCCTCACCAACTCTCTTTCTCCCCCCAACCCCCTTTTTAGATGATGGTCATTCTAACACGTGTGAGATAAACTCTCATTGTGGCTTTAATACATTGTGGCATTTTCCTGATTGTTAATGATCTTGAGCATATTTTCATATACTCATCAATCATTTGTATGCCTTCTTTCGAAAAATGTCTGTTTAGCTCTTCTGTCCATTTTAAAATTGGATTGTTTGTTGTTTTGCTACTGACTCTTGTGAGTTCTTTATATAATTTGGATATTAACCCCTTTGTCAGATATATGATTTGTACACACTTTTCTCTCATTTCGTAGCTTGCCTTTTCATTCCGGTCCATGGTTTCCTTTGCTGTGCAGAAGGTTTTTACTTGGATGTAGTCCTACTTGTTTACTTGTGTGGATTGCGTGTTAACTTCAAATATTCCAGTGGAATTTGTCTTCTGCGATGGAGAGGAATACGCATTGGCATTCTCTGTCCTCATTCCGGTCTGATGATGCGGGTATTATCTCCATTTTACAGCGAGGAATGTGAGACCCAGAGTGACGAGGCAGCAACTTGTTTAGGTCACTCGGATGGGCAGTGGTCAGACTGAGGCTGGGACCCAGGTGCCACCTCCTGGCGCCATCCTTCCCAGCACCTGGGCCCCCATACAGTTACGATGCCCTTTGTTTGCTGACGCAGCCAGTGATTCTGACCGTAACTGCCTCAAGAACTCAAAGGCAGGAAGTTACAGCCTGTGGCATTGGCGGCGAGCCTCAGCCTGTCGCTTCCTTATTCCTTAAGAGGGTACGTTAGAGGAAGTGTAACAGGCAGTCTCCCCCTCAGAGGGGCTAGCAAATGATTTTCACTTGCCTTTCGTGGGGATTATCTAATGGTCTAAGAGAGTATTAGAGCCCCCATAGCAGTCCTTGTAGGCAAACAGGAACCTGGCCTTGCCACCCCTAATTCTAAGCATGCAGGAGGCAGTTCCCAGGAGCAGGGCCTGGTGGGGATGTCATTAGCGGGTTGGGCAGCGTGGACCTTGAAGTTTTATCCCAATTTCAGAATGGCATTTGGTTTCCCTGCGAAGACCATCTTCATGTGGTCTCCCTCGCAGGGACTCCCATGTTGTGATATCAGCGGTAACCACGCCTGACCCAGGCCCTCTCTGCAAAGCTGGCCCCAGGGACCTGGGGCAGAGGTAGGGTTGTTTGAAGGGCACCCCTTCTATGCAGTTTCCATTTCCTCGGTACTCGGAGTTCTCAGGCCCCGAGCCCCCGAGCACCACGGGCAGACAGGCATGCACAACACCTGGGGCCTGGTGCTCCCCATCAGGTCAGGAGACTACTCCGTTACGTGGCGTTCAGTTCAGCTCTCACGCCCGAGTCCTGGGCTCCGCAAAGAGCTTAGTGAGGAGGATACGGTCCATTCTCCACGCTCTGCATCTCCAGGTCCAGGCGGGGAGCAGGTCCTGGAATGGACACAGGTTCTGAGGAAGGAGAGGCAGGAACCTTCTCCTTGGCTGCAGTTACCACGGCCAGCCGCGCTCTGAACATACTACATGAAAAGTCCCAGAGAACAGTTCTAAGTATTCACGTGTGTGCTGTTCTGAGAAGCCTGATGAAGTCTCACGCAGTCCCGCTCCATCCCACCTGGGATGTGACTCACCCCTCTCCTCGCTCTCCGCCCATTAGTCACCTGCTTGCATCCTGATGATCAGATCAGGTGTCACCGAGCTGTGCTCAGGTCGCCCTCCTTTTACCTAATAACAGCCCAGGGCGCAAGAGTAGTGATGCTGGCAGTTCCGACGCCTCAGAGAAGCCGCAAGTGCTTCCTTCAAGTGAGAAGGTAGAAGTTTCCAGCTTAATAAGGGAAGGGCACAGTCGCATGCTCAGGTGGCTATGGCAAGAAGGACTCATCTGTCCTGGAGACTGTGGGAAAGGAAGAATAAATGTGTGCTAGTTTGCTGAGAGAGCACCCTGCCACCCTCACATATCGATAATTGTTTTTTACAGTATATTGTTATAATTGTTCTATTGTATTATTGGTTATTATGAATCGCTCACTGTGCCCAAATTTATACATTAAACTCTAGCATAGGTGTGCGTGTATACGAACAGAGTATAGAGAGGGTTTGGTACTGCCCTTGGTTCAGGCCCCACTGGGGAGTCTTGGAACGTATCCCCTGTGGAAAGGGGAGTCTACTAGAAGAGAAAGGGCCCAGAGGGTCCTGGAGCAGGCTAGCTGAATTTGAATGGCATCTGATCGGAATTCTGAGAGACTAATGGGAAATGTAGTCCCTGAAAAACCACTCTTCTGGGAGCTTTAGGCACCTGGCAGGCCAGTGGGGAGTGATGGAGGGGGCGGGGGGAGGCAGTGACATTTGTGGAGGCTCACTGTGTGACAAGCGCTCAGCCACGTGCTCCCCGCGGACCGTGTTGTGTGGAATCTTCACAGTGAGCCCGTGGGCCGGGTTTGATTGTTCCACACTCCACATAGCAGAGGGCACGGCTGAGGCTCAGGGTGTGGGAGGCTCAGGGTGGGGGTGACGGCGTGGGCCTGGCCCAGGAAGTCTGCCTGCAGAGCCCCAACCAGAGCTCCGGGCTGTGCTGTGGACAGGCAGGCGTTTCTGAACTTTGCATCGCACGTCCGCAGCGGCAGGCCCCCAGGGCCTGGTCCTGGAGGTGGCAATCATCTCCCATCCTCTTTTCTCCTCCCTGTTTCCTCAGTGGCCAGTCCTCATTCACCACCTCTAAGTCCTCCCGAAAGCACTGCATTCTATGGACACCTTTGACCTAATAACAGCGATTGATCAGCATTGCTAATCCAAGTAACATGCCTTAGCCATCCCCCCAAAGTGCACACGTGTCGCCAGAGCCTCTCCCCACCTGGAAGGGAACGGGCCCTCGCTGTGGGGGCAGCTCAGCTCTGACCGGAGACGGTGGAGGGCACCTCCGGGCTGGGTCAGAGGACACGAGGATGCATGTCTCTGTTGGTCGCTAAACAAGATGAGAGCAGTGCTGTCCCCTGGCTATCTGAGGAGCTCTGTGATGCAAACAGTTCAGATGGATGCACGCATGTTTGCACGTCCAGCTCGCCTTTCTGGTGTGTGGCGTGGGCTGCCAGGGAAGGAGACGGGGCACCGCCCCGGCTCATCCGCCTCTGCCTGGTGAGGATCCTCAGGCCCAGGCAGCGCAGGGCCCCCTCGCTGCATCTCCTCAATGTGGCTCAGAGAGTGTGAGGTCCGGGGTATTTCCGGGAAGATTGGGGAATTTTCTTCTACTTTGAATATAATCTGAAAAGTGTAAAATTGTTTTTAAATGATAAGTTATACGGTCATAGAGGCAATAGTATTGTTTTTCAAACTGCAGGTTATTATTTATTAGTGGGTATAAAATCAGTTAAGTAGGTTGAAAGAGCATTAAAAATGGACTATAATAAAGACAAGGGTATGCTCCATGTGTCGTTTGCTGAAATATTTCTTTCATTTCACTCATGTAACACATGGGCAGTATTAGTTTTCACCCCGGCTTGGGTCAAAAATGTTTGCAAGTCACTGAACATCATTACAAGGGGGATTAAGAAGAAAAAATACAAGCGGCCAGTGGTTTAAGGAAGACACGTTTGGAGTGTGCTCTTCCCTGAAGAAAGTCACACACACACACACACACACACACACACACACACACATATACACACACCTGTACCACCACCAAACGACATCCAACACAGGCAGAGGCATGTGTCTCCCAGGGAACTGCCCTGCCCTGGCTCTTGGGAGGGGCCTCTCTGTGGCCTGGTGCCAGGGGTCCCTTCCCTACTGCCCCACAGCCAATTGGGACCAGAAGTTGACCCCGTGCCAGCCATGCAGGTCTTAGTTACTCTGATCACAGAGCTCTCCCTAGGACAGGCGGGCTCTGTCATCTGAGCCCAGGGTCCTTGTAAATTTCCGAACCGTCCACGTCCTGGGACGCATTCCCGGTTGTGCAAGATTCCCACGTTTGTTCCACAGGAGCCTCTGTTGCTGCCTCAGCAAACTACCCCCGCCAGATGTGACCAGCACGCTGCCACCTGGGACCTGGCCAGAGCCGCCAGGCCTGGCTCTCAAGCAGGCAGGATGAGCAAGGAAAGGTGTGCCTGCTTCCCCGTTGCCCTGTCCCTTGACTCCAAGCACTTCTCTCTGCTGCCCCTTGGCCCTCTCTGCCTCCTCTCTCACGCCTGCTGTCTGTATCTCCTTCGTTAGACGCCCAGGTCACCTGTGCCTGGCATGGAGGCCTTTCTCTTTTGACTTGTGACTGAGCCTGACTTCAGTAGG
>NW_005871066.1:1750229-1781481 GCF_000147115.1 Myotis lucifugus
GTGTCCTGATGCCCATATGTGCCAGCACTGTGCTGGGCTGGAAGGTAGTTCCCACCTTCCTGATGCCCCAAGTCCAGAAGGGGAGAAAGACGATCGGCGTTTACCTCGCATTGACCCAGTTACAATTGTAAGTGCCACAAAGGACAAATGCGAGTGTCCAGACCTAATTTTAGCCTGGAGCAGGTGATATTCAAGCAGAAATCTAAGAGGAAAGGTTGGGGATGAAGGGGCGAGGCCCTTAAAATGGCCAAGATGTTGGCTGGAGAATTTGGCGTCAGCCCCAGTTTTCCAGGCCTGGGGAGGCCATGGTCAGGGTTTTGAACCTCATGCTAAGAGCACTGGGAAGCCCTCAGAGGGTTTTAAGCTGAGCCTGACCACACATGCTTAGACTGTGGCCCTGTGATTAGTCTGGATGCACCGTGTTGGAGGAGAGCTGGAAGCTGTGCTAGAAACCATCAGAAAAGGACTCACTGGGGAGAGGAAAGAATGCCTGGTGTTTTGAAATACCCGACGAGATTGACAACAAAGGCTGTTAGAAAATAGGACCAGATAAGAATCTTCTTGGAATGTCGCCTTCAAAAGCTTGTTGTCTGTTCCTTGACATTTCGGTGAAGGGCACTGATGACGCAGTGCAGGTGAATAATACTGCTCATGTATGTCCACAGGGACGTGTTCTCGATAAATTTGTTGATGTGCGCAGCCCGATAAAATGTTAATGTATAGTTACCTTACTATCATATCTAATTCTAACTTCCCTTTTGGACACTCCTAAGTCAGAATATAAAAATTATCTAACTTATATTCATAGGTAAATAAGTGGAGAAATGTCTGTAAGTAGGATATGAACTCTTCTGCTTTATTATATTTGTTTATTTACTTATTATTGATTTTTAGAGAGAGAGGGAGGGAGAGGGATAGAGAGATAGAAATATCAATGAGAGAGAAATGTCTGTCTCCTGCAAGCCCCCCACTGGGGATCAAGCCCACAACCTGGCCATGTGCTCTGACCAGGAATCTAACCGGTGACCTCTTGGTTCCTGGATCAGTGCTCAACCACTGAGCAACACCAGCCTGACTGTTTATTTAAAAAAAATCTTTATTGAGATATCTTAATAAAAAAATCTACCTAATTACAGTGCACAATGCAGTGGCTTTTACTATATTTACAGGCTTGTGTCGCACTGTATTTTAAGGTACTTCCATCTTCCCAAGCACGGCTCTCAGATTCAGGGTAGATTCATGCTGGGGCCCAAGCATTTTCCACAAGTGAGGGCGGTCCCGGTGCCATGTTGAATGCTACCCACAGAGAGTGACAGTGGCCTCTGGGTCCTTCCCCGTATTCCTGCTCACAGACGAAAACCCACTCTGAATTCTTATCGACTCGTCGGCCCGTGGGCTTTGTGAACTGGAGGCAGCATTCTGACTGGTCTCTGCCATTGCCAAGAAGAATGAGGTCCACCTTTCTTACTTAGCCTGACCGTCAAGGTGCGTCAGGATCTAGCCCCAGTCAACATTCTCAGTTTTGTGGCCTGTCCCTTGTTCCCCTAACTTTAGACAAACTGCCGTAGTGTTCTCCAGGTATGCCTCGCTCTGTCTCCCCAGTGTGGCTTTTCCTGGGATTCAGAGCCACCCCCAACCCTAGGTTTCAGGCACTAGATTGGATGTTGGGGATAAAGGCATGAGATGACAGACTCCTTGCTTCTGGGAAATGCGTCTCAGCAGCGAACACGCACTGGAAGCAATGCCATTAACACGCTGTCACTTCAGGGCAGCGCCCTCCTCTCGCCACCGAACCGCAACTGTACGATGGACGGAACCTTGGCTGCTTGTCTGACATCATCTTAACCCCAGTTGGGAGATGAGTTTCTTAATTCAGTCCTCTTCTCAGCCTCTTCCCCTCCTCTCTGCTGCTATAGGAACTACTGTCTCTTTAATTTATTGTCCCTTAGCTACATTTTTCCCCACTAATTGGGACCTGGCTCTTTATTGTGGCCTTGAACTCTTCTTTAACTGTTTGTGAGCTAATCTGTATTTCCTCTCGGCCAGATCCAAGTGCTTTACCACAAAACTGTGCGCCCACCTCTGGGTGCCCTCCAGGGTCTCGCGTGGTTCCCTAGTGTAATATGTAGGTGTCCCAGGATTGTGTGCTGATTTGATGTGATGCAGTTTTCTTTGCAAGATAAAATGTACAATTGGTTGCTGAATAAATTATGTGCGATGCTGGTTAATTCAGTTTTCAAAATATGCACATAACCCTTTCAGATGACTAACAGTGGAGGAATTGCAGAGTGAATAAATAATCTTAATGCTCCTCTTACCAAGAGTCTCAAATCAGTGTTAGAAAATTTCAGTTCCACACGACTGATTATCAGTTTCAAAATAAGTACATACACACTGTCATGTATATATACACACATGCATATACATGTACACACATACTAGTATACATACACACATGCATACACACATGCACACACAATATCTATACTGTGCTAGATGTCGATTAAATGTTTTTAAAGCTTCACAAGATTTCATGAAATGATACGTAAACTGAGTCACATGGACTTGAGTGCTCCCTCTTGAGAATAAATGACGTCATGGACTTGAGTGCTCCCTCTTGAAAATAAATGATGTTGTTCTGAGAACCCTTCAGCTGTAGGAATTTATCTCCAGTTCACAGCAATAACAATGGGAGGGGGAAGTAAGAGACCCTCTGGTACCTTATACAGATATATCACCATTCTGTAGACAAACAAACCACAATGCAACGCCCGAGTCAGTAGTATCATTTTTATTTCCAGTTATTGCAAATAACAACTTCTGTGAACCAAACTGTAGTTGTAAGAGATAATTTACCCAAAGTTATGTGATTCTTCAGTTTTGAGAAAGTGAGTTTTCCTTCCTTTCACCCTGTGGGATCCATGAATATACATGCAGCTCACCCATCTTCAGTGTTTTATTTCAGTCAATTGTTCAGTGGAAGCTGTGGCCACAGAACAGTAGAGAGGACCCCCAGGGTGAAACACAGGCTTCCATGTTTCCAAGGAGGAAACCATGGGTGATGAGTTAGGAACCTTGTTGGCACTCTCTCCCTAACCCCACACTCTATATCCAATGAAGAGAAGCTTTCCATAGTCACACTCCACTGTGGGGGCATTTTACAATAACCCAGGAACTACTGGACGCAACTATTCATTTATTTATTTTTCTTTTTATTCATTTATTAAATATATTTTATTGATTTTTTTTACGGAGAGGAAGGGAGAGGGATAGAGAGTTAGAAACATTGATGAGAGAGAAACATCAATCAGCTGCCTCCTGCACACCTCCTACTGGGGATGTGCCTGCAACCAAGGTACATGCCCTTGACTGGAATCGAACTTGAGACCTTTCAGTCCACAGGCTGATGCTCTATCCACTGAGCCAAACTGGATAGGGCTATTTTTCTTTTTAAAATTCTTTTTTTTTTAAATATATTTTATTGATTTTTTACAGAGAGGAAGGGAGAAAGATAGAGAGTTAGAAACATCGATGGGAGAGAAACATCGACCAGCTGCCTCCTGCACATCTCCCCACGGGGGATGTGCCCGCAAACCCCAGGGACATGCCCCTTGACCGGAATCGAAACCCGGGGACCTTTCACTCCCCGGGCCGGACGCTCTATCCACTGAGCCAAAACCGGTTTTTGGCCTTTTTAAAATTCTTTATTGTTGAAAGTATTACATGTGGTCCCCCCCCCCCCCCATTAACCTCTACTAACCTGCCTCCACCCCGCCGCAGGCGTTCACCACCCTATTGTTTGTGTCCATGGGTTATGCATATATGCATACAAGTTTTTTGGTTGATCTCTTCCCACACACCATGCCTCCCCTCTGAGATTCCTGGAGAGCATTATGCTAAGCGAAATAAGCCAGTCAGGAAACGGCAAGTATCACATGATCTCACTCATTTGTGAAATCTAATGAACAAAATAAACCGATGAACGAAATAGAACCAGAGACCTAGAAGCACAGAACAGACTGGAATGCAACTCTTTATAATCAGAATTACATGGACAGATGGGCCGAGCAAGCCACTAAGAACAGGTTGAAGCAAGAATTTTTTAAAAATATTTTTATTGATTTCAGAGAGGAAGGAAGAGGAAGAGAGAGATAGAAGCATTAATGATGAAAGAGAATCATTGATCAACTGCCTCCATAGACTGAATGGTTTATAAACAAGAGAAGTTTATTTCTCACAGTTCTGGAGGCTAGAAGTCCAAGGTGAAGGTGCCTGCCCATTCAGTGTCTGGTGAGGGACTGCTTCCTGGCTTATACTAGTAAATGACTGTTTTGTCACAGCGCCCTCTAATGGAGGAAGGGAGAAGAAATTTATAAGGGCACTAATCCCATTCATGAGGGCTCCACTCTCATGGCCCAGTTGCCTCCCAGAGACCATTCTGCCTACTACCATGTCCTTGGGCGTTACAACTTAACACATGAACTTTTTTGGGGGACACAAACATTCAATGTATAGCAGCTTTTCACATGTGAACCAAGCATCCGCCAGAACTTATGTTCTTAGTTTCTCCAAGTTAGGAACCGAGAAGTTACTAATATTCCCTTAAGAATATATTGGATTTTTCCCAATTCAGTAGTTGAAGACAAGGGTAGGGGTTGAGCTAAGGGCAGGATGATAGCCACATGGCATACCAGGGCTCCTGGGATGTTGTTTGGGTTAGAATGTTAGGAACTACTCTTGGGTTTCCTCAGCTCTTTCTCAGTCCATCTAGCCCAACACACACACACACACACACACACACACACACACACACGCGTGCCTTGGGAGTGACACATGCTCCTGGCGCTGGGCTTCAGCCGCCAGTGCCTTTGTGGGCCTGTCACCCCACCTCTCTCCTGGTGGCCTTGCTCTTAGTGACTCACTGAACTGGCAGGAGGCTTTCTGAAGTGCACTCTCAGAAACTTTTTTTGGGTGGTTTTGGAATTTTCTAGTTCGAGTTTGGGAAGTGGATGGGAGCTGTCATTTTAAATCATTGGATGCTCTCCCTACCTTAGAAGAGTATATGCTTATTGTAGGATGAAAGGAAACAGCATTCTCAGCTGAGTCACATAAGGAGAGGGAGCAGGAGAGACGCGGGCACTGCTGCCACCAGCATTACTCAGATGCCGGCGGGTCTTATGACATGTTATTTCGTGTTGACCACGGGCTGCTGGAAAGAGGCTGGGACACGGTGATTACACAGGCAGCGGATGCTCTGTGCTCCGGCTCCCCAGCTTGCGTTGGGTAAGATAAGACCGCTTTTGCAATTGCAGGCAAAGACAAATGCCAGAGGTCGCGATAATTCCATGTTCTCCAGTTCAGCTATTAAACCGATGAATAGACTGACTCAAGTCCTGAAACATTTAACTCTGAAAGCTCAGACGCAGGCTGAGTGGCCGGTGGGTGTCCTCCTGAGGCACCACTGTTTACTGACAATGGCCCAGGCACCCCAGAAGCCCCTCCAAACAAAAGCGACAACAGTAAACAACCAAACCCTCGTATTGGTAGGGACTCGTTCAGAGAGCGGCTCTGTGACTCTTACAAAGTGTTCCAAAGCTAGGAACCTAATTACACATTTCCTGAACACAGCCCCCTTCCTGTTCTCTCCAGGTCAGGAAGGAGGTTTATTTTTGAGTCACTATTGGAGTCTTTCTCCAGGTGTTAAGATGGAAACACGATATTTATATTTCCTGAACACAGCCCCCTTCCTGTTCTCTCCAGGTCAGGAAGGAGGTTTATTTTTGAGTCACTATTGGAGTCTTTCTCCAGGTGTTAAGATGGAAACACGATATTTATATCTCCTGTGTGTGTGTCAAAATAACATAAAAGATTTGTGAAACAATAGTGGCCATACTACTTGGGATATTTGTTGTTGTTTTTTTTTAGTCTGTTGTTTTCTGTTTTATAGTTTTTAAGATATTTGCTAGGATGGTTTGGGGACTATTAATGGTTTAAAAAACATTTCATTCTACTCTTTGCTCTACAAGGTCACAGACAAAGTTAGCTGTCCTCACTTTGTTATCCCAGTGTCTCGAACCGTGTGCAGTAAATGTCTTTAATGACAGAATGAACATTCACTGCAACAGTAATCCAAGGGTAAACTTAGGGTTAGGTATGAACAAGACCAGAAGGAAAAGGGAAACGAGAGGGGTAGAAAGTTTGGTAGAGATCCTGGAGACCGCTGAGGCAGGAGAGCTTGCCTCCACCCAGGAAAGGTAGTGCACCCGGGTGTGACATTTTGGTGACATTGGGTTCTCAATCCATGTGATTGACACTCTTTCCACTGTGATCAGCGTCAAGTTACAGTAATAACTATTGTATGATCATTTTTGATCTCCCTCATTCCAGTTATCATTGCATTAGGAAAACACCCCAAAAACCTTAGTAGGGAACAAAGAAAAGCTATTATCAGTGGAGATGATTAGCTATGCTCCCTGCTCCTGTGGTCGGGATGTGGACATTGCAAAGCAAGAATGATTGCTGGTCTCTGTTGATGATGTGCGGAGTCTCACCGGGGTAGACACAAATGTAGCTGGGGGTGGGGATCATTGGAAGCTCCTTCCCTCCAATGCCTGGCTGCTGGGCTGGAGGGCCCGAAAGGCTGGGCTCAGCCAGGCCTGTGCACTGCAGCGTCTGCCTGTGGCCTTTCCCTGTGTCTTGGGCTTCCTCACAGTATGGCGGCAGGATTCCGAGGAGCTCCCGAAGAAGGCACGTGCTCAGACGGTGCTCCGAGGGAACACGCAGAAGGGCTCTCTGTGGCCTGGCCTGCGACGGTCAGTAGGACCTTCCTTGGTGCTCCAGCTGGAAGCAGTCATCAGTCTGCCCAGATTCAAAGGGAGGGGACATGGGCCCCTCCTGTCTATGGGTGGAGTGACAAGAACTTGGGGGATTTTTAATGAAACCAGCACATGCACCAGCTTTTACCTTTCTGTCTCAGGGAAAAGCTGTCGCTAGGTGTACTGTTTTCCAGAAGGTATCTAAAGATGAGATTGTTTCTTTTACTTTTGCTAGACTTCAACTTTGTAAGCTAAGAGGAAGAAGAAAAGATAGATAAAGCAGAATAGAAGCAAGTTTACATCCTTACAGCCTAGAGCAGCACTGAGGCCATTTTCCGTGTTCCTAAAGGATGCAGGGGGAGGAAGGATCGATTGCTTCTCCTTCTTCAGGGTGAGGAGCGGGAAAAACACCTGTGAATTGAGGCAATCTGTACAGGCATTTAGAGAGAATGTATGAGGCCCTCTGATATTCGTACCCTTTCTTTTGAGTCCAACTTTGGGGGAAATTGGTTCATTTCCTTTTCCACCTCTGGAGATTGAAGTTCAAAAAGAAACGTGCGTGTTTTGTTACCATCAACTGCACTTGTAAGCCTGTAAGCGCTCTTCATGTTCTCCAAGCGGCCTTTGTGCTTGGTGTTGCGACTACAAAGACCTGGTGGATAATGCCATCCTCTCCAGGCTGCGGGACTGGCATGGGCAAGCACACTTTTCATTCACTTCCACTCTTACAGGGAACATACAAAGAAACAGAAAAACACAAAAATATAATTCTAAAAGTGATCCACTGGGATTTTATTTAAGACTTTCCATTTCATTAAGAGATGAGTAGAAGGGGATAGCTACCTCCTACAATGTACAGGGTGTCCCCCAAAATGCATACACACTTTGAGTAATTATTCATTCCAATGAGTTAAATCAGTAAAGAAACATCAAGTGAGCTGTCAAAAATATATGTGGATACTTTTTTTGCAGACACCCTGTATTTCTTCTTTTCCCCCTTTCCCCCCCAGTGTTTATTTTTCCTTCTCCTTTGCCCCTTTCTTTCTGACTTTTTTTCCTGTCTGTGACTTCATTTTTCTTTCACCCCATCTCCCATCACTAACCTCTTCTTTATTCAGTTATTAGCCATCTTTTAGGACACGTCTCTTTGTAGTCTCCGTGATGTGCTTTCTTTCTCTCCCTCCGTGTTCACATGCCCTCTCTCTCTCGCAACTTTATATTGCCAAGCACTGTAGTTAGGTTTAGATTTTTAGATATAAAAAAATAATGAGGTGCCATATTACTAATTTAATGCAAATTAATATAAAACACCCTTTCACTTCAGTACCTGCTGCTCCTAAGCAGTTATGAAATCTCAAATTTGATTAAAAAAAATCTCCACAAACAGGTTAAGCACATTGGAGATGGAAGAAAAGAGGAAAAGCAAAATATTGTTAATGATTATAATCTTACTAATCAGAGAAAACTACTGACATTTTAGCAGACACACATTTTAGTGTACTTGAGTTTGGGTGTGCATCTGTTTCTGTAAAATGGGATCATAGCATATATGTCCTTTCATAACTTGCATTTTAATGTAACATGTAGCAGGCATCTTAGCAGGTTAGTTAATATACTCTGCCTGCCCCACTGCATAAGGAAAATTAAAGGGGATAATGCAGGCATAACACTTAGCCTGTGATCATGTCTCAATGACTCATATTTCCTATTTATTTGCCCAACTTCCATAATGGCTGAAAAGTATTCAGCTCAAGTTTTAAATAATTTATTTATTTTTTTAAAATATATTTTTATTGATTTCAGAGAGTAAGGGAGAGGGAGAGAGAGACAGAAACATCAATGATGAGAGAATCATCGATCGGCTGCCTCCTACACGCTCCCTACTGGGGACTGAGCCAGCAGCCAGGCATGTGCCCTGACCGGGAATCAAACCGTGACCTCCTGGTTCATTGGTCGACACTCAACCACTGAGCCACCCTGGCGGGGCTGTTATTGTTCATTTAGATTAATTACCTCCCCTCCCACAGCTGCTGCTGCGTCGTCGTCGTCTTCTTCTTCTTCTTCTTCATAATGTTGAAGTGACCATTCCTTAACTATTTCCTTACAAGCTATCAATAGAAGTTGAATGATGAGTCAAAGAAATGGGTGTCCCAGGCTTATGTAGCCCCATTTACTGAGGACCTCATAGGTCCTGGTTACATCCACGGGTGATTCCATTTAAACATGAGACTCACAGATGTGGGCAGGGTTTGAGGTTTCAGGTCACACAGCTTCCGAGTGTCAGCTCTGGAAGTGAAACCGCCATCTTCTGTATTACTGGGGAGAAAGTTCCATGGCAGGGGGTTTGAGAGGTGGCTCAGGAATTGCAGAAGTATGCAATTTATATGACCTTCTAAAATACTGTCCTGGACTATGTAAACACGAATAAAATGTAATGATAGCTTCACTTTTATTAGTTTAAGTTGCTGGGCAAAGTAGACTTGAAGCTGACCTCAGTGTGAGGCACTTCATGGCCTGCACTTCTGGGCATATATTTGCCCTCCTTAAACATGTCATTGGCTGGGAAGATGGCACTGTTTTATTTTAAATCAGGCACGAAGCCATGCACTGCGGCACAACTATCCCAGCAAGCTCCCTGCTGCCGCACCTGTGCCGGCTCCCGTCCCGCCAGGCAGAGGGCGGGCGTTTGGCTCAAGAGCATGTCAGGTGTCCAATGGCAGAGGGAAAGCGAACTTTTTTCCTTTCCATAAACGTTGGGTGCTTCTTGCCTGAGTCCAAATATTTATTATAAGGAATGAAAGCTGAGATTAGGTGTTAGTTACACTGATTTGAATGAAAACGTGTTTTATTTTTTATTTGAATTTATTGGGGTGACATTGGTTAATAAAACTGCATAGGTTTCAGGAGAACAGTTCTATAATACCTCATCTGTACATCGCATTGTGTGCTCACCATTTCAGGTCAAGTCTCCTTCTGTCACCATATGCCCCCCTTTACCTTCTCCTACCACCCCACCCCCTTTCCCTCTGGTGATAACCATAGTGTTGTCTGTGTCCATGAGGTTTTTATTGGTTTGTTTTTTTGTGGCTTAATCCCTTCACCAAGAAAAAATTATTTTAAATTGTGCCCTTTCCAAGCATCTGGAGAAACTCCTGAGATTTCAAGATAAGTGACCTCTGACAGCTACATACCTTGTGTGGGAGGCAGAATTCCAAGATAGCCCCCAACATTGTCACCCACTGCTGCTACCTGCCCAGCGTGATCCTCTGCCCTGGAGTGTAGCCTGGCCCTGTGACTTTGATGGGATAGCACTCCTGTGACCCTGTCACAGTGTGTGTCAGAGGGATTTGCAAGTGCAGTTAACGTTGACCTTGGGCTAATCAAAGGGAGACTACCCTGGTGGGCCTGCCTGAATCAGGCGGCCCTAAAAGAAGGTGCAGCATTAGAGAAATGCTCTCCTGTGGGCCTCGAGAGGAAGGAAATGGCCATGTGGTGGAGAAGGCTGCAGGGAAGGAGCGGAGAGTGGTCCCTGGTCAGCAGCTCGCTGAGAAATGGGGGTAGAGGGAGCTTAGTTATACAACCACAAGGAAATGGATTCACCAACAACTGGCATGAACTTGGAAGAGACCTCTGCATGAGGATGCAGCCAACTAACACCTCGATGTCAGCCCTGTGAGGCCCAGCGCAGAGGACCAGGCTGGAACCTACCAGACTCCTGACCTGTAGAAGCGGGCACATCACGCATTTGTGTTGTCAGTGGCTCCGTGGCGCTGATTTCTTAGGCAGCGAATGTATCCAGATTTCCTCCACACCGAGTGAGATAGCAAAGCACAAAACCAAATTGAGTGTAGAGGCTTGTTATTGTAATGATCATACATAATATGAGATACTGCATTTTTATGCTAATAGAAAGCCTCGTTATTCCTGCTGATTATTTTAATAAACTATACACTTACCAACCTAAGCTCATAAAACATATTAATATAAATACTATGCTCCTTTGTCTATTTTAGATTGAGGCACCGTCTGAGGGATTTCCCTCCCTTTGTAGAACAAAAGAATTCCACTATTTGAAAACCACTGGCTTGACTAATAGGCACTTTTTTAAAAGGATCTCATTTTGGGGGTTTTAAGACTGTAACTGTTGGCGGGGAACGAAGAGCAGGGTTGCGCAAGGCTAATTTGGAGTTGGCACGTGGAGTTTAAATGTATGTTTATCGTTAATTGTTCCCTCATTACCAAGTAATTCATCAATGCAAGGCATCCAGCCACTGCTTTTGATTCAGACAGATGAGTTCTGCACTGGTGATACTGCTTTTGAAAGCAGAATTCATTTGAATAGTAATTTAAATGTTTTAATCATGAAACATCTCAAGCATATCAAGAAAGTACAGAAAATGATATAACTGCCACCTATAACCCCGATCACCTGGATGTTAATCGATGTTAACATTTGCATACTACTTGAGATCATCTCTTTAAAAATGTGTATCCGTGGCCTTTGTTGTTCAATGGTTAGCGTGTTGGCCTGCACACCAAAGGGCCTTGGGTTTGATTCTGGGGCAAGGGCACGTACCTGGGTTTTAGGTTCATCCCCAGCCCCGGTTGGGATGCGTGCGGGAGGCAACCAATACATGTATCTCTCTCACATCACTGTTCCTCTCTCTCTCCTTTCCCTCCCTCCCTCCCTCCCTCCCTCCATCCCTCCCTCCCTCCCTCCCTTCCTTCCACTCTAAAAAAAAAAAATCAATGGGAAAAATATCCTCAGGTGAGGATTAACAAAAAAGTAACAATAACCATAATAAATGTGCTCCTACTCCTCCCTCCTCAGACGTAAATAATTAGCCTAAAATTGATATGTATTATTCGCATGAATGTTTTATAGCTTTTCTACACATGTAGAATAATATAGAGCTTTTAACTTAAATTATTGCTATCATACTGTAGGTAACCTTATGCAATTTAATTTTTTTCACTTGCAATTACATTTTCCGATGGGTTCTGTGTGTGGCATGAATACACAGCGGCTGACATCCACTTTCCTGGCCCGTTTGGGTGTGGTGAGCACACTGCCATGAGCGCCCCTGTGTGTGTGCATGTGGCCCCGCTGGAAGGTTCCTCTGGATGAGGATGCAGAGGCCGCTGGGTAGAGGGATGCCCACCTTCACCTTTACTAGGTACTGCCAGGCCGCTTCCCAAAGTGGTTTGATGAGCCTCGTCCCACCCCCCATGTAGGGGCTCATCTGTGGCAGAGAACACATCTGTAGGAGCGGGGCTTTCTGTGTCAGTTCGGTCCCACTCCTGAGGCGCACGGCCATCCTGGCTGCATTCAGCTGGCCTCTGCCGCACAGGCCTGTGCCTCCCGGGCCCGTGCCCAGGGCAGCATGGCTCCTCGAGACAAGGCCTGGATGTCCGAGCGCCACGTGTGCTCCCGTGAGCAGGAGGAGAAAGCTAAGAGGCAGATGAGCTTTGAAAACTTTCAAAGGTTTGCCTGTTTCGTTTCCTTCTCTTACATCTGTCATCCCTCCTGACTCCTCTAGGAAAGTCTGATCAAATTCTAATTTCTGTCCTTGATCAAGGAGAGCGACAAGAGAAAAGAAGGGAGGGACCTGGTGGGGCCCCTGTCAGAGCCCGTTCTTCCTCTCCTGTGGGCTGTGGGGTCCTTGCACCCCAGCACGAGTCCTGCTTGTCTAGGGCCTCTCCAGGCGTCTTCTCCTTCCCGGCCCTTCCTCTCCGGCCGGAGCAGGCGGGTTCCTGGGGGTGGTTCCGGACCCGCTTGGGAACCCCGCCACCCTGTCGCTGCAGATGTCGGCGGCTGGTTTTCACTGGGCTTCTGGGAGCGCAGCCTGATGCTGTGGTTTAGGGCAACAGTGCGATGGCATTTTTTGACATCATTGCGGACACAGGGATTGATAACGGGACACGAGCAAATACATCTCAATTCTAAAAAAAAAAAGAGCTTAGAACATGTGCCTACTAGTGGGCACGAAGTAAACATCACTGGCTGACTGGAGAGTGTAGGGCAGAGGAGGAGCGGAAACATGGCCGGATTCATGTGCCGTGTGGGAGGAAGGTGGCCTGAGCTTATGCCTTTAAAGGCTGGAGTGGCCAGTTGGCTTTAGTTTACAGACATACTCTGGCTGTTGCTCCAGGCCACATGATGGTTAAAATACCTATTCAGTTCATTCCAAAAGCATATACCAGGCGCTGTTTGGGGCACTGCTGACGAACAGAAGGTGAAGATGCTCACGCTTCTCGGGCATATATTCTCGCGGCTGTGGAGACAGACGGGAGATGTAGAAAACTGAGCCAGGCATTTATTTCCCGATTGGGGTGATGCTGTGAAGGAAATAGGTGAGGAGACATAAGATATGGGGGCAGAGTGTGGCAGACATTGCCGCTGAGGTTTAGTCTTCTGGGCCCACCATAGAGTATAGGTTCAAGAACCCATCAGAAATATGACCTGGCTTGGTTCAGGTTTGCCAATAACCAGATAGAAATGAGCTAAGGCTGTGGGAGGGTGGACATGATTTTCAGAAAGGAAGGCTTGAGGCCCTTATTCCTCCAACTTATGTGAGCAACAAACTGTACCCTCGGTCTCAGGCAGCCATTCTGCTCCCGGATTTGTGCTACCCCAGGCCAACCTCTGGGCTTCACCTGGTGGTTGGGCCATTTCTGGGACAACCTGTCTCTCACTGCAGGACCATGGGTGCCCACCAGTGGGCATTGGCCAGGAGTGCTGGGAGGGTCAGGGCTCTCTCTGAAGAGGTGACATGTGAGCTAAGATTTGACGCTGCAGGAAAAGGACCAGCCAGTATGGAACCTACTGTGGGGGAACAAGAGGGAACAGGACAGGAGCCGGGTGGGAGGTGGGACCATGTGGTGGCTGTGGAGATTGGTAGGGCCATCTCAGGCTAAGGCTGTAACCGCGGTAGAATTTGGACTTTCTTGTAAGTACAATGGAAAGCTACTGCTTTAACCTGATGTCCATGAACTTGTTTAGGATGAAAGTCACACCTGCAGGAAAATGTAGAGTTCGCATTTACTTCAGAAGCGAATGTGGGCAGCAAGGCATGATGTATAAGCAGTATCGACGCCGATGTTACCAGTAGAAGTAGCTATTTCCATCTGTGACTGTTATTACAGCGATCTCACAGTGTCACTTATGACCATTATACCTAATTAGAAATGATGGTGGTTATTAGACCCTACAGTTATCTTGTCATTTCATGCATTATCACGGGACAGCCTGTGGGCCACATCCAGACAGCCCGGTTTTGTCAGTAATGTGATTGGAGCACAGCCACGCCCGTGTGTCCCCGTGTCATCGCTGCAGCAGCGCCATCTGGCCCGGGCACCTTAGCCACTGGCTGCCTGGCTTCCTGGAGGGTTGCGGATCCCTGCACTGCCGAGGCTGCGTGCGCGTGACTGTGATACCATTTCAGAAATACCTGGGAAAGTGTTGGTTTCTTTGCAAGCTTATGTGTTTTATTGTGTACGTTTAAAAACATTACTCAGAGAAGGGCTCCCTGGGCTTCCCAAGACGGCCAAGACATTCACGACGGAAAAGAAGAGAAAGGGGAGGAGTCCGGACTGATGGGCCAGAATGGGCCGGTGTTCCTTCTGCCCAAGGCGCCTGGCCCCTTTTTTGTCTGGTGCCCAGTGCGGGACCTGCCTCTTCTTCACAGGTGGTGTACTGAGTCCTCCCCACGTGTCTAATTTAGACCCCGTGACGTGGGGCCTGGCTGTGACTGTCTCTCGGAGCAGTGACCGAGGCCCCGAGGTGTCCTGGCCGTGCATCCCTTACTGAAAGTTCCCTGAGTACCTGCTGGGTGCCAGGCGCTATGCCCAGTGCCAGGTGCCAGGGCCGGTAGTGGTGAGGCCAAGGTTTGAGTCAGGCCCGTCTGATCCCAGTGTCCGGGTGGCACACACACCGCGGCATGTTCAGGATGCCATGGGACACTACGCTGTCTCTTTGGGGCCAGCCGGCTAGCTCGGCCACTCCTCCCCTCTGTGTCCCCACCCACTTGGCTCTGTAGCCCTCCTCTCTGAGGTCCCCGTCTCCTCCTCTCCCCCTGTCTGCCCGCTTGGCCCAGAACAGGCCACGAGTCGCTATTTCCCAGCCACGGCAGCAGGCAGCATCCTCGGGGGTGGCCAGCGCCACTAGCACAGCGGGAAAGCCACGCTTTGTGAGCGTGGGCTCTTCCCTGTGAGGCCAGCTCTCTCCTCCGTCCTCTGTGGGTTTCCGCTGCCGCGGGCTCTGCCCTGCCCCTCGCAGCCCGGGCCTAAACGTTTACACATGTCCTTCAACTGGGGGGCAGTTAGAGCTGACGGCAGGGACAGTGGCTCACCCGGCTGGCTCGGCAGGTCCCCTGTCCCCCAGGCCGCCGCTCTCTCCCCTAGAAATGCCAGCAGCGCCCTTTGCCTGGGTGGCCAGTCACTCCCAGCACCAGGCGGAAGTTCCCCACCGTCTTTCCTTTGGTTCGTTAACAGGTCGCAGGTGGCGAGCATCGTCCACCTGGTCATCTGCCCGAACACCAGTGGTTTCCAGTGCACACACGCCTCATGCTCCCTCCCCTGGGACTCAGCAGCACTGACTTTGCTGCCGCCGTGTTAATGTTAGTTTTTCAGTGACGGTGATGTGCAATAGTATGTTAGTTTCAGGTGAACAGCACAGCAATTAGACATTTCCACCACAAGCGATCCCCTGATATTTCCGCCACCCAACTGTCACCCCACATGGTTATTACGATATTACTGACTGTACCCCCCATGCTGTACTTCACCTCCCTGGGACCCCTTTATCTGCAGGACAGTTGGCAGCCTTCATTTCTCACTTCAGAATGTGACACCTTCTCGTGTTATTATACATCTTCACACCAGCACTTTCATGTCTCACATCTATACCCGTTTTCCTTCAGACGGGGGACGTTTGGAAGACTGGGTGTCACTCGGGGTCCAGTCACAAGTTTTTGATACCATTTTTTTGAACAGGGGAAATTTAACTTAAAGATTCTTTTTAAAGAATTAAAAAAATTTAATTTGAAATTAAATGAAACTTTAATTTAAAGAAGCCGGTTAACTGCAATGAAAGGGGTAAGAGAAGCAGCCGTTGCAGCCAGGTAGCCGTGGCCTTTCCTCTGAGAGGAGCAGACAGTGTAAGAGCTGAAGACCAAGAGAGGGCATGTGCCCCCTCCCCCACAGGGCTCCTGAAAGAGGGCGAGGCCGCCCTGACATCGACATCACTCCTCCATGCGGGATGCAGCCTGTGCTGGAAGGTGGGGTACCAGAGCTGTGAAGTGGCCTGGGAGACGGGGAGTAGAGGCTGAGGGGGCAGGAGGCCCGCAGGCGTCCACACTCACTGAGTAATGATGGCAGTGGGCCCTCCAGGCAGGATGGTGGCAGTGCCCTCTACCCGGGAAGCTTAGCATTTCCCCCACGGCAGAGCCAAGGCTTGCAGGGTCCGCTCCTTTATCGGCACAGGCTGGGCCAAGGAAGGTTGGCTTTGACTTAGAGACAGCGAATGAATGAATGAATGAATGATGGGAATACTTGGACTTGCTTTTAGTTTATTCTGTCTCCATTGTAAAAAAAAAAAAAGGCTGCTGTGGACATCTTTTGTCAGAAGTCTGCACCTCTGATGTTTCCATAGAGAAAATTGGTAGAATTTGTTTGTGAACATATTTAAGGCGTTTGTTGAACCTTACAAAATCACCTACCAAAAATGCGTCCCTGCTTATTCTGCTTCAAATGATGTCTGGGAGGAAAGGCATACGTTTTTGTCACAGAACGTATTCTTGATTGGCTGTTTGGATCTCGGGCTGGTTTGTTGGATTGTGAGCTTGGAGACTGGGGGTGCTCAGAGCCAGTGGTGTGAGGCTGGAGCTGGCTGACTTAGGAGGGTCCAGGCCCCAGAGGCCGGGGTCTTCCATCGCCTCGCCCCACCTCCTCAGCTCACCCGCTTCCGCTCTGAGTCTCTATGGCCGACAGGTTCATGTCTCTGCAGCATCCCCTTCCTCAGTCAGTGGTCTTGCTCAAAAGCCTTCCACGTTTCCTCTGTGTGTGTTACTGAGAGTTAAAGAGGAGCAAAGAGATGACCTTTGGTGCTGGGCCCCTTGCCTCGCTTCTGTTGTTGTTTTTTTAATCCTCATCTGAAGATTGTTTTCCATTGATTTTTAGAGAGAGTGGAAGGGAGGGGGAGAGACAGAGACAGAGAGAGAGAGAGAAACATCGAAGTGAGAGAATCACATCCATTGGTTGCCTCCTGAACAGGGCTGGGGATTGAGCCTGCAACCGAGGTGCATGCCCTTGACGGGGAATCGAACCTGGGACCCTTTGGCCCATGGGCCAACGCTCCATCCACCAAGGGAAACCGGCCAGGGTGCCTCTCTCCTGTTGATGAGGAAACTGGAGCAAACTGACCTGCCCAAGGTCACCCGACAGGTCAGCTGGCCCAGGCCCAACCTGGGGTTTCTTCCTTCAGTCCCCTGCACCTTCCAACCCCCAGACGCCCCCAGCCACCCTCCTCCCCTTCTTACCACCCTTCCAGGACAGCACCTGCAGGGAGAGGGGTGCTGCTAATACCTGTCCTCCACCTCCTGATCTGATGGTCACACTGTGCCCTGGCTGGTGCCAACCCCGCTTCAGCTGCTGTGCTCAGGGGGACTGGCTACTCGGGCTTCAAGGCTAAGTTCAAGACTCACATCGAAATACTGACCTTCTAGCCCAGCCGGTGTGGCTCAGTGGTTGAGTGTCAGCCTATGAGCCATGAAGTCACGGTTCAATTCCCGGTCAGGGCACATGCCTGGGTTGCGGGCTCGATCTCCAGTGTGGGGCGTGCAGGAGGCAGCCGATCGATGATTCTCTCTCATCATTGATGTTTCTCTTTTCCTTTCCCTTTTTCTCTGAAATCAATAAAAATTTAAATAAATAAATAAAGACCTTTTATTACTTCTTCAGGAATTAGATGCAGTCGTGTTTTATCCTAGGGCCGTAAGGGACGTGGACATGGCTTGAGTTCTACCCTGAGCTTTGGGTCCTGGGGCCCGGACACCACGTGACTGTGGGTGGGTGTGTGCTCACTCCTGCCCAGTGAAGTTACCGGGAAAGCAGGCACCTTCCTCGCCTTTCTAAAGGGGTGCTTTTTGTTGTTGTTGTTGCAATAGTGAACATTTAATAATGCATGTTTCCTTACGATAGCGTGTTCTTAAACGTACTGTTCTATCTTTATCGTTATCTCTGCCATCTATTGATCACATGCCGAGGGGGTAGGCATTCTCCTCACGTTCTCCCGGGGGCTCCTGCATCCCTGTCGCCCTGGGCTCCTGTGAGCTGCCTGCCTGCTGCTCCCCAGGCCTCCACTGGGGCCTGTCACCCATGCTAGGACAGCAGACCTTCCTGCCGAACAGCCTGCACCTCCTGGTCTGTGCTCACCCCGCTAAGAGGCAGGCAGCCGCCAGCTTGCTGACTGAGTGTCCAGTTCTTTCTCCTTCCAGTGTGGGGAATCGCACAAAGGCTGTGTAGGTGCTAGGAAACGTCAAAGGACTTGAGAAAAGCTGCCGCTGAGAGGAGAAGCTGGAGGGGCAAGAAAAAAGAGGGGAAGTGCAGTCCATCCAAACCCTTCAATTATGGGTGGAGACGAGCTGTCAGAGTGGTGGAGGGGGTTGCGGAGACATTGTCCCTGATCGTAAGTGACCCTGGGGAAGGCCAGAATGTCACTGAGGGGAAATGTTCATTTACAGCAGCCTGCCACCCTTTCTTCCTTCTTCTTCCTCCTCCCCGCCTCAGCCTTTCCTCCTGGCGTTGGGGTTCAGATTTTAGGTTATTTCTAACATCCCCCTTCAAATGTCTGACCTGCTGTCCTCTGGAGGCATTGCTCTGTCACCTAGCAACCGGCATATCTCATACTGGTCCCCAGTTATCTCCTTCAGCCTGAGATTCGAAGATCACCCAGATGGACACAGGACACATGGGGCCAGGTCTCCATGCAAAATCAGTCTTTGTGATGATGGAGCAGTGGATGTGCAGAACAGGGAGCCTGCTTCCTGGTCATGCATCCAAAGTAGGGATTTCATCCCATCTGGGGGTGGGACAGAGAGAGAGAGACAGAGAGAGAGAGAGAGAGAGAGAGAGAGAGAGAGAAAGAAAGGGAGAGAGAGAGGCAGAGAGAGAGAGAGAGAGAGAGAGAGATCCTTGGAGCTTGGAGCTGCCTGCCTTCTGGGGGCCTGCATTATGGGGTCACACGAGCCCCCTCCCCCTTTAACCTGCTTTCTTGGCAAAATAGCAGGAAGAGAGGAAGAATTGGAGTTTTGACCAGGAAATTGTTCCTAAGTTGTCTGTCTAGATAGAAAGTTGGCACACTGAGAAAAACACACTTCAGAGGGAAAAGTAGGAGGAGGACATTTTTTCTGCATGAGCTTATTATCCACTCCACACAGAGGCCCGAGTCTCTGAGCTCCTTCTGCGAAGGAACAGGCACCCCATGGAGACGTGGTGACGGCAGGGGCTGGTACAGCCTGGGCCTGGGTGCGAGGAGGCAGCGGTGGCTGCAGCCAGCTTTCCCTTCCTGCCCGGACACTGGGAACAGTCCGGACACTCCCACAGATATACTTTCTGTTCCTTTTCTGCCCTTTATTAATTTATCTGTCTTTTTATTCGTTCGTTTGTTTGTTTATTATTGAATTTATTGGGGTGGCATAGGTTAATAAAATTATATAGGTATCAGGTGTACAATTCTATAACACACCATCTGTATATTGTATTGTGTGTTCACCACCCAAGTCAAGTTTCCCTCCATCACCATTTATCTCCCTTTACCCTCTTCCACTTCCCTCCACCCCCTTCCCCGCTGGTCGTCACCAGATGTTGTCTGTGTTTAGGAGTTTTACTGCCTTGTTTAATCCCGTCACCTTTCTCACCAAGTCCCCCTTTCAGGTGCCATTCCTTTCTTGGTGTGTCCCAGCCTCCAAGATCACTCAGGACGTATCTCCGTTCCATGAGCAAGTTTTGTCCCTGAGATGTGCTGTTTCCTCTTCTCTCCCGGGAAATCCTTGCTGATACAGGATGGTCTTGAAGATCACCTCCACGGGAGGCCTTCGCTGGACGCCCCTTCCCCTCCCCGTCCCTCTCACGTGCTTGTGCAGTGCCGGTCACGCACTGTGTGGGCCCAGGACGCCTTCCTGGTCTAGGTGTAATTATCACCTATCAGTCTCTCTCACTTTTATTGAATTCCCGGCAGACAGAAGTTAAGTCTTATTTAAGTTTGTATCTACCTCAGTGTCTCCTCTATGGCCAGGCATGCAGTAGGTGTAGTCATTTATTCAACATATATTTATTGAGTACTTTCATATGCCAGCCATGGAACTCACTGTTCTAGAAAAGAGGAATATAGCCACGATAAACTACCTCTTCTCATGGAGGTGACATGCTAAGGGTGAAAGGAGATAGTCAATGAATAAGATAAGCAAAATCACTCACACACACACACACAGTGCTTACTGAAGGACTGCCTGTGACACACACACACACACACACACACACACACAGTGCTTACTGCTTACTGAAGGACTGACTGCCTGTGAAACACACACACAGGCCTGAGAACGACAAAGGCCCTCAGACCCTCCTCAACATGCTGCTCTGCTGAGAGGAGAGGCACACGTTTGCGAGTGACCTGTCTTCTGGATCCCAGCTGCTGACTGTCGTCTTAGGCTTAGGGGAACATAGATCACACTCTTCTTTTTATTGATCAGATTATATATAGGGACGCGCTAGAACCAGCTACACAGCAATGTGCTTTCGGGATGTTATTTTTGTGCTGAATAATGAACAGCTAACTCTTTTTGGGGCGCTGGCAGTGTGCCCGACACTGTTCTAAGCACTTCCGGTGGATTATGTCATTTAATCCTCGGAACACCCTCGGGAGACAGGCACTATCCCCGTTTGCACACCCGGAAATGGGCACACAGCTGTGTCCCTGGCCCCAGATTCTGCAGGTAGAAGGAGGTCCACTGCAGACTGTCCTGCCTGGAGACCCTGCTCTAAAGCGATGCTCTCCTCTGCCCAGGAGATGCATGAAATCAGAGCAAGCGCAGCCTTTTCCTTCGTCACCGGGTGTCCATGCCAAGCCGGCACTCCTCAGTGCACAGGTGCCCTCAGCCCGCGGCGAGAGGTCCCGGGACCTCCCTGATGGGACACAGGCTCCCAGGCAGGCGGCCACCAGTGCTTTTCTCTCTGAATTTGGCCTGGCCTTCTGTTGGGACCTTAAAGTTTTTGCTTGTTTTGTTTTTTAATATGTTCTTATTGATTTTAGAGAGAGAGGAAGGTAGTGGCAGAGAGAGAGAACCATTGATATGAGAGAGAGAGAGATCAATTGATTGCCTCCTGCATGCCCCCTACTGGGGATCAAGCCCATAACCCGGACATGTGCCTAGACCAGGAGTCAAACTGGTGAGCTTTTAGTGCACAGGATGATGCTCAACCAACTAAGCCACCCTGGCCAGGGCGGGACCTTTAAATTTTTAATACCTGTATTAATAGTTCTTTCACTTATATTTTTTATTCCAAAGTACAAAACACTGATTAAGCCCTAACTGGTTTGGCTCAGTGGATAAAGCTTCGGCCTGTGCACTCAAGGGTCCCAGGTCCGATTCCGGTCAAGGGCATGTACCTTGGCTGCGGGCACATCCCCAGTAGGGGGTGTGCAGGAGGCAGCTGATAGATGTTTCTCGCTCATCGATGTTTCTAACTCTCTATCCCTCTCCCTTTCTCTCTGTAAAAAATCAATAAAATATATATTTTTAAAAACAACACTGATTAAAAAGCATTTTTTCAGGGGAAAGGAAGAGAGAGAAGGCTAATGAGCTGCCGACTGAGAGCCCAGCGGAAGGGCTGGTGCTGCTCTCTGTGTAGCAGCCGCGGTGGCTCTTCTCCAGCCCTTTGCTCGGGGGGCACGGAGCACCGCCACCTCTGGTTCCCACTGCACTCTCTGCGCGATGACTCGCCCTCCCGTGTCGGGGAAGCGGAGACTTGGATCGGAGTGATGAGGTCGCTTGCACTAGTACACACAGCGGGATTTGAACCCAGCTCTGGCTGCCCATGGTTTTAATACTGTTATGGTTTCTCACAAGCAGTCCTCAGGACCCTTTCTTCAAAGAACCCCTACTTGGACCTCAGAACGTTAGGAGTCAACATGGGGCCTGGAGCCCCGCTGCTTTATTTCACCCCAGACTCCCACCCAGCGCCCCGCATCCGTGGGCCTCACGGGGACCCCCGGAGTCTGCAGAGCATTAACTAAAACCACTTTTACGTCTGTGCTCTCATGGATGCTGACCAGTTGATGAACTCACCCCTCGGAGGATAAATGCAAGCTCTAGGTCTTCCTCTCGTTGCCAGGGAGACTGAGTCCAGCCCCTCCCGGCAGGTCCTCCCCTCCCCTCCCCTCCTCTCCCCTCCCCTCCCTTCCCCTCCATGATGTTGAGCAAGTAACTCACCCTCTCACTCTTGGCAGTTTCGGTTTCTTATCTTTAAAATGGGAACAGAGTTAGGATGATGGTTAAATCGGTATTACCCCTAAAAAAGAAACCTCAGCACAGTGCCTTTCAACAAAGGCTAGTTTACTGCTGTTACTAGGATGCCTCGTCCCCTCTCCAGTTTCCATGAGGAGAGATTGTTGCTAAACCCTCCTGGCCTCTTCACAACCCTGGGGTCTTTCCCTCCTGGACTGATTATTTGAGGAGAATAAACTGGGCCCCTTTTTCCTCTTGGGAAGGAAGGTGCCTTAGGTCTTACCTCAGTAGGCATCTAATCTGAGGGTTTGGTTAGCTGTCTGCTGTTCTCACGCCGAGCCTCATTCTGCATAATTAGTAACAAATGGGATATTCTAGCATTTCATCTTCTGATTCTATTTCTCAATTCATTTAGAAATTGAGCAGGAAAGAGGTATGAAACTTGTCCCTTTAATATTCTAGAATTAGTATGTGCTCTCTCCCTCCCCAATTCTCATAGAGTCAGGATTTTAGGATTGAAAGGAGACCTTTATTTTTTTTTATTTCTTAAAGTATTACAAAGAGTATTGCACATGTCTCCTTTTTTCTCCCCCTTGACATTCCCCCGGCTTCCCCCACCCCCCAGTGTCTTGTGCCCATTAGTTATTCTCATATGCATGCATATAAGTCCTTCGGTTGATCTCCAAAAGGAGACCTTTTAAATGACTGAAATTTATTTCGCCTTCTCATCGCTGAGCCTGGCGCAGGTGGTCATTCAGCCCTGGCCTGCGTACTCCCCGTGATGAGCAGGCTGCTTTCTCGAGGGACGGCCCGGGGGTCTGGCTGGGGATGCTCTCGATCTATCGGGCTGGCATTCCCCGAGGAGGGTCTGGTTCCGCAGTGCTGGGCCCTCAGGCCTCCTGTGCTCGGTAGGAAATGCACAGCTTAGGGTTTCTTTGGGAGAAAGTGTTGGCCTGAAGCCTGAGGGAGAGTGAGTGTTCTGCGTGGTTTTGGCATCAGACCCCAAGAAATTTCCCACCACCTCGGTGTGCCTGCCGCATCCTGAGGAAATCCTAGTGTGCGGCCTGTCTTAGAGGAAGCAGGAGAAGGAGCCTCAAAGCCCTTTGTTAACCTCCTGGCCTCGCCGCTCCTGGTGGGCGCAGTGAAGTGTGGCTCCCGGGAGGTCTCCTGAAGGCTGATTACTGGCCTCAAATAAAACTGCCAGTGAAATTCTACTCTCCGAGAGGCTAACGGAGAGCTCAGAACACTCCCTCAAATAGCCTCCCCCAAACACACCGCCCAGACTGACTGATGGGCTCTGCTCCTGTCTGCTCTTCGCAGCTTTAATGACACATAATCCGCACCCCCCGAAACGGGCCTTCCTGAAGTGTTCAACTCAGTGGTTTTAGTATATTCATAGATTTGTGGAACCATCACCACCACCAGTTTTGGAAGGTTCTCATGGCTCAGAGAAGAACTGCTGTCCCGTTAGCATTCCGCCTCATGTCCCCTCCCCTCCCCACCCGTGGGAACCACCAGGGCTTCCGGTCTTGTGGATGTACCGATTCTGGACGTTTCATATACCGTAATGGCATCATACAACGTGCGGGCTTTGTGTTGGCTTCTTTCACTTAGTGCAATGTTTTCAAGGTTTATCATGCTGTAGCACGTATCATGGCCGAGTCATAGTCCATTGACTGGGCCTGCCACATTTTGTTTATCCATCCTTCAGTTCATGGACATTCAGGCTGTTTCCATTTTGGAGTATTACCAATAATGTCTCTATAACTATTCATGTACAAATTTTTGTGTGGTGGGCAAAAGTAGATTCACAGCCGTTGGTATGGATAAGGACCGGCAGGTTATGATCATTACAATAGCATTATTAGCTCTGTGTTTTGCACACTCTCAACTGTAAACCTGCTTTTATCCACCCCTGTGTTAGTAGAATTACTAGATCATAGTCCCTTAAAAACCTTTCAAAATTGCTTTTTTTTTTTTTTGGTTGGCTATTCTTGGGCCCCTATTTACTGCCTCTGTGCCGAATGCTGTCTATGACTGGATGTAAAATTAGCACATCTGGGAGCCAGTTTAAAGTTCTTAAAGAACTAGTTCTTTGTAGAAATAATGAAAAATTCTTCAAGTGAGGATAAACGGAATCACAAGGATGCTTACTATAGTCTTCAGGAGAGTACATTCGCCTCTATTCTCTTCTTTCCAAGCTTCTGTTGGAAGATTTACAAAGACTTTGTTTTCTTTTGCAGAATCGCAATGAAATAAAAAATGGCACCATCCTTCGATTAACCACGTCTCCGGTGAGTAGGTCTTCGTGTGTAGCTTTCCCGTAAACACTTCCTCTTCTGTTCCTCTACATGTGATTGTGGACATTCACGTGTGAAGATGACTTTAGTGGGAAACGGAAGGTCTCTGGAACATCCTCACACGCAGATTGCGGATAATCAGGAACGCTCTCCCTGTATTTCCCACTACAAGACAGGCAAGCCTCCCTCCGGGTCAAGTGCAGACACATACAGTGACTTTCCGTTTGAGTTTGTGTGTCATCTCCACCGTCCTCACAGTACAGATGGGATCACTCAGCTGTACTGACTGGCTTTTATCCACCTGCCCACATGCCCACCAGCGCCCTCGGAGCAAATTCAGACAAAAGACAAAGCAAACAAGACCAAAGGCAGCCTGTTACTTCCCCTTCAAGTCAGAGGGTGTGCGCGTGTACGTGTGCATGTGCGTGTGTGTGTGTGTGTGTGTGTGTGTGTGTAAGAGAGAGTTTAAGTATTTTCTAGTTTGGTCAGTCATTACAATAGTTCATAGAAATGTAGTTTAAGAAGTGTTGCACGCCTGCTGTTTCATTGACAGCTGACTCTGGATACAACACCTTTAAAGTCTTCCAAATAAAAGCTGCTAAACCAAATACTACAGAATATTTAGCTACTGACTGCATTGCTTATCTTTATCTTTCTCACTTCCTTGTAGATACTTTAGGTAGTACCATTAGCATATTTGAACTATATCCGTTCACGGTGCATTTTTATTGCTTTCCTAAAAAAACTAATCTTCAGAAAATACACCAACTGTTACTATTTTCACTGCATATGCGATGAAAACTGTGTCTAACTCGCGTTTTCAGTTTCTCCTGCAGCCATGTGGTGGCTAAAAATAAATGTGAAAACAGGGAAAGGCATCTGGCTGAAATTAAATTGTGGGGACTGTAACTACCACAGATTTTTCTTGTTGGAAATTATATTAGAGAGGCTTAAAAATCCCCTAAACATTCTACCCAATCACATCTTGAACCTAAACCCAGTGATGAGCTCAACAGAGCGCGTGGCCGGAGTTGGCTGGACTGCTTTTCGAAGCCTTCTTTTCCACTTAATGGTAATTATAATTTAGACTCATTTTTCAGCGGCTGCATGATGAGCTGAGACATTTTTGCCTGACGTAGCATTGATCTTCTTACTTTAGTCAGCAAGAATTCATGCTAATTTGACCTTTCAAGACCACAGTTTCCCTTGGTTTTTATAGTTTCTGTTTATCCTGCTAAAGCTGCTCATTTTCTTGCTGGGCAGAAAGAGTACATCTTGCTTGTTATTTCATCTTAGAATTAGAGAGGCTCAGTTTCTTTGTGTTTATTTATTAAATCTAGGCCTTCTCTAGGCCAAAGAAGAAGTCCGTTTTCTTTTTTATTGCCATGTGCTCATGAACCAGTTTCCACAGGCGAAGCCAGTCCTTGAGAGGAGGCTAGGTGCTGGGCAGAGGGGGATTACCCAGCACCCTGAGCGCGAGCGTACAGACGCTGTGGCACGGCCTGGCCCTGGCAGTGAGGTGGGGCTTGTCCTGCCCAGGCAGGGACCCGGGCAGTCCCAGCATGGTCAGGGACGGGTGGAAAGCCCGTGCGCAAGGCAGTGTTATAAGAGGGAGTCCACCTGCAGAAGACTGGCTCACATTCCCTAAAGGGCAGTGCTCCCCAAACAGGAATCACTGGAGGAGCGTTAAACATCCTGATGTCACCTGGCGCGTGTGGCCCCGTGTTTGAGTGTCGAACTATGAAACAGGAGGTTATGGTTCGATTCCAGGTCAGGGCACATGCCCGGGTGGTAGGCTCGATCGCCAGTAGGGGGCGTGCAGGAGGCAGCCGGTCAATGATTCTCTTTCATCAGTGATATTTCTCTCTCTGCCTCTCCCTTTCTCTCATAAATCAATAAAAAACATTTTTTAAATGCCAATATCTGGCCTTCTAATAAGAAGCTGAATTACGAGGTATAGGAGTGGGGTCCAGGAATCTGCATTTTAAGAGAGCGCTTTAATAGTTTGGCTGTAGCCACAGTGTCTAGAATTGGGAATTACTGTATAATAAGTGAGATATTTTGAATTTGTAAAGTTCACTTGTTGCTGGTGGATTTTTTTATTTTGTGTTTAACTGGAAAATATGGCTCAGCATATGCTAGCTCTTTCACTTTTTACATGTGTACTAAGATAGGTTAAAAATAACTGTCTCCATCACATTGGCTAGGAAGTGTTAGGGAGCGTCATAAAGAACCCGCAGCTGGTGTTACACCAGCTTTTCCAGCCCTTTCATCTGTCTTGGCTCTCGGTAGCGAGACAAGGACATGCACATGCACATGCGTACACACGTACAGCTGTACTGGGTTTTACAAAACTATCAGAGGTGCTGCTTGTGTTGGCTTTGGTTGATGAATTTGTTTTCTGTCTTCCTCTATCATAGAACAACCCTTTCTGATTGTTCCTAGCAAAATAGGGGATTCATAAGAGAAGATCTATAAAAACAACCTGCACTGTTATTCTTATAAAAGCCCTTACACCTGGCTGGTGGCCCTCCTCTGCATTGCACACTTTATTTTTATTTTATTTTATTTTATTTTTTGTTAATCCTCACCCGAGGATATTTTTCCATTGATTTTAGAGAGAGTGGAAGAGAGAGGGAAAGACAGAGAAATATCGATGTGAGAGAAACACAGTGATTGGTTGTCTCCTGTGTGAGCCCTGACCAGGGCCCGGGCTGGGGAGGAATCTGCAACTGTGATATATGCCCTTGACCCAGAATCGAACCCAAGACCCTGGTCCGCAGGCTAACGTTCTATCCACGGAGCCACACTGGCCAGGGCGGCCTTGCACACTTTATACAGTGCCTCGAGTGGTCATCTTAAACATGTGTGCCTCTCAGGTGTCATGGCTTCACCCATCTCCCCAGTGCCACGGAAATATAACCATGGACATGCCCAGGAAATGGGTGCAGATGGGTGTGTTTGAGCAGCCAGGGTCTGAGGCATTTCCGATCGTGCAGCTGAGCAGCGGTTCCTTGTGCCTGCCCTGGGAACGGCAGCAGTGCAAGTGGACTCTGTCACGTGTTGCCTGAAGCAGCGTATAAATATGCATTTGGCCACTGTTGTATTTGAGGAAGCTTGGGGTTGCCAGACCCTTGGTTTTACTTCCCTGAAATTTTGTTTTAAAAAGTCCCTACAGTGAATCTATCTGTAGTCTCGCAGTGAGAAAGGCCTCGCTAAGTACAGCACAAACCCCAAGAGCCACAAAGGAAAAGATTGACACATTTGACAGCGACAAAATAAAAACCACACAAGCTTGATGTTTGGAAAGAATTCCAGAAACAAATTCAAAACCAGCGCATTAGGAAAAACAGTTGGCAATATGCATGACAGATAGAGTGCTAATTCCTCAAGTTCCAGGAATTAGAATGCCCCAAAACAGATGGCCAAAATCTATAAGCAAAAATGATCTCTGTTTTTATATATCTGTCTCTCTCCCTGTCTGTTGATCTGTATGTTTGTGTATCTGTTTATCCTGGCAGGATAAATGTAAATATGAATATGGAGACATACATAGATCTATAGTTATAGATATATAGGTATAGGCCAGGGGTGGGCAAACTTTTAGACTCGAGGGCCACAATGGGTTCTTAAACTGGACCAGAGGGCCGGAACAAAAGCATGGATGGAGTGTTTGTGTGAACTAATATAAATTCAAAGTAAACATCATTACATAAAAGGGTACGGTCTTTTTTTTTTTTAGTTTTATTCATTTCAAACGGGCCGGATCCGGCCCCGCGGGCCGTAGTTTGCCCACGGCTGGTATAGACATGTAGATGAATATATAGATATAGCTATATATGAAAGAAGAAACTCAATCTCTCTCTCAGAAGAGGTGAAAATCTGTCCTCAGTAATCAAGGTGTGAGGCCAGCTGCTGTGGTGTTGCGAGTATAAATTGGAACAGCCTCCCCTGGCCGGGAAGTTCAGTGGTTAGGGCACCGTCCAATACATCAAGGTTGTGGATTCGATCTGCAGAAGGGCACATATAAGAATCAACCAATGAATGAATAAATAAGCGAAACAGCAAATTGAAGTTTCTCTCCCCCCTTCTCTGTCTTTCTAATCAATAGAAAATATTAAATTGGAGCAGCCACTTTGGAAGGCAGTTTAGCTGTATCCACCCAAGTTTAAAATATATGTGTCTTTGTCCTGACAGTTTTACTGCTGGGAACTTATCCAGTAGGTAGACTCATAAGGACACACACACACACACACACAGGGCTGTGTGCATCATTGTTTTTAATAATCAAGAAATGGAAAGCTGGTAACTGTCTACCAGCCGGGCCTAGTTCATATGCCTGTGACAGGACAGTGTACAGCGGTTAGCAAGACCGTGGCATGTGCCGTCTGGAGACGTTACAGAATCACAGCATCAGTGCCAAGGCAGGTTGAGCGCTTCCTGTGTGGAGCGACCCCAGAGAGGTACTCGGAAAGGAGGCATATGTTTGCTGATGATGGACGAAATCATTCTCAAGCGCTCACTGCAATTAGTGTTGGGGTAACTTTAGTTTATAACGTCTGGCAGTACTTATATATTTTTATGCCATGCGCTGCTCTTGTTTTTAACTAAATGAACAGATACACAGTTATCTTAAGGTCACCACAGCCTATAAGAGGTGAATCATAATGTTCTCTACTGAAAACATTTCAGCGTTCCTAACTTTTCAACATGTAAGAGCCCTTTTCTGTACGGCCTGGTTTCTTCTCCCCCATTGTTTTGGCCGTTGGGCACAGTAAATAAAACTGCTCATCAAATGCCCGCCGTGGCTTTGCCAGCTCTGAGCACGGTCCTCCCTTTCTGCTCCTCTTGTGTGGGGACCGCTGTTGGGGCATCCAGGCCAGAGGGCCTGGCACTCTGGTTTCGGGGACTAGTCACTCTGGCAGAAAGAAAAATGGTGCTATCTCAGTCACGTGGACACAGGTTATCAGAGATTCTTAACAATAAGACCATTAACAATTTTAATGTTTAATTTCTCCTGACTTGAGAAACGAAAAGAGGGCTGTGAAATGTTGAAGTTCTGTTTCTTGCCGGTGTTCGTTCTGTGAGCCCAAGTGACAGATAAGCAGAGGCAGAGGCTTCTACGTGAGGAGTGACGCTGCCCAAGGACAGACTGCAGGGGTGGCGAGGGACAGGTCAGGAGTTTACTGCCGCAGTCCCTGCGGGGCTGCCTGGTGCAGGGCGGGTCTAAGGAAGGTTTGGAGGGCAAGTCCCTAGGCCTTCCTGGTGGATGGATTTGGATCTCCTCGAGGGGGGATGTGAGGACGGCCCTGGTGTTGAGGGAGGATGTGAGGACGGCCCTGGCATTGAGGGAGGATGTGAGGATGGCCCTGGTGTTGAGGGAGGATGTGAGGATGGCCCTGGTGTTGAGGGAGGATGTGAGGACGGCCCTGGCATTGGGGGAGGATGTGAGGATGGCCCTGGTGTTGGGGCCAGTTAAACAGTGGCACTGTTTCCTGCAATAGAAGGCTTGGGAAGGGGAAAATGAAGAGTGTGAGATGCCTGTTCTGTGTCCAGGAGGAAGGCAGTCAGGTGTGAGTGCTGGGCAGCCATCATCGGGTACATGACATGGACAGCCATGGGCTGGATGAGGTCGCCATAGAGAAGGTACAGCCCTGGGCACACTCTTGGGTCTAGAGGAGGAGCCAGTCAGGGAGCCTAGAGAAGACAGTGTTTTAGGGAGGAGGGAGGAGTTCGGTGTGTTGCAGGCCGCAGAGACCATAAGGAAGATTAGGTGAGGGCAGTGATCCCTGGGCCCCCTGCCTGGAGGCATGGATAGCACCTGGAGACACTGAGTGTGGGGCTGAGGATGGAAGCATCATTGTGGGGGGGGGGAAGTGGAGAAGAGAGGCAGCAACTGCAGACCCCTTTTTCATTCCAGAGCTTGTGCTGAGCATGGAGCAGTGGAATGTGGGCACGGCTAGGACGGCAGAGGGTCATGGAGGTTCCTAGTTTATGGTCTACTGCAGAGAGAGTGCCTGATGGAGCAGACCAAGGGGGTCATGTAGAAGGACAGAACTTGAGGAGGCGAGAGGAGCAGGGATGGAGAGCAGCAGGGATGGCCTTTGTAGGAAGCATGAACCAGGTGTCAGTACCAGGAAGACTCAGCGCATGAGCATAGAGGTGTCGGCTGTGCCCTTGGTAGTGGGAAGAGGAAGGCACTCCTGGCAGATTGCTTAGATTTTCTCAGTAAAATGTGAGGCAAGATCCCCTGTGGGGGAAGCAGGGGGGAAGGGAGCTTAGGGAGAGGGGAGGGAGTGAAGGAGTCATTGGCAGGGGCATCTCAAACATTCCAGGAAAGCAACGTTGATAGCTGGGCAACGTTGAGTGCACATTAGAAAATATCCATGAAACTTGTGCACTTTTAAATGACCTTTTAGACGACTTCCTATTGGTATCATGGACCTGGAACCATGCTGGAAGTTTCTTGGGGAACATTTTAATCAGGACCTCAAGAACAGTGGGGAGGGGGGGATTTGGGGGCAGCTGTGGAGTGGCTCAGGATGAAACTTGATTTCTATCCTTCAACCAATACCAGAAATCACTTGCATCAGGACATTGTCTCCCGCACAGCTACGAGGCTCTGATCATT
>NW_005871066.1:1781631-1782763 GCF_000147115.1 Myotis lucifugus
ACCCCCCTGATGGGCCCTGCTCTGTGAGTGACAGGGGGCAGCACCCCAACCCCCTGATTGGCCCTGCTCTGTGCGTGACGGGGTGGCGCCGCAACCTCCCCATCGACTCTGCCTTGAGTGTGACAGGGGGCGGTGCCCCAACCCCCCAATCAGCCCTACCCTGAGCGTAACTAGGGGTGGCATCGCAACCTCCCGATCCGCCCTGCTCTGTGCATGACAGGGGGCGGCACCCCAGCTCCCCAATCGGCCCTGCTCTGAGCCCGACCAGGGGCTGCACCTAGGGATTGGGCCTGCCCTCTGCCACCCGGGTGCAGGCCTAAGCCAGCAGGTCGTTACCCGAGGGGTCCCAGACTGCGAGAGGGCACAGGCCGGGCTGAGAGACCCCCCCGCCCCCCCGAGTGCACAAATTTTTGTGCACCGGGCCTCTGGGTCATATCATGATTTGTTTATTTTGGTCATTTTCCTGCCATTACCAAAGACCGGTCACCAGGAGTCCTAACGCTGTAATAACCCAAAGACCAGTCACCAGGAGGCTGCGTGTGAGGCGTGCGCGGGTGGGCGGGGACTTGACTCTGGGTCTCATGGCACGGTGGGACTCGGGGGCGTCCCGCGGTGCGGTGGGGTCTGGGGTCCTGGGTCTTGTGCGATTTCGCGCTCTGGGTCACTAGTATGTACATATGTGTCCATATATTTTCATTTATTTATTCTTAACTTCTTTATACTTCTCTGAACTTGCGTTTCCTTTGTGAAGTGAAGATGACAAAGCCGTGTGCCTGCTCGGACTGTTGTGCAGATCAAATGCATTCCTTCCTAAAGACGTTTACAATGGTGGCTCATAAAGAGTGTACGTACGTACGTAACGGTTAGCTGTCTTTATCACTAATTTTAACAGCACCAAACAGCGTTTGTAAACACTGATAATGACAATGAAATAATTCTAAGTACTCATTATTATCATAATGTCTATAATCAATGCAGACCTCCTGCTTGGAAAAAAATGTAGTTTCTTAGGAATTCAAAGTGATTCATTTGGGTTAAATGTTATCAATCATTTGAGAATTTTAGAGAAGAGTCTATCCTTGAGCAGTTTAAGAAGATAAAGTGATTGTCTCTGTTCACTGAGCTCTCTCTT
>NW_005871066.1:1783463-1869606 GCF_000147115.1 Myotis lucifugus
GCAGGAGGCAGCCAATCAATGATTCTCTCATCATTAATGTTTCTGTCTCTCTCTCCCTCTCCCTTCCTCTCTGAAATCAATAAAAAATATATATATTAAAAACAAAAAGAGGTCTAATTCTCACCCAGTTGGTGTGGCCCAGTGGTTGAGCATCGTCCCATGAACCAGGAGGTCTTGATTTGATTCCTGGTTAGGGCATATGCCTGGGTTGCGGGCTCGATCCCCAGTGGGGGGTCATGCAGGATGCAGCTGATTGATGTTTCTCTCTCATTGGTGTTTCTATCTCTCTCTCCCTCTCCCTTCCTCTCTCTAAAATCAATATCAATATAAATGTAAATATACACACACACATGCACACACTAGAGGCCCGGTGCACAACATTCGTGCACTGGCGGGGGGGGGGGGGTCCCTCATCCCGGCCTGTGCCCTCTGGCATTTCAGGACCCCTCGGGGGATATCCTCTCTGCTCCTTAGCGCTACCGTGGAGGCGGGAGAGGCTCCTGCCACCGCCAGTGTGCTTGTGAGCCGTGAACCCAGCTTCTGGCTGAGCTGCGCTCCCCTGTGGAAGCACACTGACCACCAGGGGGCAGCTCCTGTGTTGAGCATCTGCCCCCTGGTGGTCAGTGAGCATCATAGCAACCTTTGTTCTGACATTCGGTTGATTTGCGTAGTAAGGTTTTATTATATAGGATGGTCTAATTCTAGGCAAAGCTCCTTGGTTTCCTAATTACTTTGTTATAAATTCATGCAGTGAGTAGTGAATGTATGGGAAGCAAATGTAGAAGAGTGAAATTTATAAGCATCCTTGTGTTGTGCTGGAAGATTGTCAGTAACCCAGAAAGATGGTTGGGGTGACTAATAACGCTTTTGAACACTGCGCAGACAGGTATCGTTCATAGTGTTGACTTAACTGGTGAACACGCTGTATAAACTTGTGTAATTGCTTAACCAAGCACAAAGCTTTTTGCCATTTATAGATGAAAAATTTACTTAAAAGATAAACATTTTTGCCTTTTCCCCTTCTTACTACGACACCTGCTCTGTTTCTGGGAAAAGCTCTCAATTTTCCCAGAAATGGAGATGGGGGCCCGTTCACAGAAGGCAGAGGACTAGTTCCCGTGGAGAAATGAGTGACAGGGCGGCGGGTTGGGGCTGTGTGGTTGGAGACCGCGCTGGGCGTGGGGGCTGCCCAGTCTTGCACTGAGGGCCACCATGTCCTTGTTTCCCATGAAGGAAACGCTAACGTTTTCATGTGGTTTCCTCTGTGAACACTCACCCCTCTGTGTCTCCCTAAGGCTCGGAACGCCCAGGACCTGCACGAACGCATCCAGTCGTCCAGCATGGACTCCAAGCTGGAGGCGCTGAAGGACTTGGCCAGCCTCTCCCGGGACGTCACCTTCGCCCAGGAGTTCATCAACCTGGACGGCATCTTCCTGCTCACGCAGATGGTGGAGAGCGGCACCGAGTAAGCCCCTTGCCCCGACATCCTGCCTGCCTGCTCTTCCTCCCCCGCCCCCGCCCGGGGGGCTGTTACTCCCTTACATTGCAGTGTCTACTTTCAAAGACCAGGAATTGACGAGGCTCAGGAAAAAGAAAAGAAATGGCTTTTAAGTTAGTGTTTGGGGAGCAGGTTTGTCACCTAAGTATCAGGAGATTGTCTACCCACCAAGGAACCAGTGTCTTAGTTGAGATATTAGGGCACGGGCCTGCATGGGTGGGGTAGGCAGGAGACCACCACAGCCATTTGAGTGGGCGCTGAATTCCATAAGGTGACTTGGAATTTCAAATTTATAAGAAAAAATATTAGATCCTTATCTCAAAGAGCCTTTCCAACACTGAACTAATAATTCTACAAAATATAAAGCCCTCACATCCTTCGCCTATCTCTCTGAATGAGTTAAAAACAAATGAGAATAACTCCTTCCAGTCTCAAAGTCAAACCAGGTCAAAAATAGCGTGGCTAAAGTAAGTTTCCATCAATTAATGTGTGAATGATGAAATACATGACCTTACATATTTAAAATTAAATGCAGTAAACATTTATTAAATACTGACTGTATACAAGAGTGGAAATTGGGAAATCTTACAAAAATGTGAGACTTGCCATCAAAAATGTATGGAGGCAGAAGTCAGCTGAGGCATAATTCCTCCTGGGCCTTTGAGTCTAGACTCTAGAGGCTGGCCAGGCCGGCTGCTTCCGGAACCTCCCAGAGGAGTCAGCGGGCCATGAAGGAGTTTGATTCCATCCCCACAAGAAAGGGATGGGCTTTTGGGCTCAGGAGCTCGCCTCAGGGAAGGCGTTGCTTCTCTGGAGGGACTGGGGGGTGAGGAGCCAGAGGTGTGGCTCCTGCATGTGTGGGCAGGTCAAGCCCAGGACCACGGAGTGCCAGGGAGGGTCCACAGGACACGGCTCATCCCATGTCCATGTGGTCAGTGCCACAGGCATAGACTGTGAGAGCATGTGGGTTAGAGCATGTAAGCATGCTGAGTCAGTTAATTACATATTAACATGCTAAATTAATAATGGGCAGGGTTGCCCTAGCCGGTTTGGCTCGGTGGATAGAGCGTTGGCCTACGGACTAAAGGGTCCCAGGTTCGATTCCAGTCAAGGGCACATGCCCGGGTTGCAGGCTCAATCCCCAGTGGGGGGCGTTCAGGAGGCAGCCAATCAATAATTCTCGTCATTGGTGTTTCTATATTTCCCTCTTCCTTCCTCTCTGAAATCAATAAAAATATATTTTAAAAAAATAATGGGCAGGGTTGGGTAGGTATTTTTTTCAGAAAGAGTACATATCATTGTGAATTGGGGTTTAAACCTGGGTCCTTTAAACCTTTTCAGTACCTGGCGATTCAAAGAATGAGCTGATAAACTGCCTGTTGGAGCCCTCCCAGCCCCCTCCCATCCTCCCTTCCTTCCTCTCTTCCTTCCTGTCTCCTCCCACATGGGGCATTATTTAACCTCTGCAATTGGCACTGGTAAAAGATTCTGTTTTTTGTTTGTTATTCAGAGAGGATGTTTTCTAGTAACAGGAATAGCTCCCATATAAGAATGCTCTGTAGAGTCTGGCTGGCATGGCTCAGTGGTTGAGCGTCAACCTATGAACTAAGAGGTTAGTGTTTGATTCCCAGTCAGGCACATGCTGAGTTGTGGGCTTGATCCCCAGTGGGGAGTGTGCAGGAGGCAGCTGATCAATGATTCTCTCTCATCATTGATGTTTCTGTCTCTTTCCCTCTCCCTTCCTCTCTGAAATATATATATATATATATATATATATATATATATGTGTGTGTGTGTGTATATGTGTGTATATTTATATATATATATATATATATATAAATATATATATATATATATTTTAAGAATGCTCTGTAGAGTTTGGAGTTGGTGGGTCTTACCTCGTAGACAAGTAGGGACAATATCTAAGAGTGAATTGGGAAGAAATTACAAATCTGAGAGGACTGATGGGAAGGGTCAGTTGTAGGCTGGTCTCATTTATTTATCAAATGATGCCTAAAGCACTGCTTGTGAAATTTTTGGAAGAACATCAGTGTGGAGTGGATAGGGAGAATTGAGTTGGGAGTATTATCAGAATCTGAAGCTGTTACTTGGAGCTTGAATCAGATGGAGGGAAGCTGAATGAGTTGAGGGATGCAAATGGCTGGACCAGGAAATTGAGACTGAGGGTTCTGTCTGTGTTGGAAGCTCCAGCTGAAACCCAGTGATCAGAGCATCAGCCAGAGGATTGAAGAGTTTCGGGTTCAATTCTGGTCAAGGGCTCATAATTCTGTTGCAGGCTCGATCCCCGGTTGGGGCATGTGCAGGAGGTAACCAGTCGATGTGTGTCTTTCACATTAATGTTTCTCTCCCTGTCTCTCCTCCTTCCTTCCACTCTCCCTGAGCATCAGTGGAAAAAAATATCCTCGGGTGAGGATTAACAAAAAACATATAAAATAAAAACTAAGTTGAAATGTCCCCCTGTTGATTGATGTATTGACGTCCCAGCCATGGATGCATCAAAAGCCAGGTGCCAGAGCCAGAAGTAAGTGACCTGCCACACACACATAGGGATGCAATGGCTTACACTTTCCAATATTCCCAGTCATATTGTGTTAATACTTCTGAATTTACTGGAGTTGCAATCGCAATGTCAGTTACAATGGTAAATCCACTGAAAGCTGAGGTCCCCGTGACACGCACCCTGAATAGACGGCTGGGGTGTAGCTGGGTACCGCCCGAGGCTGGCAGCTCTGTATGTTCACAATGAGGGCTTTAGTGTTTCATTTCTCTTCATGTCATTTTGCTAGGGCTGCCATCACTGAGTGCCCCAGTCTGGGTGGCTCACACAATGGACACGCATTTTCTCACAGTTGAGGAGGCTGGAATCCAGTGTCTGCAGGGTTGGTTTTTCCTGTGGCCTCTCTCCTGGATTTGTAGACAGCTGCCTGCCCCTGGGTCCTCACATGGTCTTTCCCCTGTGTGCATGGATCCTTAGTGTCCCTGTGTGTGTCCAAATCTCCTCTTCTTATAAGGACACTGGTCAGATTGGATCAGGACACCCCCTAATGGCTCATTTGAACCCCCAATCACCTCTTTAAAGGCTCTGTCTCCAAATGTTGTCCCAACTGAGGCAGGGGGGGCCAGGGATTCAACCTAGGAATTTGGGGGGCACACAAGGAATTTGGGGGGCACACAATTGAACCCATAACACTCAACAAAGGGAAAAAAGGAGTAAAAACGGATACTATGTATTTGTCTTTCAACATTACTTCCTATCCCTGCTATTGCCTTCCTGTGTAACTCATCTTGATCTACAAGAGGGGCCCCCCAAAAATCACATCCCTCAGACTGAAGACTGGGGACAACATGAGAGATGTCAGGATTGAGCGGCTGTATGTGAACTATAGGACTTGAGTTCCTTTTTTATTTATCTTTTAAAAAATATTTTTATTGATTTCAGAGAGGAAGGGAGAGATAGAAACATCAATGATGAGAGAGAATCATTGATCGGCTGTCTCCTGCACACCCCACACTGGGAGACTGAGCCCACAACCCAGGCATGTGCCCTGACCAGGGACCGAACCATGACCTTCTGGTTCATAGGTCGATGCTCAGCCACTGAGCCACGCCAGCCGGGCTTGAATTCCTTTTATAAAATAGCATATGATTCTCAATGTAACATTTAACTGCTTGTGATTCAGAAGCCACCCCAGTTTGCTACGGACAGCCAGGTTCTAGGCAGAGAAGCAGAAGCCCAGATCCTGGGTGAGCTCTGTTTGGCATCTGCCTCCCACACCTTCCCGCCACACTGTGGAAGGCAAGACTGCCTGCTCTCCTGGCCAGCTTTCCTGCCCTCCTCTCCTCTTCACAGAAGTTCAAAGCCAAGCCCAGCCTCCTGCCTTCCTTCTGCAGGTCCTGCCACTCACCCTAGGAAGCTGCTCAGTGGATCCTCAGAGATAGATATATTTATTTTATATTTTCAGATCTTCTGCTCAGATGAAAAAGAAAAGAAAGGCATTTTTCTTGCAAGGAAACTTGGATTCTCAGTTAAATGTAGAGCAAGGCTTTAACTAATTAGCAGACAACCTATGGAGTAGAAACCACACAAATCGAGTAGACCCTGCAGTTCCCGGGCCCGGGCAGACTTCCCGCTGGGGCAGAGGTGTCCCAGCAGGACCTGTGGAGACTGCGGGAAACACCCAGGACACGTGGCTGCATTTTCCCTCCTGCCTCTGAGCTCTAACGAGATGCAGAGATTCTCACCTGCTGGTTATTACGGAGGCTGAGCTTGTCAAGGTCTCTCTCCAGCCAGTACCAGGGGCCATAGGGCAGCATCAGCCACCGCACAGCCCGGGGAAGTGGCACTTTGCCCGAGTATCGCGTTTAAACGGGAATTAATTTCCACCCCTGTGGGACTTGGAAAGCCCATTCCTAGTTTCAGCTTGAAACATAAATGTGGGAGCAAGTTGTGGGGGAACATGGTGCCCCAACCTGAGTAAGGCACGGTGTCCATAGGGAACATTCTGGAATGGACAGTGTTAAAAAAAAAAGATGGGCATGAGAAGATTTCTCAGGAATGATGTATTTTATTTGACTAGAAAGAAGAGAAATGAGTACCTGCCACTCTCGATCCCCTGAGGCAAACAGCACTGCTCTGCTCCGGGTGTGAGTGCGGCCCCGTACTCCTGTGTGTCTCTGCCACGCACAGTGGGCCGTGCGCCCGTGCCCTTCGCCCTTAGACAGAGAACAGGGCGGCATTTCCAAGAAGGAACGGGCAGCATCCTCATAGTTTCCTTCCCACGTGGCAACGGGACAGGAAAATTCCGCCATTGGAATATGAGTAAGCCCTCAGCACCACCCTGAGCAGGAAAGTCCAGAGAGAGAAAAGTTAAATTGGGGTACTTACAAAAACTCACAGGTTCTTAAGCTAGCTTTTTGTCCTTAATAAAAACAATTGTATTTATTATTTAAAAAATAAATGTAAATAAGCAGAAGCAGGAAAATAGGAATCATGTCTAATCCAGCTTTCCCAAGACACATATTTTTGACACTGGGGTGTGTATACTTTCTGTATGTTCTACACACACACACACACACACACACATGCACATACACACACATACAGAGAGATTTTCTTGTGACTGAATAGTATTCCCCTCATCGTATTTGTTGTCTGAGTATGAATTCATTTTTAAAGCTTTGCTGAGGTTCGGTTGATTCACAGAATAACATAATAATGTGAAGGGTAGGCTCAGTGTGGTTAATCGTTCCCCTATGGTTGAACATTTACATTGTTTTCCATGATTGTGAGAATTTTCCAATCAGCTTTTCATTTAGCAAAATCATTGTGAAAATTCAAATTATCATGTTGGACTGAAATTCCTGATTGAGAGACTGTACCCGTTTTCAAGCCGTTTTAAAACAAGAGCATCCCCACAACTGCTGAAATGCCCTCATCTGTACTTGACCATGCAGTTATGAGTCCGGTCAATGCTGGGCAGATGTTCCCCGAGGGATTCTAGCTTTTCTAAGGAAATCACAGTAAGGTATTGGAGGAGTTCTTCCTAATCTGGGGAATTTACAAGGACTTTTTATTTGCTTGGTTTGAAGTCATTGCTCCCGAATTTGGCCGCATGAGGAACAGTGGAAAGAGTCCCCCAGTTATTTTAGACATAGGCACAGCCCCTGAGCAATGGTCTTCAAAACAAACAACAATCATAGAAACAATCAGTTCCCTCCCCATCCTGTCGTTCACATGACACAGAAGTGAGCACCCTGTGTGCATGTCTCGCTATGTGTGTGTGCTTATAAAAATCATTGACAATGTTCATTCACACACAAACAGTTTCTTATTAAACGTTCATTCTTCGCATCATGTTTTCCATGTGGGCATCGCAGCTGTGGCGTTTCTTCCCTGAGGAAATCGGGGCGTGGCTTGACTGAAGCCTTGGCTTTGATGTTGCCCAGCACCACACTCGGGATGGGTTTGTAGGTTTTATTCATTTAGCAAGTGCATGTTATTTGATGCTGCATACTGCGGACACTGGGTTAGGCACAGGGCAGGGCAGGGGGGTGTATCAAGTGGCAGATGAGTTTCAGACTCTGAGTGACATTCTTTGAAAGGCTGTCTTCACACAAAAGGTGAATTTCTTTTTTGGAAGCCACGTTGTTCGCCTCCAGGGACAGGGATTATCATCTCTAACTCGTGCTCTTGTGTCGGAGAGCTTGGCGTGGTTTATAAACCTGGGCTGCGCTGCAAGGCCCGGCCAGGCCAGAGACTCGCCGCTGGGCCTCCACGTGCAAGTCACCCGGTGCACGGCCTGCACTTCACCTGGAGGAGCAGACTGCTCCCAGGCCCTGCCACAAGGAAGCTGCTCTGTGCGGTCTGCGGGGCCCACCGGCTGTAAAGGCGGCGGGTCTCTCGTGCCCCCTGCCTGCCGGCCTGGGGCATGCACCCTGCCAAGCTCAGGCAGGTCCAAAGGGAGCAGCCCTCTGGGGCCTCCCCAGACATTTGCATCACAAATGCCAAAGGGGCCCACTACCCAGGGCTTTGTCAGGGGTTGTGGGGCGGGAAATTCCTGAAGCTGGATCGCCCTCCACCCCACCCCTCTTGGCTTTGTCTGTGTCTGGGGGTGGAAATGAGAGGGGGTCCCACCGCCCAGGGAGAGAGATTATCTTCCCCTTGGGAAAGGAATGCCATACCTTGGGCTGAAATAAGAGGCTGCTGGCCAGTGCAGAACATCAGCTTTTCCAGAATCATCTGTTCTTCTTGTCCTGTCTCTTTAAAAGCTGGATATTTTGAGAGACACAGAGAGGAAGCCCTCCATTAGGAAAACAGACATCACAACAAAAAAGTTCCTCTTCTGCTCCTGCTTAATGTGCAGCTATCGTGGGAAAGTGGAGGAGTAGGAACACGGTGACTGGTGGCTGAGTTTATCTCCGCAGGCTGGTCAGGGCAACTCTCCAAGGGCAGGGGTGGCCACAGGATGGGGAACACTCGTAAAAACCTCAGGTGCCCAGGCCCCAGGCCAGAAGGCTCTTTTGGGAAATCGCTGTGCCTGCTGTACATATTACTTACGCACACACACACATCATATGATTTATTTTGAAACAGTTCTATTAATAGATAAACGGAGGCATATTGAAAATTCTAAGAATTGATTTGAGCAAAAATCAATTCAGATTGCTCAGTGCCAAACTGGAGGTGGTGAGGAACTCTCTGCCCACAGGAACCTGGGGGGAGAGGCTATTATAGAGAAGAGGCGGGGCAAAACAAGGGAATTATTTGATTGGCTACAGTTAAAGCCTACTTGGCTGTGATTGGTTGAAAACTTGAAAAAGTTAATGGCTTAGGTTTTGGTTTGCTTTCATAGGCCTCCAAGTCACTGGAGCGACCTCAGTCTGCCAGCCTCCTGGCTTAATTTAACAGTCACACACCGAATGGGAAAGTTGCAAGGTCAGGTCCCACCTGTTGTCCCTGTTGTCCTTTCATACAAAGACCCGACTCAAGGTAGCGCCTCGCACCCAGTTGTCCGGCCTTTTCCTAACCTCTCAGTCCGGAGCTGTTTCTCACTGTTCCTTTCACTCATGACTTTGGCACTTTTAAGACTATAGATCAGCCATTTTGTAGAATATCCTCCAGTTTGAGTTTGTTAAAGGGTAATTCATTAAAGTTAATTTTCAGGGAAAGATAAAAGCATGTTTTATATAAAAAATGAACGCATGTTAAAAGAATTCATTTTACTCATGTGAAATGAGAGAGCCAGGCAAAATGTTTTAACCATTTCAAAGGAAAAGTTAAAGGGGCTCAAATTTATTTGCAGCACAGGAATGTTGAAATGAATTGCAAATGGAGATAAAACTGGTTTCTCACCAGCAGGAAGGAAGTCAATTAAATTACTAACAGACAGGACAAAATATACATATGCATCAGTTAGACTATAAGGCAGGAGGAACCTGATAACCCAGAAGAGTATGCTATATAAACACTGCATAATTTTCCATTGAAACACATTGTTTTTCCTACAGTCTTATCCAAAGTTTAGACCCATATGTATGCCTGTGGCTGGGATATCACAGATGCGTGTGTGCATGTTGTTTTTAATTGCATCATATTGATGGCACAGGGTGCCTCTCTGTCTTGTTACTGGTGTTTACTTTGACCCCTTAAGATAGTGCCTTCCGGGGTCTGCATGGTAATGTCGACACCCCTTTGTCAGTAATAATTTTGGAGTAATTTACACCATGGAAAATGGAGAATGGTAAAAATGAGGCTTGTATGTTTTTCCCTGAGAGACTTGGTTCTTCAACAGTACTGGCACACCGCCCTATAGAACAATGTGGACTTACCTGTTCCTGTTTTATTCAGTGGGCTATCCTCTATCATTTATTATGTATTCTGATGCTCAATGTGTCCCAGATCTGGCTGTGGAACCTTCTTCAAGCTGTCTCTGTGTCCTGACCTGCCTCCCATTATTCTGTGAGCATTTCTTTACTTTCTGGCTCAATGAGATGTTCCAGACTTAGCTAAATCTTTCCTTGTCCCAGCCCTGGCAGGAGCCATTGCTCCAAGGAGGCCAGTTCCTTTCAGTGGGAGGTACTGTTCAGCCCTTCCAAGAGGGCCCACCTGTGCCCGAGCCTGTCCCCCTGTGGTCACCTACTCCTTTTACCCAGCTTTTTCAAGGAAGAAGGAAGGAAGCCAATACACTGTTTTGTTTGTGTTGTTGTTGTTGTTGTTGTTGTTTTTATGAAGGGCAGGTAAAGGAGGAGAGGAGGAAGAGGAAGATCTCTTCATATGTTTTTTAAACCCTTGTTTTACCAAAGACTAGATCTGATCTTCTCATGGTCAGTTAGGTTTCTGAAGTGGTTACATTTTATGTGGTTGCAAATGGGAAATTTAACTTCTGAGGAGCCAAATTATTCATCAACTGTTTATTGAGAGCCAGCTCTGCGTGTGCCTGACGTTATAGTGGTGAGTCACAGTGCAGACAGAGCCCTGCCCTCAAGGGGCTCCAGGAAACAGATGTCCTAGGTCATGCAGCTGACGTGTCCTCAGCACATGCAGACATGGGTGGGCTCAGTCTGCCAGGCAGGGAAGTCAGCGCTCAGGGAGGCTTCCCTGGGGCCTTAGAATCAGGACAGCTGGGGTAGGATTTAGCTAGTTGGACAAGGAGGGGTGGGTATTGAATACAGAGGGAAGAACATAATGTCAGAGAGACTTGGCAGACTCGGGGAATGCAAGTGGTTTGACAGGGTTAGAATCAGTTGCTTCCTTATCTTCTTGACCCCAGTGTTTTAAGAAGTATAATCGTCCTTCCTTGCAGACAAGATGTGTCGATTGCACACTTTTCTTGCAGGCTACCATCCCGGAGTCCCATCTATTGTCCAAGACTATTGCCATGTCTCAGGATGCCATCCTTCAGAATTTTATTTCTCTCAAGAAAAGAGAAAGTAAAATCAGTGAGCATTTTACCCAAGAAAGATAATCAACTCCGTTTTTATTGTTGAAGATACGCTTAAGAACAACTCTAGTACTTTTAGGTGTCACCCTTTTCACTGAAAATGTACCTTATTCTTATTATCTCCAGGAATTTCTCCCCCCTCCCCTTGAACACATATTGGTTCTGAGTCAAATGGAGTGGTCTTGTTGCCCTTACTCATAAGTAAATGTAATAGGTTGGTTACAGTAGTTTAACCCTTATGATTGTTTCTTATCATTAGAGAATACCAATCACTATATTACTTTGAATAATATATTACCTCATGGCAGTTAAGTCTTTTTATATCTAATCTTGAGCTTTCCTCAAGATATGTAATTTGTGTAAAAAATGATTGCTTTCAAACATGCTCCTCATATGATTGTTCTTAAATTTTGCAGACGATACCAGAAGTTGCAGAAGATCATGAAGCCATGGTAAGAATTTATGATTGCTTGATTCAGCTTATATAACACGCTCCTTCCTGCATCATTAGTCTCTGTCCTCAGATAGCTGTGCATGTAGATGTTTTGAGTGATTTTATTTTGCTGTTTGATGTTCTTATAAACAGGTTCCTTAAAAATTTATTTCCTCTTTCTTTCTGTTTTGTGGCACAAAGGGAACTTTATGTCTGTAGCCACAGAATGAGTACATCAGGATTGCTACCCTTCTCCTGGGGCAAGGCTGGGCATAATTTCATGTATTGCATTAAACAAAAGCTTTCTTTTTTGTGGCCTATGTGATGTTCAAAGCCATTCTCTTCAATGGCTCAGTAAAAACAAACACCCCACTCAGGATTGAAGTATGGAGTGAAAGTTGTTGACTTTGAGCCTGAGAAAGGGCTGGGTCACCTGCCTGTATGTGCACTGCGTGATGATGTGTCCAGACCCACAGAGCCCCTGTCTTAGAGTCTTTCCTTCCCGGTGCCTTTCTCACCCACTAAACAAGAGGAGTCCAGACAGGGCCTAGAACCTCTCCGTGGTGGGCTTGACACATGTCCGTTCTGCCGAGTTGTTAAGCAGATAATTTCAGTTTGAGAAGGAAGACTGGTTTTTTTAAGCCCTGAGGAAAAAGCCCGGTATCTTCTGGGTAGGTAGTGCTCTTGAATCCTCTATCCTCCCCGCGCCCCCACACAGAGAAGGGTTCGGGGCAGGAACTTGTCAGGTATTACATTGCAGTGAAGTATAGAAAGCCATCTTGAGTTTCTAGGAGAAAGCTCCTTAAGTCTTACTTCGATATATGTTCTTCATATAGGAGGAGCACTTCATGGTGACGAAGTAGGAGCCATCTTTTATGAGAGCTCACTGTCCCAGGCTCCGTCACCTGCTCACACTCATTGCTCTAATTCACACGCACACCCACCACACACAATTAGCAAAATTAGCACCATTTCCTTAGTGCAAAACTACAACCCAGTGGTAGGACTGAGATTTGAACTGAGTTTTCCTCTAATAACTTCATACAACTTGGTAATGGAGAGGAATGTGGGGCTCTGAAGCCAAAATGATATCTTGAAATGTATCTGCCAGGGTTTTGTTCTGTGGGTGTGGAGACTGGAAGGGGGACTACATGTGAACTGTGACTTCTGCTGAGCAGTCATAGACAAAGTCGGTGCTCAGGGCCCTGGTTCCTGAGGTGGAGGAGTAGTTAATCAGATGAAGTCATGAGGCTGTTCTCACCCTGATGGCAAAACTGGACAACACAATACAGGAAACAAAAGTGGTAGATCATCAAATGAACCAGGTGCAACCCATTAACAGTGACAGTCAAGCAGTATATAGGAAGGATAATACTTTGCAGCGAATAAGGTTTTATCCCGGGAAAAGGTTAAAGTTTGAAAGTCAGTCCCTGGGTGTGAATCAGTATTTAGTAAAATAAAGGAGAATAAAATAATCTTAATAGATACAGAAAATAGATGATAGGCACAGAAAAAGTTTTATTAATCCAACATTCATTCATAAAAATTCTCAGCAATCTAGAAATGGAGATAATTTCCTCAACCTGATAAAGGCAGTGGAAAAAATGCATTATTCTTCATGTGAGGAAACTGAATTTCCTCCTCCTAAAGATGGGAAATCAGGCAAATGTGTTTTGCACTTCTGTTCAACATTGTATTGGAGTGTTTAGCCATAGCAATAAGTCAAGAAAGAAATAAAAGACATAATGGTCAGAAAGGAAGAAGTAAAACAACTCTATTTATAGAAGATATGTTTATGTAAAAATTCCAAAGAAATCTATAAAGACATTGCTAGATCTCATAATTGAATTTAGCAAGATTTTTGGATACAACATCGGTATATACAAGTGAGGTATTTTTATACATTAACAGCAAACAACTAGAAAATGAAATTTTAAAACTTTCTTTACAAAGTATCAAAAATCATAAAATTTTTTGGAATAAATTTAACAAGAGACATGCACTGTCTGTTCACTGAAAAATATATTACCGAAAGGAATTAAAGAAGACCTAAGTAAGTGGAGAATGTACCATTTTGTGGTTTAAAATACACAGCATTTTGAAGAGAGCAATTCTTCCTAAATTAATCTGTAAGTTCAATTCAGTACAATTTTTAAAAAAGAAATTATAAATCAATCTTAAAACTTAAAAGAAGTGCATAGACCCTAGAATAGCCTAAACAGTCTTGAAAAACAACAACAAAGACCAACAAAGTTGATGAATTTCAACTGATTTTAAGACTTACTACTCTAAATTTAGTTATTAAGACTTACTACTCTAAATTTAGTTATTAAGACAGTATGATATTGTTATAAGAGGACAAACAGGTCAATGGAATAAAGAGTCCAGAATTGATCCACAGTTAAATTTTAACAACGGAGCCAAAAGATTGTTAGCTGACATAAATCATGCTATGATTCTGAAGGTCAAGGCATTGTCTAGCTGTATAGAAATCCATACATTTCAATGTATATAAACTTTATCACAAACAAAAGAAACTACAGTTAAGTCCTCACTAGCATCATCGATAGGTTCTTGGAACTGTGGCAAAATGTCACAGAAGGAAACCAGTGTTACCACAGACTAATTGATATCAACAAGATTTACGTTTCTACAGCATCTCATCAATGCGATAACAAAATGGCATTGAACTAAGTGACGTTATTCAAGAACGTGCCTGACATGGAAAACTCAAAGGACAGGGCAGGACAGTGTTCATTATCATTGGCCGTTAAGGATACATGGAGTGTGATTTATTGATCACTTTAAAACTGGCCTTTCTTTTCACCTTTCCTCCACTTGTCTTGGCCACGGCCCCCTGTGGAAACATTTGGAAGCACTATTCTTGTATAAACTTAGCAGCATAAATTTAAACGCTACGAGATTGGCTGACATCTGTTGGAATGAAGACAGTCTCTACTGAGTTGATGAGAAACATTGAGTCGGATGTTTCCAGCACACATGGTGTGTTGGCCGGGACCGGGACTCTCCGCCAGCATAGAAAGTTTGCTGTCGGTGTAATTGTGGCAGTCAGTGCTACACAAATTTTAGGTTAGCACTTGATGCAAAATAAATAAGCCAACCAAACAAGAATGCGCCCTCCTGGGCCAGGCCCTTGCTCTGTATTTGCACCTCTTGGGCCTGGATCTTCTCCACCAGCACTGACGTCAGAGCTCAGCCCGTGGCTCCTGCCTCCGCCTCTTTGGAGCCCAGTGTCTCCTCCAGAAATGGACGTAAACCCTGTGTCTGGTGTGCTGAGAGCTCTGTGGCTGCCTCGTTTGAAATGAAGTGATTGCGTCCACTGATTTGGAATGTTAAAACATTTTGCATGGCCGCCCTTTCCTTGCAACTGAGGGTTTGAAGCTGAATTTTGAGAAAGTTCTCCCTCTTAGAAACCTAGTATGCCATCCAGCAAGCCATCAAAATGAATTATATGTTACCTATGCACTATACATATAGCATATAATCTGTGCATTATATATTTAATAACATAATATGCAACACAATATATTTAGACCTAACATATCTAATAACATTTGTATATCATATTATATGTCTAAAACATCTCTATATAATGTGTAATTACATATTAAAACATGTATATAAATGTATGTATACATGTTATTAGGTAATAATTGTGTAACATGTAAATATCCTATAACATTTCTATAAAATGTTATTAGATGGCCCAAGAGAGTAGCCCTTCCTTTGGGCGCTTTGGTGCGATGTGAAGATCTCCCCTCACTTACCAGTCGTTCACACTAAGGATAATTAGCACAGGAAGCCCTGTCCGCTGTATCCGAAATGGTGCTCCCCTCCATGGCCACCTGGAGACTGAAAGCCGGGCCCCAAGTCAACTTGGAGATTTGGAAACCAAACTCTACTCTTTCCCGTTCTCTGCATCCTCTTCCAAAGCCCTTCCAGGAGGAGTCTGTAGGCAGAGCGCCGGAGCACTGGGACGAAGGGCCATCCCCAGATGTGACCACAGGCACATGGATTGTGGGTTCCCTGAGCAGGGCACAGTCCTTTCCCCTCGGGTAACTAGAGAGCGTTCATACCGCGCATCCTTTGCTTCTACAGCAGATAGCGAAGACTAATAGCGCCTCTGACCCCAGCCTCAACCACTACAGGGACTGGAAGGAAGGGTTTGTTCCCAAAAATGTGTGCATTCTTGCCAGGGCCTGTCCGCTGCTTGTTCTGTTAGCAATGACCCGAGGCCGTCTGGGCTCAGTGTGGAGGCCACGGACGTGTCCTCCAGGCGTGGACCTGGGAAACTTGGAGCGTGGACGTCTCTGAGCATGCCTGATGCAGGCAGATGGCAACTCTGAGCAATATGGCTGCTGGTTTTCCTCTTTCCTACGTTAAAAAATTTAGCTAATATTACTTACTACTAGTACTATGCTAAAATAATAAATCAGCTAATAGTTTTATGATGAATATTATAATTCTATAATAATGTATCCACAGTAATACTAATGCCAGCACAATCTTTTAATAAATCTTACTAATTGCTTTATTGCCTGGCTCTCTTATTTTCCTTCCCCTCCCCTCCCACACCCCAATAGATGTTTGTGTTATCTTGACTCATTGCCAATAGAAAGAGTCGTTCTGGGATTTTTGTTTAACCTTTCTTGCTACTCTCTTCATCCCCTGTCTCCTGTTTTTGTTCTCTCCTTAAGGAAGTGTGTTTTCTGGTCTGGAATGTATTTGCTGGGGCTGATCCTCTGATGCCTCTGATGCCACCTAGGGGCACCTGTAGGCTGTGAGTGCCCAGCTGGGACTCAGAAGAGAGCCTTTAAAAGAGTATTTGCTGCTTTTCTATCTGGCCTGAGTGGTTTGGCTTTTCTTGCACGTTTATTTTTCTGGCTCCAAAGACAGATTGTTATGGACACATTGAAGGCAAACACTTGACAATCACAGGCTTCGTTTACCTTTCGAAGCCTCGTTTTGCATGATGGTCCGAGCCAGCAGTCTATGCTGCTTCCTCCATGCCGCACCTGCCTGAAGGTGGCTTCTCTCCCAGCAGTTGTCTGGTTAGGCACCACCACCAGCAGCATCGCCCTTTGTGATAAGTGAGGAAACTGAGGCAGAGATGCACCTCTGATGTCCTGCCTCGAGCTGGAGGGGACCTCCTGCCCTGTGACTGGGGAGCCACCCGCTCACCCGTTTCCGTCCATTGCGTCTCCTCCTCTCTGCCCTCTGGCAGCTTTGGGCAGGGGCCGCTTCTTCTCTCCTGGGTTTCTTTTCAGCGTCACAGCTCCTGGGAGATGCAGGATCCCAAGGTCATTGCTGAGGCTGCGCTGAGAGCACAGGGAGGAAGGGAAACTGTGAAGCTGCTTTAAAGGAAACACGGGCCTGCTTTCTAATCGAGTAATTGACATCTTGTGGTGTAGCAATTGTGGTAAACAGGAGCCTACAGATTGAAAATCTGAACAAGCTACTCTATTTTTAAAAACCAAGCAAATGACTCAGGGCAGTTGTAGGCCGTGTAGAAGTCCCAAGGCCCATGATCCCATGAACTTGGAGAGTCTGAATCTTGAGAGTCTCAGGTTTATTATGATGAGCATTTCCCGTAGAGATGGGTTTCTGTGAGATGCAGGGTGTCTGTTAAAGTGTTGTTTTGAAGGCACCAGAAACCAGGATGTTGTCTGATGGGGGACACAACTGCCTTTACCTGCGCTTTCTGCATCTGTGTGAAATTCTAGTGCTCACCTTAGACCGTCCTCCAGCCACAGGCACCTGCTGCCAGCCAGCAGTCATCTCTCCATGGACACTGTGCAGAGAGAAGATGCTGGCCAGTGGCCAGTGTCACACAGAAACGAGTGTCCTTACCTACATACAGGCTCGTCTCTATGAGCTCGTGTCTGTGTGTGCACCTGGCCAGACACACACACATAGGCACACACACAGATACATGGAGGCCACGCAGATCCTGTGCAAAGTGCTAATACTCTGAAGAGAATCATTCCTCACCTTCCCTGTTGGACACCCATTGCCTGTCTCCGTCACCCTAGCTCATGGCTGAGCTGTCCTTTAAGCCCTCACGTGCCGAATGCTCCCCGCTACTGCTGAGGCTACACGCAGCCCTATGGTTGGATAGAGATCGCTGTCCAGTGCCCTGCTGAACGGACAGGCTCAGAGAGGGGCTGCCTCCGTGCAGCAGGCACAGCTCACCAGGGCGGGGTCACTGTGAGCCCGGTCAGTCCCACTGCGGCCTGGCTCCCTGGGCAGCCTGGGAGGCCGGCCTGCATCCTGTCCCTGGACACGGGTTTGCACCGCATGGTCTGTGGCCCAGCCGCTGACCCCAGTGACCTCTTGCAGCTCTTCTGTGTCTCTCCCCGTGCTCGGCTCCGGGCCTTTGACCATTGTGCCTCCCTGTGTTTTCCAGCTTTGGAGACATGCTGTCCTTCACGCTGACGGCCTTCGTGGAGCTGATGGACCATGGGATCGTGTCCTGGGATACGTTCTCGGTGGCGTTCATTAAGAAGGTAAGGCCCACTGTGCTTCCTTGTGCCTGAGTCCGTCCCTCCCTCCTCCCTCCCTCCCTCCCTCCTTCCCTCCCTCCCTCCCTCCCTCCCTTGTCTCTTGTGACTTTGGTCATCTTGAATGGTACTGGTCAGCTATATTGTAGAAAGCCCTCCAATCTGGGTTTCTGTGGTCCTTCCCTCATGGTCCATGGAAGGCTGTGCCTTTGTGTCAAGAATACCAGAGCAGTAACGTGCCCCCTCCATGCATCCTGGGGGGTACTTGCTGTCCATATGTCTTCATTGGCAAAGCTGACCTTGACCAGGAGGCTGAGGTGGTATCTGCTGAGTGTCCTGTGATGTTATTCCTTGTCCTTTTGAAGTTAACCAACAGCTCGAGGGAGCCGCTGCCTTGAAACGAAAGCCGTCCTGAAGCCCCTCATCTGCTGACTTAGGGTTGGGATCGGAGGCCCCTGCACGATGTTGCATATTTATTTCAGACAAGAGCTGGTTGGGAGCCCAGGGTACTCTTGACAGAACCCCGAGTCCTCTTTCCTTCCACGAGGGCGTTAAGTCAAAGATGACGAGCGATGGGAACAACTTAGAAAATAACCCCAAAGGGCGAGGCCCCCTTTTTGCCTGTATTTGTCAAAATTGCGAAAAGAAGAGGAGTGGCCGTCAGTGAGAAAGCCAAGGACATTCTGACGTGTTCTGAGGGGCTTTCCCGGGGAGGGGGCAGGGAGTGATGATGGAAGCAGAGGACAGACTCTGAATTCTGTGTCTCTCTCCGGTCCAAGTCGGGAGAAGCAGGTTCCATCTGAAGATCCTGCGTTTTGCGGATGTTTGACACTAAGAAACATTGTACCTCGTTCTGAACTATGGCAGCCTTCTTCCTCCAGTCCCGTCGCCTCCTGCCTCTGCTGTGACAGCAGCGCTGCTCTGAGGCTGGCTCCTGGGAGCGATCTTGTGTGTTCACACACCACTTACTGCTTTTGATCCCGGCAGGAGTCCCCTCCAGAGAAGGACAGAGAGTCCTGTGCTTTCTGGTCCGGAGGCCGGAGGCGCGGACACGGTGGCCTTGCCCCCCCCCCCCCGACCTCACCCCCCTTGTGTTCCATGGGGTAAAGATGGCTTCTGAGGACCTGCCCCCCACCCCCACGTTGCCGCTTGTTGAGCCCTCCCTGCCTCCCTGGGTGGGGTGCGGGCATCCCTCCTGCTCTCCACTCCCCTGGGATGTTGGGGGTTGTCCCTGTGCCAGCACGTGTCCTGTTTCTGTGAATTGGGGGTCATTTTTCTGGCTCTCCCGGTGACTCCTAGGGAGGCGGAACCATGGCTTTCTCCCCAACTTTGTCCTCAGAGCCCGGCACAGACCTTAATGCATTTCTGTGAAATGAATGAATGGAATTTGCTTCAGAAGCATTATTTCTTTTTTTTAAATATATTTTTATTGACTTTAGAGAAAGAGGCAGGGAGAGGGAGAGAGAGAAATATCAATGTGAGAGAGAAACATTGATCAGTTGCCTTCGGTAAGTGCCCCAACCTGGCATCAAACCCACAACCCAGGCATGTGCCCTTACTGGGAATCAAACCAGCAACCTTTCGGTGCACAGGACGACGCCCGGCCAACTGAGCCACACCGGCCGGCTCAGAAGCTTTGTTTAAAAGCCAGAACTTGAAGGAGAAGGAGTACAGTGGTTTAGTATTTACACTACGGTGTCGGGTGAATTTCCCGCCAAAATATAAGATGGCGCGGGCAATTATTTAGGTTTCCCGCGCAAAATCAGAGTTAGTTTAAACACGTAATAATATTCACAAAACTCAAAACTAAAGACGTCCGGACACAAGAAGTATTTCTCAATAACTATTCTCTTTGCATGGTGAGATATCCAGGGATATCGGTTATAAAATGAGAAAACAATACATTGGTACCCTAACGGTATTGTACTCGACCAGCGCCATAAAGTGTTCTCTACTTACAAGGGATTTTTATGATACCTATTACCCCAATGGGTATGAAACGGTTCGCATACGCAGGTAGGTATCTTTGTGAACGGCAAACAAACAAATATTTGGTAATACGCAGTTACAATCGGCCCGAGTTTACACGTTTCCCGCACTCCACCGCAAATCTATATGAACCGAGTTAAGACGGCTCCCGCGGAGTACGCGCAATTCACGCGAGCCGACTTAACTCGTTTCCCGCAATCCAAGTGTTTAAATGAATGTCAAGTAGAATTTCAGTGACGGGGGGAAAAAGGGGTCTTCTCTTTTAAACGTTAAGGGCCAACCCGGTTTTGCCTCCCTTTTCCGTTTAGCCCCGAGATAGCCCATTTCACCGACATGCTGGCGGCACCAGTGACCAATGAGATCCGGAGGGAAAGTATAGTGTCAGTCACCGGTGACTGGCATGGCGCTTAACGTGTTAAGTGATGTGAGACATGGTTAGAGAGAATGACAGTAATTTTAATTTGCTAACTGCTTAACACGTTAAGCACCATGTCAGTCACCGGTGACTGAATGGAAAGGAAGACAAAACAGGCTTGGCGCTTAACGTGTTAAGAAAATGGTTTCCATTTGCTGCAATTAAATGAAAAGCCATCTTAAATCTAGTGATGACTAATAAAAAGGGAAGTATTTTTCAGGAGGCAATACATTTCACACACTCGTAGTCCACGTGCTCATTCCCAGGCATTCTCTTTCCCTCGCCTTGCTACTTGGATCTCAACCCCAAGTTGAATTTGAAAAATGGTCATCAGAAAATGGCTTTATAATTGATCGTTTCTCTAAGGTTAACGTCGTTTATTCATTAGCTGGATCAACTTCAGCGCCCTGACAACCCAGAGGTTGTGTGCAGACAACTGTCTTTTAAATGGAGCTTTATCTCGACAAAAATCTGGTGACAAAAGACGCTTATCTCTGCGACACAGACTTGGCTCCCTATTAATGCCAGATTCATGCCACTTTGGAGAAGTGATGTTGCCCCTGCCAGCCCCCGTCTCCCGCTCACTGCTTCATCTGTTGTTCTAGTTCCAAACTTCATTTGCAATAAGTAACATCATTGCAAAAACACTTTGAAACTTGGAATTTCTTTATGCCAGTATGTAATGTTGCTTTTTAAAAAATATTTTTAAAATTGGTTTTAGAGATAGAGGAAGGGAGAGAGACAGAGAGAGAGAACGAGAGAGAGAGAATCAATGTGAGGGTGAGCTTCCTCCGGCACACCCCCTACGGATAACAACCCGGGCATGTGCCCGGATGGGACTCGAACTGGCAACCTCTCGGTGCCGGGGACGACGCCCACCCTCGGAGCACACTGGCCAGGGCCATGTTGTTGCCTTTTAAAGACCTGGCTACCTAAGGAGCAGGTAGGAAGGCGTGGAGAAAAAAGAACGGAATAAAGACACCCCAAGCCCCCAGAACTTTTCTGAGCCACGAGTTGGTTCTCTCCTCGCCAAGGACAGCACCAGGGCCTTTCCTTGGCAGCAGAGCCGCACACAGAGCTCTGGATCCGGCTCTGCAGAAGGCTGGTCCACCCACCGAGCTGCCAGCACTGGACAGGCATCCAGCTGTGTGGCTTAGACCCAGTAATTTTTGCCTCTTACTAGTAAAAACGTGCGAGATTTACGGGCCGCTGCCTGGTGCTTTCAGCCCTGGGAAGGAGCCCAGCGCCCCACGGTGCATTCAGTTGTGGTGACAGAGGAGAATTTAAGACCTCATCTGGAGCAACTCGAAGAGGGTTTACGTGATTTTAATCGCTGGGTCCTTGATTCATGCACTGTGATGGCCCTTAACTTCCTAAAACCACCCAGATCTTCCTCAGTTGTGTTTGGGTAACCTTTTCAACTGGGTGGAAGCGTGCGGGAGCAGTGTGTGTAATTACAGCTGACCCTCTGACCTCCACTTCCTCATGCTGCAGACCTACTTTCCCGAAGCTGGGCTTTGGCTAGGTTAGACTTTATCACCTACGTGGGCCAAAAGTACAGTAACGGAGCTTCAAAAACTTTAAAGAGCCTGGCTGGTGTGGCTATATATGATTGAGCATCGACCTATTAACCAGGAGGTCATGGTTCGATTCCCAGTCAGGGCACGTGCCCGGGTTGCAGGCTCGATCCCCAGTAGAGGGCGTGCAGAAAGCAGCCAATCAATGATTCTCTCTCATCAATGTTTCTATCTCTCCCTCTCCCTTCTTTCTGAAATCAATTTATCCTATATAATAAAAGGCTAATTTGCAAATCAACCGAACGGCAGAACTACCGGTCATTGCACTAACCACCAGGGGCAGACGCTCAATGCAGGAGCTGCCTCCTAGGGTCAGTGTGCTCCCACAGGGGGAGTGCCGCTCAGCCTGAAGCCAGGCTCACAGCTGGTGAGTGCAGCGGTGGTGGCTGGAGCCTCTCCCACCTCCACGGCAGCACTAAGGATGTCCAACTGACGGCTTAGGCCCACTTGGCCTAAGCCGTCAGTCGGACATCCCCCAAGGGCTCCCAGACTGCAAGAGGGCATAGGCTGGACTGAGGGACCCCCACCCCCACCCCCCAGTGCACAAATTTTGTGCACCAGGCCTCTAGTATAAGTTTATATATATATATATATATATATATATATATATAATTTAAAGGCAAAGTCTCTGCTAGACTATAAGGTCCTTGAAATTAAAAATCCTGTGGATTTTGCTCCTTTCTCTTTTCAGATCGCAGGGCAGCGCGAGCCTGTTTGGTGGCACACAGTGAATGCCTGTGACTCCAATGAATGGAGAGAGAGGGTGGAGGCTGGCAGGTGGGGAGGGAGCTCTCAGGTGGAAAATTCTCCAAGGAGCCGTAAGGATACATGCAAATTTATGAAATGGAGACGAGAAAAGGGGAGTGGAGGGAGGAGAGAAGGAGTGCAGAGGACATGAGCAGCATCATCAGCGAGCGGCTTTGGGAGTTCTTCCATTTCCCAGCAGGCGCCTGAGAATGTGCTGGGGTAGCAGAAAGGGGTGGGATGGTGTGGACAGGGGAGCGACAGCATTTCTCTTTACTTAGAGGAGGTCTAAGAGAAGTGTTAAACATGAGCACAGTATGGGAGGATTGGCTTTCTCTCAGAGAAAGGCGGCCTTAAGAAGAAAGGCAGTCTTGGCAGGTAGAGTTGGTCCAATGGAGCAGACTGAGGAGGAAGGTGCGGGCTTTCCAGGGCCAGTAAACACGTCGGAGAAGTTTATTGGCCGTGAAATGGGCAAAAGCAGTTGACGATGGGCCAGTGGAGTTCTTTTGAGAATCTTAAATGTCTCGTATTCTTTCCTGTAGTTTATATCATAAAATAATAGCGTTTGGAATATAACGTCGTAATGTTACTGTGCTTTGCGTCATTTATTTCACACCCTCTGAAATCCAGATGTCTGTGGGGGACGGGTGGAGGCTGGTGTCAGTACTCTTACCCCAGCTTTCACAGGGAGTCGCTGGGCTGGGAACAGTTGAGATGGTCCCAGCGCATTGCCAGGGATGCCTGGGCCTTTTGTCTCGTGCAGGGCTGGAGAGGGGATGCGGAGAAGTGGTGGTGGGGGGGCGGGGTGCGGCATAGAGGAGACATTAGTGTCGACAGAGGGAAGCAGCAAGCTCCCATTTGTCATAGGACCACATTATGCAGCTTTGAAGAGCAGTCATTATGCTGCTATAATAACAGCCTTCGTGTGCATTGTCACCAGACAGCAATAACTTTTAACGAGGCCTCTAAAATAAAACCTTTATGCGACCCATTATTCTAACCCTTATTTTGTGTCTCCCTTATGTTGTGATTTATGTTGGAGGCCTCAGCGATTAATTCCTTAGGGAATGCATTTCAGAGCCTAAACTGTGATTTTAACTTTCCACACTGCTAATTTAAAGGTTTTCCTGTTTGCTAACTTTTGGAGAGATGAGGAGAGTTTATTTTAACCATTTAAAATGAGAGTGTCGGGGAAAGCGTGCTCCGTGGAGGGATCGCAGGCCAGTAGCCTGTGACGGAGAAGTTGCCAGTTGACTTGTGTCGACAAGTGTGATTTGTGCGAGTCCCTGAAGAATGTAACAGGATCATAACCAGCACATAAAGGCATGGATCCATGGGTAGTGGAGTGGCCTGGGAATGGAGAGAATGGCTGTTTGTATAAGTGGAAATTATTGTCTCAGAGAAACACAGGCGTCCTCACACTGCATAGTTGGTCTTCCGTATCAGTGGGTTTCACATTCACGGATTCAGCCAACCACAGATAGAAAATATTCGGGGGAAAGAAATTCCAGAAAGTTTTGACAAGCAAAACAGGCGTCAAGCCTGCGCTGAATGCACTCAGATGCAGGGGCGTGTAGGTATAGCCTGCTGTGGCCCGTATGCAAACATGCGGCAGCAAATACTGCTCCATTTTATGTAGAGGACCTAAGCGCCCATGGGTTTTATCCGAGGGGGTCTCAGAACCAGTACCCCTCTGACACACAGGGACGGTTGCATGTGTTGGAATTGTTTGCTCCAAAAGTTGAAACGCAGAATAATCCTGGAAAAATTAGACCAAGTCATTCTTTGAAGCTGTCCCCCTGTGAAGGTTGCTTACAATGGAATTGCAGAAATGGGGTGCACATAGCGCTTTGTGGTGATGTCCTGAAGCATCCTGTTGGCTCCACACGCCCCTGGCTGTTCCGCTGTCCATGCGGGTATTTGTACCCCCAGTGTCTGGTGTTTCCTATCCGAGCTCCCGATTTCCCTGACTCGCTCCCTTCTGTCCTTCTCTGCCCTGCTGAGCACGAACAGTCACCTGTGTCCCGCTTGGGTTTTCAGATTGCGAGTTTCGTCAACAAGTCGGGCATGGATACCTCCATTCTGCAGCGGTCCTTGGCCATCTTGGAGTCCATGGTGCTCAACAGCCACGACCTCTACCAGAAGGTGGCGCAGGAGATCACCATTGGCCAGCTCATCCCCCATCTGCAAGGGTAAGCGCGAGGCCCCTGCACGGGCCTGGAGATGCTCAGCAGGTAATGCTGGGAAATCTGTCTATCGCCAGCCCTCTCGCACTGCAATGGCAGTTGCTTGCCGCTTGGTGAGTGCCGTGCCCATTCTTGGCACTGTCCTGGCCGCAGTGCCTGGCCCTCAGTAGGCACACAATTTTGATCAGTGTTGGAAGATAGCCACAGTTTTACTTTTTTTAAAAAAAACATATGTTTATTGATTTCAGAGAGGAAGGGAGAGGGAGAGAGATAGGAACATCAGTGCTGAGAGAGAATAGATTGTGGCCTCAGGGAAAATTAGCACACGTTCTGAAATGATGTTTTTGCATGAAACCTCTCTAGGAATAGCGGCGCTTTCACAGTCCCCTGCATGTGAAGTGTCTCTTTCTTCTGAACCTCGAGGGCACATTTGTGTGTCCACAGTGCACTTCCTCAAAGAGGAGACTTCCTTGTTGCCAAGCGTTGTGCTGAGGGTCTTAGGCACATTCCCTCACTTTGTTCTGAAAGCAGCCTCTGGGAATAAGTGTTGCTACCCAATGCTGCGGATGCGGGAACCGTGCCTTAGGGACACGCCAGGAACTCGCCCAAGGCCACACAGCCAGGCGGGGCGCCCTGGGCCTGACCTTCATTCTGCCCAAGGCGTGTTCCCAGGGCCCCTCTCCCAATTGTCTGTTTGAGTAGCTCATAGCTGCTCTGGCTTATGCCTGAGCTCTCCTTACTTATTTACTGTTGCCCAGGTGGCTTCCATTAGAGCGTCCCTCCACTTGCAATTTCTGACTTCATTCCAGTGAAAAGCCAATGTGTAAACATAAAAACCTGATCTTCTTGTCATTAGAAAGTTTCTTTTTGGAAGTAGATGTTTAGGATATGTCATATCATTGCCATGGAGACAAAGCTGCTTCCTTTATAATAAGGCTAGGACTTGGGGTCAGCCAGGTCTCCTCCCAGATGTACTTCATGCATCAGACTGAACACACACACACACACATACACATACAACGAGACACACACACACACAGAGACACACACACACGTTTCATCCACTGAGTTCACACTTTCCTTTTTTAAAATATATTTTTATTGATTTCAGAGAGGAAGGGAGAGGAAGATAGAGATAGAAACATCAATGATGAGAGAGAATCATTGATTGGCTGCCTCCTGCAGACCCCACACTGGGGATCGAGCCCACAACCCGGGCATATGCCCTGACCGGGAATCGAACCATGACCTCCTGGTTCATAGGTCGATGCACAACCACTGAGCCATGTCAGCCGGGCTGAGTTCACCCTTTCATCCTAGCAGAGGGGGCGGGGGAGGGCCTGCTGGCCACCTGTGCTTTCTGGGTGACCTCCCCCAGCAGTGTGTGTCCGATGGGCTATAGTAATTGCCGCCTCACCATTGTGTTTCCAGCCTCGTGATGATCGGAGTACATTCTCAGTGCCACTGTGTTTCTGGGGCCTGCCTTCCTCTCTCCCTCTCTGGGGGGCGGTGACCGTAAACTGACACAGGCATAGCTTCTTGACTTTCTGTGTTGTCTGCCTCTTACAGGACAGACCAGGAGATCCAGACCTACACCATCGCCGTGATCAACGCCCTTTTCCTGAAGGCGCCCGACGAGAGGAGGCAGGTAGGTGGCATGTCTTTGTCTGAAGACCGTGCCCAGGATTGGCAGCTGTGGGTGCAGAGAGAGCCTCCCCTGCCCGTCCCAGGGACTCCCTGGGCCTCCTGCTGCTCTGTGGCCCGGCTGGCCAGCCCGGGACCATTCCCAAACCCAGGGGGCCCAAGCGGGCATGGGCAGGCCCGTCTGAGGGAGAAGGCTAGGAATGTCCCCATGGCAGAGCGTTTCATCAAACAAAGCCAGTGCAGACGCCCCAAACAAACCCATGGCAGCCCTGCGGCCGCGGTGGGAGCAGAGGAGGAAGCCCTGTGACCTTGTCGTGTCACTGACTGCTCATCGGGCAAGGAGGGCATTGTGCCTACTTTTCTGATGAGGAAACTGAGACCCTGAGAGGTGTCAGCTGTGCCCCAGGGCCTGTGGGGTGGGAGGTGGGTGAACACACAGGTTGCTGCCACGGGTTGAACTAAACGCTCATGTGTCCACGGGCTCCTTGCTGGTGGTATTTCTGCCGTCTGTGCGTGGCCGCAGCTGGGAGGGTGGGCGGTTCCTCCCCCTCTCCCGTGAGTGTGCCATGGACACCTACCCTCCGAGACTCTTTTTTCTGTTGATCCTGGGTTTTCTTCAACTGAGAAAGCATCGTTCAAGAGGGTGTGTGAAGAGTAGAGTTTTTGTCTTGAGATCTAGCTCACACCTCAAAATCCGTTCATGTGTTTTCACATCAATGTAAAACACTGGGTTACCTCCGTCACAAGTCACGGGTGGAAATACTGGGTGGAAATGTGAGATCTTTCCTTAGAAAGTGCGCTGGGGACTCTAGGATGGTTACAAAACGTTGGCTGAGATGAATTTAGAAAGCTAGCATGCTACTAGCCTCAGTGTCAAGAGTTGTATTTTTTTAATTTCACTTTTTTCACTGTCAGGTTTATAAACTTCAGTGACTAACGATGAAGGTTTCTGATTCGTCTTCCGTGTAGGATTTTGCTCATCCCAGGACTGCTTTTGCACAGTGAGGGAGTGGCTTAGAGTTGCGTGCGCACTTCGTTTGCTGTTGGAAGACGCGGGAAGAGGACTTAGCATTAGATTTCGACTTTGGTGCCCTCCAGCCCTTTGGTGCCCCTCACAGTGTTTCCACGTGATTCTCGCCGTGCAGTGGGTCTCGGGGCACTAACCTCGCTGCGCCCTCTCACAGTCTCTCACTCTCCGCCCTCCTCTCTCCCGCTTGCTCTCCTTCCCGTGGTGGCCCTGGCGCTGCCAGGCTGGTGTGGACAGCAGTGTGGACATCCTTGATTGTCCTCTGACTGTAAGTCCCCAGCGCCCTCGTTGGCACCAAGCGAGCCCCGAGCGTTCCTCCGAGCCTGCCCACCCCGCCTGAGCCCCGGTCCTGACCCCCACCCCACGTCCTGCCTTCTCCCTGCTTTCTGCAAGTTTCTTTTAACCTGGAATTCGTGGCTGTGCTTCTGAATCTGGGTTGAGAGTCTTCTCCACTCGGCAAGAGTAGCAACACTGAATGCGTTCCCCCCAAAACCCCACATCCCAGCGTCTTCCTGAATGTGAGCAGTATTTCCGTTTTTGAATGTTGGCAACAAGATTGTGTCCAACTATTAACTTTCCCCTGGGTGCCCACGTGTCAATCTTAAGAAAGGGCATCTGGGACTCCTTCCGTCTCAAAGTCACCGCAGACCCGTGTGCCAGCCGGGGCCCCCAGCGCGAGCCGCAGAGCGTGGGCTGGCGGTGCCCAGTGTGGGCTCTGCGGCCGAGCATCTGCCCAGGTGTCCGGACTTGGCTGGGACCCGGCCACTCATTCACTCGCACAGACCACTATCGAGTGCTGGGGTGCGGATTTGCTCAGGTTGAGAGGAGAAGTAAGACGTGGATCTTTAAAGTGATGCTTCTCTACCGTTGAAGCTCAGGGTGCAGGCCTCTGAGTCACCTGTAGAGTCACGGAGCAGCGAGCCTCTCCCCCGGGGACCGTGCTTTCCCTCGCAGAGCTCAGTGTGCATGCAGCACCCACCTTTTCCTGGGAGGAAGAAGTGCCTTAAAAAGAGAAAAGACTGCAGGCACCAGGGTTCCTTCCTTTGCTGTGGACATGGCCTTGTTTGCCCAACAGAACATTCAAAAAGTCACCTGAACACCCCTCCTCTGTGAGTCCCTTCTCCCCGAGAAATACTGCTGACGCCCCGTTAGGAGGCTCCCGGGGCCAGTCCTTTCGGAGCCTGTGGAAGCGGATCTGTCTAACCTCGGCGCTCATGGGGGTGCTTTCCGTCCACAGGAGATGGCCAATATTCTAGCCCAGAAGCAGCTGCGCTCCATCATCCTGACGGTGAGTCTCAGGAGCCGTGTCCGCGGGATCGGGGAGGTGGGCCGGTGCATGTGTATCTCCTCCTGCGGCCTTAGTCCTGCTTCGTTCTGTGACTCGCTTCTGTGGGGAGACAGGAGGAACCAGAAAGCAGGCAGCAAGGCGCTTACGGAAGTGGAATGAACAAGGCTTCCCACGGGAATGGCCTCTCTGGGTGGAGGGAGGGGTCTCTGTGTGCAGGGGGAGCAGAGGGCACGGGACATGCCCTGGCGCCTTGGCCCTCTAACCAAGGCGGTGTGCCTGAGACGAGGGGACCATGCAGAGAGCTGAGGATGCCGCCACAGGGTGTTCCTGCTCGCAGCGGGGGACAGACGGTGCACATGCGCTTAAGTGTGTTTGCCAGCGTCGCTCCCTACTCCTGCCGCTGACAGTGATCCCACTTCTGAATGGGGGAAAATTCCAGAAGCAACGCACACAGGCAAAGTACCCACCAGACCTGTGGTTAATTCACTGTGAGAGCTATGGGGAGATCCCACTGCCACCCCAGCGCAGTGAGTGAATTCCTGGGCATTGCTTCACTCGCCTGTTAACTGACAGTAAAATGCTTTAGAGAAAGAACATTCTGGCAGGAAGGGCCGGGGCCTCTCAGGGGGCGGGTTTATTACACTCACCATGGTGTTAGCTTTGCTACAACTTAGATGTAAGAAAATCGGGGGTTCTGTGACTTAAAAGGTTTATGAGCCCGGCCGGTGTGGCTCAGTGGTTAAGCGTTGACCCATGAACCAGGAGGTCACATTTTGATTCCCAGTCAGGGCACATGCCCAGGTTGTGGGTTCCATCCCCAGTGTGGGGTGTGCAGGAGGCAGGCAATCGATGATTCTCTCTCATCATTGATGTTCCTCTCTCTCTCCCTCTCTCTGAAATCAATAAAAACATTTTTTAAAAAAAGGTTTATGAGTTTGAGCTTATACAGTTTCTAATGGGGGAGCTAGCTGGAAATAAACACATCAGACCCTGAAATTTTACCATCATTTCCCTGGGCCCCTTTACAGAGAGAGACAGAAAAGGCGTCCATGGAGACTACTGAGTGTAAGCGTGACCAGAAACCTCGGTGGGAGAGAGGCCTTACGGGGAGGCTGTGAACGTGTGAAAACGAGTCCAATAGCAGGATCTCCTGAGGCCTTATCGGCTACTTGACTTTTAACTAGAGGCTGAAAGACGTGTGTGTGAGTGATTTCAGCGAGGAGTTCTGTAAGCCCGGCCACACACGCACACACGTGTGCACACACACACGCCCATTCCAATACAGTGAGGCCATTAACAATTAAAAACCTTATGAGGGCAAACAAAATAAATATTCTAGAACCCAAAGCCCATAGTAATAAGTACAATTTGTCATTGGGTTTGATGTTAAACATCCTGGCTGTCTACGATAAAGAGAAACATATGAGTGTAATTTTCATTGTTGGACCACAGAGGTACCCCCGTTCTTGAGGGATGACACACTTTCCCTCCTGGAACCGGAATCTGAACTGGGTGTCGCTGGGGCTTTAGAGTAGACGCCAGGTCCCAGAATGGCTTGTGGGAAATTTCGGGAGGTTTCCTAATACGGTGATTTTTCGCACTGGCTCTCAATACCCGCGGAAGCTGTAATGCTGAGGCACGGTTCAGTGAGGGTGTTTGGGGGGGCGAGGGGGGAGAGGCAGGGCTAGAAGTGAGGAATGGAGGTCTCGGCCTGTGGTTGACATCGCTATGGTGCCAGGGATGGGGCGGGTGGAGTGACGGTAGCCCCCATGTTTCAAAGATCAGCTTACCTCAGGGGGATTTCTTCGGTGAGGCTGTGATGGCCCAAAGCTCACGGTTGGCATTCTCTGGCAAGAAGCTGGCGTGAAGACACTTTGGAGTTGCTACTAAAATAGATACAGTAGCCATACACGTTAGCAGCCACACCCTTTGTCTTTTATTCTCAGTTATCATTGACATTCGGTAGTAGTTTGTATTGGTTTCATGTGTACAGCAAAGTGGTTAGGTAATCATATACATTGCAAAGTGATCCCCCAATATTTCCAGTCCCCACCTGGCACCATGCATAGTTGTTTCAGTGTTATTGATTATATTCCCTATGCTCTTCATCACACCCCGGGACTATTGTGTAACTACCATTTATACTTCTTACTCTCTTCACCTTTTTATCCAGCCCCCAGCCCCGCTCCCCGCTGGCAGCCATCAGTCTGTTCTCTGTATCTGAGTCTATTTCTATCTTGTTTGCCAGTTTATTTTGTCTTCTGGATTCCACATACGAGTGAAGTCACATGGCATTCTCTTTCTCTGATTTCTTTCACTCAGCACAGTGCCCTCTAGGGCAATCCATACTGTCTCAAGATTAGTACGGTGGTAAGATTAGACCACCTTCTGACACCACATACAGAATAAACCCCAAATGGAGTAAAGACTTAAATGTCAACACCCATAAACTTTGGGTATTGAATGATACTATGGATTCACATTCTGTTCTGGAGACTAAAGGATACGGGATTTTATTCTACTCTGCCATCCATTCCCTAGCTTCCCACCCCCTCACCTCCATAATTTTGGGTCTGTCACTTCCTTCCATCCCCCCCCCCTTCTTTAATTGGCTGTTTGGATGTGGCACTCAAGGCCAGGCTGTGGAGTTCAGTGCACGCCAGGCTGGGGCACCTGGAGAAAGTTCTTTCAGACAGCAAGGCATGGCGGGGCCTCGCATACCCAAAACACCTGGTGCGAATGGTCGTCTCCCGACATTTCCAGTCCTGTTTAAGGCAGCGCCGTGGTCTCTGCCAGAGAGGATGTATGTTAGGGTCCAGGGCTGAACCCCATTTCAGACCCAGCTCCGGGGGACCGAGGACAAAGGCCCACCTATTTAGGCTCATGCCATTCCTTTTATACGTGTTCCCTTTGGTGCTGTTTCTAAGAGGAGGTGTCCTTTTACTGTCAGTTGTTAACAGGCGAGTGAAGCAATGCCCAGGAATTCACTCACTGTGCTGGGGTGGCAGTGGGGGGCTCCCTATAGCTCTCACAGTGGATTAGCCACAGGTCTGGTAGGTACTTTGCCTGTGTGTGTCGCTTCTGGAATTTCCCCCATTCAGAAGTGGGATCACCTGTCAGCGGCAGGAGTAGGGAGCGATGCTGGCAAACACACTTAAGCGCATGTGCACCGTCTATCCCCCCCGCTGCGAGCAGGAACGCCCTGTGGCGGCATCCTCAGCTCTCTGCATGGTCCCCTCGTCTCAGGCACACCGCCTTGGTTAGAGGGCCAAGGTGCCAGGGCATGTCCCGTGCCCCTCTGCTCCCCCTGCACACAACACAGCAGGTCTTTTCCCAGTTTCCGGCCTAAAGATCTAGAAACCTTATTGGGCCCTGGAATGTAAAGGTGAGCTTCAAGGTCACCTTTGTCCTCTCCTTTCTTCTGAAGCGTAGTCCCACCAAACTAGGCCCCCCTGGCCTCCAAACGAAGACTTCTGAGGTTCTGCTTGGCGTAATGATGGGGGTTAACTTCTGAGGTTCTGCCTGGCATAGTGATGGGGTTAACTTCTGCTGTTTCCTTTTCTTTTCCCTTTGTGAATCCTCTCCCCAGCACGTCATCCGAGCGCAGCGGGCCATCAACAACGAAATGGCGCATCAGCTGTACGTGCTGCAGGTGCTCACCTTTAACCTCCTGGAGGACAGGATGATGACCAAGATGGACCCCCAGGACCAGGTGAGTGCTCATGGCCAGCAGCGCAGGCACACGGAGGCGAGAACGTGTCTTGGGCTTCTCCGAAACCAGGAGATTTTAGACGATCATATGATTGACTTATTGCCATCTCAGAACTTGGGGGAATGGATTGGAATTTCAGGTGAATCTAGGATCAGAACATAATGAATGGATTATTTCATTATGCTTCAAGTACATGCACACTCTTTCTTTCTTGGATCAGACAGCTTGACATCACGTGGCCATTGACCGTGGCCCTTGGCCCCCAGACCCTCAATGTAATAGCTTTGGTCAAGTTCCCAGACAACAGGGGCCACTAGGAGCTCTGTGTGACCTGAGCCTGCAGGTGGAGGAAGTGGCTTTCATTCTCCACTGCTCAGTCTGGAGCTGGGGCCCCAGGTCACCTGCTTTCAGGGCTCGCACGGGTGCTGGATGGCCACCTGCTGAAGTTCTCCTCAGGCCTCTGGTGGTTGTGCACGGAAGGTCGTGTCGCCCGCCCTCCAGCAGGCCCCGGGGGACTTAGGGCGTGAGGCAGAGTCTGGGGAGCAGCGGGAGCCCCGCTGTGCACATGCGCAGCTTCAGCAGCTCGGGAAGGAAACACTCGTCCTCGGCACGGGCGGGCCTGATGGGTCGCAGATGTGCCTGCACATGTGAAGTGTGTAACCGCCCGGGCTTCCTGCGTGGCGCGGGGCCATGTGGCTGAGCGTGACGGAGAGGCTGGGAGGGCCACCTCACGCGCCCAGACTCTTGGCCAGGCCGAGCGCTCCTCTCAGAGGCAGGGAGGGGACTGTCATTCACCACTTCTGGTGAAGCGGGCAAGGCATGTGAGTGCCAACAGCCTCCCTGTTAGAAACCCTGCCTTTTATTCATTTAGAATCTCTTTGTTATTATGGTAAAATATACATAAAATCGACCATTTTCACCATTTTATTTTATTTAAAAAAATATATTTTTACTGGTTTCAGAGAGGAAGGGAGAGGGAGAGAGAGATAGAAACATCAGTGATGAGAGAGAATCATTGATTGGCTGCCTCCTGAACGCCCCACACCAGGGATCAAGCCTGCAACCCAGGCATGTGCCTTGACCAGGAATCAAACTGTGACCTCCTGGTTCATAGATCAATACTCAGTCACTCCGGCCAGGCCATCTTCCCCATGTTAAAGTGTTTCTTTCTACAAAGGCACTCTAAGTGGAGTTAGGCATCCCTCGTCATCGGAATACTGTTCATAAACACTGTGTACCTCTCACTGTGCTTCTAACAGTACGTTACCCCTGGGTTCTCCAAGGTGGCTTCCTCCAGTCACACGCCTTCCATCATGCTGGGGCTCCTTTAAGAACTCCAGATCCTGGATAGAAGTTCTCCCAGGGACTTGGCTGGGGGAGCATGTGGCAGAGAGCCAGGGCGGCCCCGCAGGGGAGCGGCAGGCGAGGAGGAGTGTGCAGAGCCCACGTTCACAGCACCGATGTCTGTATCTGCCGCCGTTTCTCCTGGATGCGGTGATTCCAGGGGCCCTAGGGAGCAGGAACGTATGTCATGCCCCACAATGAAAGCGGCTCTTTCCTCCTCTTCTCCCCCAAACCCCACAGGCTCAGAGGGACATCATATTTGAACTTCGAAGAATCGCTTTTGACGCGGAGCCTGAGCCCAACGCGAGCAGCGGCAGCATGGAGAAGCGCAAGTCCATGTACACGCGGGACTACAAGAAACTCGGCTTCATCGTAAGTGCGCCCCACCCGCGAGGCCCGTCCTCCCAGCCGTGGGGTGGCCTCAGCCGCCGCTGACGTCCCTCCGAGCGTGTGGTCCGCTTGCGCCTTAGAATCATTTTCACATTTTCCAGATGTTTTGCTGGTTTAAACAGGATCATGTGCAAATCTCTGCTGGCTGTAGCGACGTGGAATAACTTGCACAAGTGTGACTAATACTGAGCTTGTTTATCCAGCCCAGATTAAGTGTAGCCACGCGCGCTGAGCCCGGAGGCCTCTCGACCTCATTCAAGCTTCATGAGGTGCTTAGGGCTCTATCTGGAATGAAGGTGGGGCGGGGGTGGCGACCGGCGACCGTGGGGTGGAATCCCTGGGTTAGAGATTGGGTTACTCACACACATCATTTCTTATCAGAATCGGACTGAAATCTCCTGAAATTCAAGCACAAGGAAATTGATGTAACAGATAATTTCCTAAAAGTTTTGTCTTGCTGTGAATGCTAATAAGACGTCTCTGAGATTTTTCTCTTTTCCAATCTGCAAATCAGAACACAGCTTGAACCGAGTGTGAATCTGCCTCACTCCCGAGTTTGCCACCATCACGTTTCTGTGTGGCCTTGAGCTGATTGAGCTCACATTCTGCAGGTGTGAAGTTGGGTTTCTATTTTGCCCTCCGTCATAAATGACAAAAAATGAGGTTTGGGCTCTAGTGATTATCAATCATCAGACATTATTTGATAATTGCAAGCACTCTTCCTTGAATACACACACACAAACACACACACACACACACACACATATTGATGTTATACACATTGACGTCATGCTTTATGCATTGTTTGGGAAACCTTGTCTTTCGTGGGAACGCTCTTTGCTTTTCATATCAGTTCACAGGTGCTGGTTTTCATTACGGAGCAGTTTTTCATTAGTTGGATGTATTACAGTTTCTTAGCCAAACCCTTTTTCTGTGTTTCAATGCTTTGAAATTACCATCAAGTCTATAATGAACATTGTTGCTGCCCTTTTCTGCACGTCCATGAGTGTACTACCAGGGTAAATGGGTGGGGCTGTCGTTTATACGGAACATAGTTATAAGGCTTCCGATGTTACCGGATTGCTTTGGGTATTTTCCACCTTAACCAGCAGTGGCTCAGAGACGATGTTTTTGAAACTCTCCGATGATGTCTGTTAAACTTAAAAACACATCTAACAGTCTGAGTTACTGTTTTCATAGTGGCAGTCTGAGCGCATCTTTTCTCATCGGAATACTTGTCAAATGTTGCCTTCACCTCTGCAGCATGCTTGGCAGAAGTATTCCATCATTTCTGTTCCACCACATCCTGTCTCAGTGGTGACATTACATTTGATCTTTTAGATGAATCTGTTACGTTTTGGTCTTAGAGTTTAGCAACCAGTTTCTGACTGGTGGGCCGGGTGAGAGTTTCCTGTGCTGGGTGTGTGGATGCTCAGGTGTGTGGGTGGCCCTGGCCCTGCTCACACCTACCTGCTTGTTGGCAGGGCCCGTTTTCCAGGGATTTAGCCAAGGGAATGTGGGTGGGGCTCACATTCGACCTCACCCCCAGTTCCTTCCAAGTTGCACCTTTGTGTGTTGAGCAAGGTGTGTCCAATCACCAGGGAAGCTTTGCAAACTCACCCCATCCTTCTTACCCTTAACTCCTATCACGGCCAGGGCACGTGCATTCCATTGCCTGAGTCAGTCCGCATGTCCCGGTGGGAGGTGCGCCTGAGTTATGCCATTTCACCTGCCTCCTTCAGCTACACCCTGGATTTCCAGTGCGTTTAAACCACGTGGAAAAATGCAAAATTCCAGCTCTTTACACCGACTGCTTCCTAGGCCCAGATCTTCTTGTGTCTCTACCCCAGTCCTGGTGGCTTTTGCAGGGGGGCAGCTGGATCCCAGAATGTTCAATGTCGTTTCTCCTCTGCCCGTATGTGAGGGACAGAGAAGGAGGGACAAACTGGGTGGGACTCGGGCTGTCTCAGGGTCTGGGATTATTTCAGATCCCTAAGGGTGTTCAGAACGGGGGTGGGTAGGAAGCCCCTCCTCATCACGCCTGGCCCTGTGTGAAGTCACCGATTTCCGGAGGCAGCTCACGCGCCGTCACATGACTGTTCTTTCCCCACAGTCCGTTTCTCGGTCTTACTCTCAGCGTTCCCCGAGTGTTCTGTTTCATACGTATTTTATGAAAAACAATGCATATTCTTAAAACTGGAAGTTCATTTGATGTACTTCTAAGGCCTTCACCACGTCTGAGGCCTCCTCTCTCAGGGCTTGAAAAGTGATTTTAGAAAAAGCAAAGACCTTGGGCAGAGAATAACCAAAAGAGCGTGTTGGTTTCCCTTGTTCTTCCTTGGCCTTTTTTTCAGTTTCATTGTTTAGTCTCTCCCATGTGCGAGTTGAGAAGTTGGAAAGACTAGTTAGCAATGGTTTCTAATTCCAGCGGCTCTGACCCACAGAGGCTTGTGCTGTTGAACAAGTGGGCCAACCAGAAATAGACAAGCCTCAGTGGAGGGAACCGCGGGCTGACGGCGCCACCTGGAGGCCGCCCTGCAGAAGCGCTGGGAGCGGTTGGGCTCAGTGTCTTGTCACAAAGCTCCCTGGGCAGAGCTCGGCTCTCACATCAGGAAGGGCCTGGCCTGCTAACTCCTCGCTGAGCTCCTCCCTGCCAGCTCCGTCAGCAGCATCTGAGGTTGGGATAATCTTTGGAAATGTTAAATGACAAGTGTGGGGAGTCGAGTGGGCCCAGATTTTAATTCTGTCTTTCCTGCTTCCCCTTGTACTTTTATGTCGTGGAGACGGCTTTTCCCCTTAAATCTCATGAACCAACCTCTGCCAGCTTCACACTTTTCTCCTGCAGCTTCCTGTCTCCAAGGAGTGAGCTAACCCTGGGGACCCAAGATTTCAAAGCACCAGGAAAAAAAATTAGGAAGGATTAATGCAGATTTACATTCAGATTTTTAAAGCGTTTTTCTACCTTTTTGAGTGACAGGAGATAACTACTCATCATTATGCAGGTATAATTATACATCTTTACAGATGCAGTGTTTGCTGTCACTCGCTATGTTTTTTCTGCAAAACAGATGGCAGGGAATGAGGTGAGATGCGTATTTGTACATCGCTTCCTCCATCTCCATCCTGGCCCCTGGTCCCAGACCACAGAAGGAAGCATCTTGTCTAAATGCTCCTAGAGTTCAGCCATCACCGTGACTGTGGCATCAGGATGGAGCTCGGGCCCTGGACTCAGGTCTCCCAGGGTTGATTCCTGGCTTTCCCACTCCCAGGCTGAGTGGCCTGGGCAAGTTACTTGACATTTTCATGTCTCGGTTTCTTCAACTCTAAAATGGGCATAAAGGTTATCTTTATCAATAGGTTTGTTGTGTGGATTAAATTAGTAGAACCTTGTAAATCAAACAGCACAGTGCCTGGCACCTAGGAAGCAGACTGTGAGTTCAGGTGATGATGACGTGACGGTTACTATTCATATTATTATTGGAACATTGCCCAGTGCCTGGTGACTCTGAGGCAGAGAGTGATGGGGGACTGTGGGAGCTGTCAGTGGCCCCAGGAGGATAGTGAGAAAGCATAGGGTTCAAGGGACCCTTAAAGAGGGAAGGAAGATGTGTGCTTGGGAAACTGCAGGTACTTGTCCTAGCCAGTGCTGACAGGGAGAGAGAGCTGGAGCTGGCTTTGCGAGTGCAGAGTGAGGGGCAGATTACAGAGAATTTTACATTCAGAGGAGTTTGAAATATAGCCATCCCTCGTTGTTCACTGAGTCCATATTTGCACATTCACCCACTCACTGAAATGTATTTGTAACCCACAGGTCAGGTGTTGGTGCTGTCATGGTCGTTTGCAGACACGCTCAGAGTGGCAGACAATGTGAGTTGCCCGACAGGCACACGAGGTCAGACAAGACGACACTCTGCCTTCGTGTCTTAGCTCTCCCATGTCCTCCTCACAGTCCGGCCAGGGCCACGTTGTTGGGAGTTTGGTGCTCAGGGCTGGTGATGTTGCAGTTTGGTCCTCAAGCCTCATGCTGAAGCGCTGACCAGTGCCCTGAGTGCCCAGGGCTGTGCAGTACCTAGTGGAGAAACTGTGGTAGGTGAGCTGAGTTCAGATGTGAGTTACAGTGCCGTTGCCTTGAGGTCAATGTTTATGAATCAACAACATATGGTCAGGAACAGGCCTTTGTGGAGAAACCCGTGTAAAACCAGGTCTGCACTGATCTGTTGACGGAAGTCTGTGACTGGAGGCTCCGAGGGCCCAGCCTTGTCCTTCCCCCCAGGAAGTGGTGCCCCAGGCCGATCATGCAGGGTGATGGTGACTTCGTAGAGCGTGGCTGCAGGAAACAGGAGACTGGGCTGCATTTGCCGTCCCTGGGAGCTCTCGGGAAGGGGTAAGCCATGGGGAAGAGGATCCGGCTGTCCTAGGACCCAGCCACGTGTCCTGTTTGTGACAAGCAGGGAAGAATAAGCCAACCTCACTGGCTCTCAGGCACGTGGGATGTGAGAGACTGCCTGCCAATCATTGGCATGGCTTAGGGCAGTCTGGGTTATTGTTCTACAATGAAAGTTTCTTTAAAATCACTCCACACAGAAGAGAACTCAGCCTGTAGTGGGTGTGGCTTATATTTCTGCATTATTCTTATCAGAACTTTCTCATAATGTCTTGTCACTGAGAATGAGATTTGGTTTCTTGAAGTCCAAAGACAGCATCTATAATAAAAGCATAATATGCTAATTAGACCGGACATCCTTCCGGGGTCCTTCCTTCTGGACAAAGCCGCAGTGGGCGGGGGCCGGGGGCCAGAGCCAAGGCCCTTGCACTAATTTCGTGCATCAGGCCTTTAGTTAGTAAGAATCTAGAATCTGTGTATGTGGATCACAGAGAGTAAAATATGACATTTACCTCATTTGAATAGTGTCCCTCTGCTGCTCACCCCCTCCCCATTCACAACAAGACGTTTCTGGAAACCACAGAGTAAAGAAGATTTTTAATAAAGTAAATTACTTTTCCCCACACAAATGGTTTAATAATCCAGATAGTATTCAAACCAAGCATTTTGCTTTCAAACAGTTAAAACCTGACCAGTGTGCCCAGCCCAGCCATCCCTTCCAGGGACCGTTGGGGGCATTTGGTGAAGGATTAGTAGTGACCGAGACCCCTGCACGGGACAGTCCCCATGAACTCATGTGCCTGTTCCCGGAACCGGATCTTCTATTTTCTGCCTCATTTTCGCTGTGCTCTGGTACTATCTTATCAGACACCCCCGTCCCTGTCTGAGATACAAAGCCCAGGTCCTAATCTCTTCTAGTCTTGCTCCATCCCTGTGTAACTGGGGGAGAAATCCCAGTCATTAGTGAAGCTGGAGCAGAATCAGCCACCAGATGGCGCCAAACCACAGGCATTGGCTTCCAACCAGACCCGCTGAGCTCAGAGGACCTGCCAGGGTGACACCCAGTTAGTTACCTCACAGTCAGGCTGATCAGCCAGCGGAGGGTCAAGTTGTAGGAAGAAGACAGGGGCCTAGGGAGTCCCACAGGGGGCTCGGTAGCCTCAACCCAGGCCCACGGGGGCGGGGAGCATCTGCAATGTCCAGCGGGCCTCCCTGCTGAGTGAGACGTGCCTGCTGCTCTTGGCTGATGAGTTGCTACCTAGTCCCCACATCTCCTGGCTCGTCCCCAGTTACCTTTCCCCAGGCTGTCCTGACAGTCCTGTATACGGGGCATCATCTGTGCACCTGGTACTTTCTTCTGTTGTAACATGGAAACACAGGGACGAACACACCGGAACAGGGAAATCCACATGAATATGGACAGTAGAGACCATCACATTTTGGGGGGTTACAAGATGCACAATGAAATTAGGTGACGGCAGTGACCTGGAGGGAAGGAGTGGTGATGGCATCTAAGGGAACTGGCGTTGTGGGGATGGACATGGACCACGCTGTCTGGGGAAATCAGCTGATTCTTGCTGTGTATTTCCCGTAAGTAGATCTTTGAGAAGCATGTTCAGCTCTGTTCTCTCAGCACCCACTGCTGGAGCTCTGTGTTCAGAGGTGTCGTTGAGACTGCTGTCTTGATGGTAGGGGTACTCGAGCCTCTTGAGCATTTTTTCCTTCCATCTCTGCCTTTCCTTTCCTCGAGCCAGAAAGCACTTTCCGTCGGCGGCTCCACCTGGATACAACCCTCCTGGTGCCCCAGGCCGGGCAGTGGCAGAACCCAAGCTCGAGAGCAGGTCTGGGCCCAGGTGCCCGGTGGGCTGTGAACACGGCCGGCGCTTCTTCCTATGCTTTGCGGTCGCTGCCCGGCCTCGGGGCTCTGCCCTGGTGAGCCCATGTCCCATGTCTGAGGAACCTGTGGTCATGCTGGCTCCTCTGGGCCTCGGGCAGGAGGGGCCGCAGCTGGTTCAGGACCCAGGAAGGACACGGTCACCTGCGTGTGTCCACAGCCATCCACCAGCTCCACGGGGGGGGTGGGGGGGGGCTTTATCCTCTTCCCTGAGCCTCTTCGTTCTTTTCCTTCCCCCCCAAGTAGTCGCCGTTGGGCAGTGCGTTCATGGCTCGGCATTCGGTGACGTGGCCTCGGGCGAGGAGGTGTTGGCAGGCGGCGCACCTGGACCAGACGGTCTGGGTCTGGGAGGAAGGAGGCTCTGAGCCGGGCGCTGTTCAGGGCGTGGGTCTCTAATTCTGGGCCTGGCATTTCGTCTGTGTAGGAAGACTGTCAAAACCTCCCCCAGAGGAAGGGACAGGCACCGTCTGAGAATAGCGCGGTTATGCAAGAACTGTCCCCACGGATCCATCTTGGCGCACTCCCTGGCGTGTGCATTTTGAAGGGGAGCCGCAGAGGCTGGCAGCTCTCGGCGAACCTGGGGAACCTGCAGACTCTCCATGGCGAGATGACTCGCTCCTGGGATGGTTCCAGGACAACTTGGAAGGGAAAGGGGTGCCTCCTAACCCTTGGCCTTTTCAGTATTCTTGCCCCTCGTCAAGTGCTTACCTAACTTTCCAACAAGATTTCTTTCTGCTGACCCATTGAACTCATCTCTGTTTTGAGAGGAGAGGGTATCGTGAAGGACCAAAGCAAAGACCCAGGAAGCTGCAGGCAGACCTGGGACCCCACGCCCCACTGGCCCACACACACTCTGTTTAGCACATTTCCTCTGCGGCTTTTCCCAGAATTCTGCTCCTTACCTGGCTGAGGTGGGACGATCAATTTCTTATCACTTCCAGGTGTCATCAGCAAACCTCAATAAAGTCATGGGTAGTGGCTACATCTCATTAAGTGATGGAACTATAATTCACTTAGGCGTCCTTCTGCATTCATAAGGATTTAAAAACATATATTACAAAATGATTCAATGAACATATTGTGTAGAACTATTTGTCCCCATTTAGGATTATTTCCTTAGCAGAGATAATTAGGCTCCTGTCAAAACATAAGGACATTTTTGAAACCCTCATTTATAGTTTTGTTTATTTGCACTTTCTATTTTAAAATTCTTCCTGCTTTCCACGAATTGGGTTATTATTCATGTTGTTTCTAACCACCTTATTTGAATTTTTGTGTTTTTTAAATGAAGGATTCTAATTCTGAGAGTAGGACATACTTGTTGCACAGAATTGGGAAATGTAGATAACCAAGATGACTTTGATAAAAGCCAGCCTTATTCCCTTATAGATATGAAATGTTGGTATGGCATTGGTGCATATCTTTTCAGATATTTTCTAGTGATTTGTGATGGACTGAAACATATTTAGAAGTGCCAACAGAAGCAGGTTGGTTTGGGTGAATGTTTGAGTCTGGGTTTGCTGTAATGTTACCCTATAGGAAGTATGGTTTCCCGGGCTGTTTTAGGGTTGTTGCCTTCACTGAGCAATTCATAAGGACCTGTATCGACAGGTGTCTGTAGTTGTAATACTATTGCCTGGAGTCAGACCACCTCAGTGGCCACAGAGAGTATCCAAACTCCGTCTCCCCACATCTTTGACCTCTGAACCACACATACATAGAGCAGACTCAAAGCAACCAAGTTAGACAAGAGGTCTGAACAGCAGCCCAGACACAGTTTGCAGTTCAAGGCCAGTCAAGAAAATTACCTGATAAAACAAAGAAACAATGCTCATCAGAGAAAAACCAGAGAATCCAGAATCTCCACAGCTTCACGTTCATCATGTCTGGAACACAACCCCCAACCTCCTAAAAGATGAAGAATGAAGAAAAAAATCTATCAGATCCAACTCCAAGATGAACCAGGCACTGAAACTAATGCACAAGGAGTTTAAAACAACCAAGAAAACTACCCACAATGAAAAAAGGCAAACTGTGTTTTTAACGAAGGAAATCTTAGCAGGAAAAATTAGAAGTCTTAGTAGGGAAATAAATACCATAGGAAAGAACCAAATGGAAATTCTAGAAATGGAAAATACAGTTTCTGAAATTCCCACTATATATAACCTTTTGTAAATGTATTATTACTAGTATTACACATAAGAACAAAGGTGAGGGCCCAGCCAGTGTGGCTCAGTAGTTGAGCATCCACCCATGAACCAGGAGGTCAAGGTTTGATTCCCAGTCAGGACACATGCCCAGGTTTCAGGCTCAATCTCCAGTAGGGGGTATGCAGGAGGCAGCTGATCAATGATTCCCTCTCATCATGATGTTTCCATCCCTCTCTCCCTCTCCCTTCCTCTCTCTAATCAATAAAAACATATTTTTTAAGAAGAGCAAAGGTGAGGCATTTTGCTCTCATTTTCTTACACCTTTATTGATGGCATAGAAGCTGATAGGGAAATTCCACCCATCTTTTCACCTTCACCCCTTACTCTCCTTACCCTCGAGGGAAGACACGGTTCTGGAGTGGGAGTGTCCAGCTCGGCCCCAGGCCTTCTCTCTCTTCCCTGCCACGCCTGCACTTTATGTGCATTTTCACGGCCACTTCCACAGAGCAGATTCCAGTTCCCTCCTTACTTATCTCTCCCCTGACAGCTCCTCATTCAGGTCAGCTTCTAGGTCTTCCCGGTCTCCTTCCCTCGCAGGAGTTGGATGAAGGTGTCCTGAGTAATGAAGCGTTTGAGTCCTGTCCCCATTGCTGCCCCCCGCCCCCCGTCCTTTTCTCCTAATTGTCCTGTCTGCATGGCTAATGCTGTAGGTGATCTGTAAGACATGACACTGATTTCCGAAGCAGCTAATTTACTGGGGACACTGGCAGAGTGTCGGCCATTGGGCCTTGTAGCCAGGCTTTCTCTGTGTGAGACACACTTAATGGCTGTAGAAATGAGAGTGCCCATCCCTGTACACAGGCCTGTCCTTCCTCCTGGGCCCCTCCCTCCTGTGCTGGTGCCGTATGCCGCACCAGCAGCTTCCCTTTGTTAGTCCTCCTGGGCAGTCTGTGCGTGTCCATTTCTGAAACATTCGCTTCACCTAGGGCCATAGATGTGCGTCTGCACACCGGCCGCTTGCCTACATGCAGCCCGTTCGTTGTATTCTAAACCCAGCTTCCGTGTGGTGGCCCTTCGCCACATTTATTTTGTGGAGCTTTGAAGGAAAATAAAAAGAATGTACCTCAATGTGAGCCTCTTTCTGGATCCCTACCCCAGAGGGAGAGAATGAGGGGTGCTGCGTGGATGTGTCCTAGGCCAGGGCCTCTCCTCGGCTGTGACATGCTCTCCTCTTCCCATTTCACAGGCAGCTTGTGACATAGATGTGCTCCCTACGCCCCCCCCCACCCCGGTTTCACGTCTGAAGATGCCGAGGGTGAATACTGAGGTGGCACCGGGATTTGGTGGTGATCTCGTCTCGTGCCCAAGCTGCTGTGGTTTGGCGCGGAGATGAAGGAACTCAGGAATGCAGATGAGAAAGGGGGGGCAGAGCAAGAGGGCTTGAGCTGCCCGGGAATGACTTTTAACCTTTCCCACGGAGAAGGCGCATGGGGGTCCCCCGTTAGATACTCCCCGCCTGTGGCCCAAGGACTCTTAGACGCTGCCTCCTTCCCTCTCACTCGCAGGGAGCACTGGAGGGCAGTAGCTATGGGATTGTTACATGAATTGACCCCAAGGGTTGGCCAGCGTGTAAAACACACCCGTGCATGAGACGCATGGCCCATGTTAACTACCTGGAGGGTGAGAAGCTCCTCTGTACTGTGCTGCGCTGCTTGCCTCACCCCCACCAGGGGGCAGCATCTTCACACAGTTTCCTACCGACTGGCCATGGGGGAATGGGCAGTGCCTCCTCAAAGCTCAGACCAAACCCTGTCACTCTTCACCTCTTACCCTCTGATCCTGGCCACCCAATCTTCACTGGGCAAAGTGAATGCAAACCAGTGTTCAGCGGTTCTTTTTGTTGGAGGAGGAGGGCAGTGAGAGGGAGGACCTGCACCTTGTATGTTGGCCTCCACATGAAAATACTGGTACTTCATGTGAACGGATGTGTTGTGTGTATGCAGAGGTCTTTCTGCTACTTGCCAGGGCTGCGATGCTCAGTGTATGTCTCAACCACAAATTAAACCTTATTTTCCTAAAGAAACAAGGGCGGTGATTGGAAAGCTCTTTATGTAAGACCTGCCGTCCAGCGTGCTGACTTCAGTCAGCTGACCTGCCTTCACACCCCAGTGTAGGCTCTGCTAGGCTGTGTGACCTCGGGCAAATTATGTAACCTCTCTGTACACCACATCCTCCCTGCAGCGCGAGGGTTAACATGCATTCCTGCTTTCTTTCATCCAACAGACGGGTTCTGAGGATTCCTTCACAGGTGGGACTTGGCATGGTGCTCTGGGTGCCATGCTCTCCATGTATGCCTCCCAGGTCAGCTTCCTGTCGATGGCCTCTAGCTCCTGTAAGGTTGTGTTTCCGTCAGAGCCATGGCCGACCCAGGGTAATAAACCTGGGAGACAGAGTCGAGATGATTGAAGCTGTGAAGAGTGACTTAGGAGTCATCCCCAGCGTCTTGGGGACCAGCCACCCCAAGGCGGTGAGGCTAAGTGAGGCCACTCACAGTGAGAGGCTGCAGGATCCGGGGCTGCCCGTGCGCTGTCCTGATGGAACGAGGCTGCAGACGCGGGCGCTGTGGGCGTCATTTCAGGGGCTGCCTCGGTGTCTCGGGCAGACGCGGTTCCGTGGCGGGAAGCTGGCTTCCATCTCACTGTGTGCTGACCTCTCCTCGCCGTGGAATTAACAGGCCGTCCCCACGGAGGGAGTGCCGTTCCCGGGCCGGCGCCTGGAGCGTGTCTCACCCAGGGGACCTGGGGGGCACGGGTAGGCCCGAGTGCCTGTGACATTTAAGCTCAGTTGCCTGGTGCTGGATCATGAAAACTCCAACGTGGTCCCCAGACAGCTGCTCAGACAGATGGCCGATGGGCTCCGAGGCGCAGGCTGACGTGTCCACAGCCCAGGGGCAAACCGACCCCTTTCTCTTCACTCCAGCACCTGGGCTGGCTGTTTAGGGAAAAAGAAAAACACATTTTAATTCGTTTTCCAGCCAGAGCTACTGTGGGGCTCGATTTTTGGTGGTTAAACTAGACATCTACATAGATTTCCCCCAACCCCAAGCCCCTTGAACAAGGTCCCAGTGGACCCCGTCCTTCTCATGGTTTCCTGTTGTATATGGACGAACAAAAACCAAGCTGACGGACAGGTACTCGTAGGCAAAAGAAGCGGGAGGGGATTGAGCATGGAATGGATAATACTCATTTGCTTGAGATGCATAAAATAAATCGAATGGGGAGGGGTACGGATTTAACACCTGCCCCCAATCATGGTTTCCTTTACTAATTAAGGAAGTCAGCGCGGTGGGTCAGACAGCAGCGGGCTGAGCGTCGGCGACCTGCCAGTAGTCACTCAGGTGTGACACAGACACAAGCCAGATGGCTGAGTTTGACCAGAAGACGGGCAGGCAGGACCCTGCTGTCAGTTAGTGATCCCCGGAGTCCCAGGAGGCTGGGCCAGGCCCCTGCTGGGGTTCATCTTCCTTCAACAGGAAAGCCCTCAGAGCAGGTGCAGAGTTGTGCACTTGGGTTTGGGGTGGGGTTCTCAGATGAGCCCACAGGAGAGAGAGGCCCCTGTAAGAGGAAAGCTTTCTCTTCTCTAAACAAGTCTGGGGTTTAACAAGCCGTCAATGAAGAAGGAGCTGCCTCCATAGCTCACTATTGTAAATAACGGGGCATTGGGCTTCCCTTCCTGCCTGATGAAGTCGTGAACGGGTAGGGAGAGGAATAGGCTGGTCTTGGTGCTGCCTTGTGGATACAGGTCAGAGAGGAAATGAAAGGAGGGATGCATTACAATGTCTCACTCGGTCTTTCTTATGCAAAAAGAAGTGCCAGGAAAGCACTTACTCCATATTGAGAGTCAAGTTCTTCTCCAAAATATCCCAAGTGGCTCAGAAGAGGATTTCAGCATGAAACGCTCTTTGTTTTTAATTAAAATATAGAAAATTCTCTCTCCCCTCAAATCCTTTATGCAGTTTTGAAGGAGAGGAGACACAGAAAGGAAGTCTGCAGGAAAAGCCATCTGAAATTAAAGCTCTCCCCATGCAGTAGGCTTCTCTCTTCCTCTGGATAGTGTCCTCGCTCTAAGTCCCAGGAACTCAGCTCCCTCTTCGAGAAGTTTCTTACAGTCTGGTCGCTGGAGGCTCTTTTAATTGTCCAATGAATGACTTGTCCCTTCTGTGGTGAAAATGCGTTTTCCTGAATGACGAGTTTTTATTTAAACCATATCTTCACTGAAATATTGAATGGATAATAGTGCAAAATTCAAAAGATACAAAGGGGAAAAAAATGACACTGTTCCCTTCACCCTTTCTCCTCCCCCAGAAGCAAACACTCTTCCCAGTTTCCTGATTTTTAGTCTTTGCTTTGGATCCGGTTGGGCTCAGGAGCCGAGTTGCTCTGTGTAGCTTGTGTTGCTCGGTGCTCTTCCTTGCTTCCCATTGGCGTGAAGCGTATCAGAGGAGAAAGCAGGTGTGCGTGTAGTGAGGAAGGAAGGGCTTACACGTAGCCAACGACACACGCTGACCTAGACGTCTCCTGGGCAAGCTTCCTGCCACTGTAGCTACGTCTGTGCCCAAATTTCACCGTCCGAGATGCCAGTGATGGTGAGCACACATTTTATGTACAACTAAAAATCAGAAAACCGAAACTTCCTATTATTTAAGTGTTTTAAAAATATTTTACTTATTAAATGAGCTCTGCTGGACTTCATGGTACCTCAGGTCACACTTTTAAATACATGGAGAGAAGGAGCCAGACAGTACATTGGGTGAGTCTCACTTCTGAACCGTCTACCCATGAAGCCAGGCCCTTCCGGGTCACGTGCACCTCAGCTCCCCAGGGTCTGTGTTTTGGCAAACAGTTTGGTGACACGGTTTAAAAAGAACCTGAAAAGGAATGATGAGCCCTTGGTGCTGAGCTCCTAGTGGCCCCCCTGCCCCACTTTGCAGACTTAACACTCAGAGCACCGCCGGGCTGGGGAGGGGTGACCCGGCCTGGTTGGCCCCACCCCAGACCCATAGCTACCCACACCCATCGTGTTGGGGTGAACAACTGCTCTCCTTTGTCTCAGGGTTTTATTCCAGATCCTGATACTCATTCTGCTTGTGTGATGCTGGTGTGTTTCAGAAAAATTGATTGGGGTGAAATGGGTCAATAAGATTATATGGGTGTCTGCCCTCTCAAAAGAAAATTACTTTGTGATTGATGTCCGGCTGAGAACAATTGAAAGATGCTATTAATTGTGAAATTCGACCCGAATTTAGAACTGTTAGGACAGCGGTTCTCAACCTGTGGGTCGCAACCCCTTTGGTGGTCGAACGACCCTTTCACAGGGGTCGCCTAAGACCATCCTGCATATCAGATATTTACATGACGATTCATAACAGTAGCAACATTACAGTTATGAAGTAGCAACGAAAATAATTTTATGGTTGGGTCACAACAAGAGGAACTGTATTTAAAGGGCCAGAAGGTTGAGAACCACTGCGTTAGGATATGAAGACCAGTGCACCTTAGAATGGATGCCAGATGAAATAGTAACTCTGAATCTCCTTAACTAACTGGGCTTTCTAGAACTGCTCACCTTCCAGGTGAGAGCCATCCTGAGATTGTGGACGGCTGCAGGGCTCACCCTCAGAACCCTAAGCTGTGACACTCAGCGCTGAGACTTTGAAATGTCTCAGATTCCTAAGTGCGAACCTCCCTTCTTCAGCGTGCTCACACATGTGGACATACATTCTTTATCAGATACCCAAAGGCGGTCAGCTGGAGTATGTGCGCGGTGCGTTAAAAAGACGAATGTGTCAGCTCTTTGGTTTACTCTAAGAAATGCAGAATTAAGATTCAAGGTTGATCTTCTAACTACAAAAGGGAAAACAACCAAAAAATCTGTAGTTGCAATCCAACATGGCTCAAGTCACAGCTGTTTTTTCCTTTATTTGAAATGTGTAGTTAGTAGGTTCCTAAGGAAAACTACTCATCCCTGGCCAGTCTCAGTTGGTTAGCACATTCTCCCAGCACCAAGGTACACACACTTGATCCCTGGACAGAGCACACATAAGACACACATAAGAATCAATCAATGAGTGCATAAATAAGTGCAACAACTAAATCAATCTCTCTCTCTCTCTCTCAATCTCTCTCTCTCTCTCTCTCTCTCTCTCTCTCTCTCAATCTCTCTCTCTCTCTCTCTCAAACCAATTTAAAATATTACTCAAAAGTGGAGGAAATAAAGTAAAATGTCTGGTGGCACATCCACTCAATGTCATGTTGGAACAAATTAAAAAAAAATAGGTCTTACCAAGGATTACTCAATTCTCCAGGAATTAAATCATGTTGGACTTGGTTGTTCACTGTTATTCGAGCCTAGACCCTGGGAAGGGATGGTTCGCGTGTAGATTTTTCCCTGGTAGATGGTCCAGTAGGAAGCTCATTTCAAATGGTGCAGTGCTCTGAGGGACAGCAGCCAGCTGTGTAAGTAACCCAGGGATTTCATCCTAAAAGTGTTGTTTGCAAATGCTGGTGATTTCTTCCTTACAGAGCTGAGTAAATCTTCACCTGTGATTGTTCCCTAAGAGCCCTACTTTTTGAGTTGTGCTTTTACATTTTTGAAAATTTTACTTCGTCAGGGTTTAAATTTCTGAAGTGAAGCAGAGCTCTGACCGGTCATTCTGAGATGTGGTGGTGGACGGACGAGGGTGCTCGGTGGTTGTGCATAGTAACCTGAGGGCATGGTGATGCATGTTGGCCAAGTTCAAAGGCGGATCCCTGAGGCTGTACCTGAGTTATCCTTTGACGGGTGATTCCAGGGTGATCAGCAAATGATTCTACGTTCGGATGAGACAGTTCTGGGAGTTGGAGCGGGGCTTGTGTAAGGAATTGTGGGATGCCAGGTGGAGCTGGAATTGGGTTCAGATCATGAACAGCCTGAGGGTGTAGGTGGGCCTTGTGGGCGCAGATGTTTGTGTCTCCCCCTAAGTGCCAAGAGTGGGGTCTTCTAAGTTCTCCACCATCTGGGTAGTGGGTCCCTGGAGTCACCCCCCTTGTCCTTCAGGGAATATCTTAGTTCAAATTACCCTCCCATTTCCCAATCATTCTTTCCCTAGCCCAGTCCTTCATGCATCAGCCCCATTCCCCGCCCCCCCTCCTTTCTTGTCTCTGACTCTCCATCCATTAACAAGTACTCCCTGACTTGGGAGTATGGAAGATGACATCATTTTATGCTGAGATATATATTTATTTGATTACTTTAAGTCTTTCTATAATGCCTTGGTGGGCAGCAGCTTCACAGCCAATGCCAATCAATGAAACACACATCGATGGGTGGAGAGAAAACTCCCGTGTATTTGAACATCGCATTGATCACCTTACCTAGTGCACCGAAGCCGTCTTCCCAAGATGGTAATTAAAGTATTTCCTCTCTGAAGTGGTTTAGGGTCACCGATTTTGCATTAACAGAATATTCCAAGTGCCGAATTAGCTTATGTAACTCCGTACCTGGAAGTCAGGTGAAATGTTGCTGAATGTATAAAAGAGCGAAAAATGAGAGATGCTACTGAATCTTCTTTGCCAGAGTCTTTATAAATAGAACAAGTTACTGTCTGGGACGGGACTAAAATTTTCCATGTTTCAGTGCAGGCAGATGCAGGAGGCAGACTATCCCCAGGGTCTTCTGCTGACTTTTGATTCTTTTTTTTCCCCCTGTATTTTTTTTTAAATTTTATTTTTGAGAGAAAGAAGCAGGAGGAGAAAGAGAGAGAGAGACATCGATTGGCTGCCTCCCGCATGCCCCTTACTGGGGATCGAGCCCACAACCCGGGGTGTGCCCTGACTGAGAATTGAACCGACCGCCTCTCAGTGCATGGGACAACCAGGTGAACCACACCACCCGCCAGGGCAACTTTGCTTCTTTAATTAGTTGTCGTCTGGTCCCGGGTGGGGAGACAGTTGAGGAAGGAGCCCCTTAGCCCAGTGCTGGTGAGTTCTGTGAGTAAGTCTAAGCTGAGAGGGGCCTAAGGAACTTGATCTTTGGGGCCTGAGAGAAAGCCAAACTTCAAACTGATGACACCAGGAGCCTGGGAACTCAAGGCCAGCCGATGTCCTGAGGGGAGCCGGGCCTAGACTCAGGACCAGGACTGCTGAGCTGGGAGCTTTGCGGATGGAGCAGGAGGCCCCGCCGGAGGGTGATTGCCCCGGGGCTCACCTGGGGCCTGGCTCTGTTCACAGTGTTTTCTCTCCACCTTCCCCGCTGATGTTCACAGCAGGCCAGTGAGAGAGGCAACACCTGCACAGGGTTGCAGGCGAAGAAGTGGCTTCAGAAAGGCGACATGTCTCTCCTAAGAGCATCAGCTGATACTGAAGATGGCACTGGATCCTGGGGGGTCGCTCCGAGCCTGGGCTGCTCACCACCGGGCCCACTCCCCTCCATGCACCCGCTTGCCCACCCGGTTAGCCCGGTGCTTTCCTGAGGAAGCCCTGGCCAGGTGGGAAGGACCAGGGTCTTCCTGCCATGCACAGTCAGGGGGGCGGGGCCCAAGACCGGGTAGGTCCCCACTCCAGGGGTGGGCTTCTCGGGGCCTTTGGGGGCCAGATGTTTTTCCTGTGAGCTGGTCCTTCCTTTCTCCCTTCCCACCCCCTGGGAGGTTTGCAGGGGTCAAGGCAGAGGGGCCCACGACACCAGGGGGGCCTTGCATCAGGAGTGAGGCCACTGCAAACACCCCTTTCACCATCACCTCTGCAGGACTTGGAATTTGTCCAGGGAAGCCTTCAAGGGCTTTAGAGCCATTGCAGTGTTTATCCAGGGATGTGCAACACCGACAATTCCAGAAGGGCCTCGCTGTCCGGGAGCCGGCCCTTGGCATTCCCTGTGAGTGGACTTTTAACTGTGGTCCACCCGTGTCTCAGCGCTGCCCTGAGGACCACGCCGGGAATAGGAATCAGCAGGCTTTCCTGGTGAAGGGCCGGATCATAAATATTTTAGTTTCCGGGCCACGGGAGGAAGCAGCCCGGGCAGCATGTAAATGCATGGGGTTGGCTGTGCTCCCACAAAGCTTTCTCGATGGACAGCGACACTTGAGTTTCATGTAATTTGCATGTGTCACAGATTCTTCTTCTTCGGATTATAAAAATAATAACCTAAATGTATAAAGAAAGTATCTTAAATTCCCAACTGTACAGAAGTAAGTGGCAGGCCGGATTTGGCCCTGGGCATAGTAATCTCTAGCTGAGAGCAGTCCTTGGCGCCCCGGAGTGCTGTGGGTGTCAGCTGCTTTTCCCATGAGGGGGTGGTCACCCCCCCTCCCCGAATGAGAGGCCGCAGCGCTGGGCCTGGAGGCGGGCTGCAGCCTCTGACCTTCTGTGAGTTCATCTGCAGCAGCTGCGCCAGGATCAGCTCCGAGGTCACAAGGTCACAGGTCTCATCCCCAGGGCAGGGGTGGTCTCCTCCCGAGGCGGCCTGGGGGCTGTGCTGGGCTGGGGGCATGGTGCCCCGTTGGGTCAGCAAAGTCTGCCCTGCGTGATGGGAGCGCATGCCCTGGGTCCTTTTTTTTTAAATTTTTTTCATCGACTTCAGAGAGGAAGGGAGAGGGAGAGAGAGAGAGAAACATCAATGATGAGAGAGAATCATTGATCAGCTGCCTCCTGCATGCCCCACACTGGAGATGAGCCTGCAACCGGGCATGTGCCCTGATCAGGAATCAAACCGTGACCTCCTTGTTCATAGGTCGAAGCTCAGCCACTGAGCCAGGCCGGCCAGGATGCTCTGGGTCCTTTGATGGCCTCTCACCTGTGTTCTTCCCTGGGATGGGCTAACGGGGAGACCGAGGAACCCACGGTGTGTGACCTGGGCTGTGCACATCCCATTCTCAAGTGAGCAGAGGGGAGGAGAGGGGGTTCTGAATGAAGTGGCAGGAAAAGGAACTGGGGGTGAAGGGAAGAAAGGCCCCGCGTTGTGAGCATGAGCCGCGGGGCCCGATTGCTCCGGATCCTGTGGGGCTCAGCTGGCAGAAGAGGCGCAGATATCTTTATAAACCTTGACAGCATTGCTTCATTATTCATGAAGGCTTAAAAAAACATACCGGCTTCATTTGCAAGGAGCTCATTCCCAAGGCCTTTCTTAATTGAGTTTGTATGGCAGTTCTTTGTGTTGACTACTAAATCAACATCCCGAATAAACAGCGTGTAAATTCATCCTTTCATTCAGCGCAGAGTCCCATCCCGCTTCTTCCAGGCGCTGAAGTGGGAGCGGACCAGGTGCTCAGGAACCGGGCACAGGGCATCGTTCCTCGGCCTTTTCTGACCTTTTAAGAGTAACTTTAAGAAGTGCGTCATTTTTTAACGAAGGAAATTTGCCCCAAATCCAGAATGTGCGGGTGAGATCTTCCATTGGTGCAGCTCTTTATGAGTGTGTGTGTGTGTGTGTGTGTGTGTGTCTGCACACTTCAAAGCTGTGTTGTTGAGGCTTTGAACAGCTCTCTCTGAGACAGATGTACCTTGAGGGCAAGCATTGTTTTGTTTTCAGTTCTTCTTTGATGAAATGTACCATTTCCCATGGTGCCCCGCATGGTAGTAGACACCCAGCACCCTCTGATGAGAAGAGGAAGGAACCAGGGCTCAGGGCACCCCAGGTCAGCCGCTCCTAGCCTCGCCCTCTGTTCTGGGCACAGCGTTCCTGCCGGGCGCCGTCCTCGCCTCCATGTTCCTACAGACGGTACGTCCCTGCTCATCCTGTGTCCGTGGCCGAGCGGAAGGACATTAATTCTTCAGATACCTACAGACAGGCGTCACCCAGGCCCACCCCCACCTGCCCCTCCCTCCCACACACCACTCACCCTTTTATTACCCCCAGGGCTAACTATCTCAGTGGATTCTCCAGCTTTCCTTACATATCTTTTTTTAAAGTATTTTTATTGATTTCAGAGAGGAAGGGAGAGGGAGAGAGAGAGAAACATCAATGATGAAAGAGAATCATTGATCGGCGCCTCCTGCATGCCCCACACTGGGGATAGAGCCCACAACCCAGGCATATGCCCTGACCAGGAATCGAACTATGACTTCCTGGTTCATAGGTTGATGCTCAACCACTGAGCCATGCCGGCCAGGCCTTACGTATCTTTCAGTCCAGGTATTTCTGCTTCTTCCTGGCCTCCCTTTTGTGAATGGTTTCCTGTGCATCAGGAGCCAGTGATGAGCATGGCTCCCAGAACCATGTGCTGCGTCCAACTGGCCTGACCTGGGGCTGGTGGGCGGGACCTCCTGTGTCCTTGATCTGCTCTTGTTTAGGAAACCCACATGTCAGAGCCTGCTGACCTCCGCGTGGAACCCACTCTTCCTGAGTGTGTAGCCAGCGCTCTCAGCTTTCAACAGTGTGAACAGGCATGGGCCCTCCCAGGGCAGAGCGCCCTCAGGGAGGGGTTCCTTAGTGACAGAGGGTAGTTGTGGATGGTCCCAGAGCTCAGCTGAACCAAAGGTCTTACCCAAAAGGTTAGCTGTGGGCTTACCAATCCAAGGAAGCAGAGCCTGGTTGGAGGTCAGGGTTGCAAGGGGGTGAGTGGACTGAGACTAGCTGAGGTGTTCGAGAGGCCAGACAAGAGGGGGACACAGCGAGGAGAGAGGTGGCTTAGGATCGGTTGGCCTGAACCCTTAGCATCTTTGGGATTTTTTTCCTGCCGATCCTCTGTGCTTTACCTAAAAGAATCAAATTTTAATGATGAGGAGCTGGGAGCTCATGAATAATTCACAAGCCGGATCTCCCTTATTCCATAGATGTGTTTCTTGAATTTTAAAAAATCTCGTTACAAGACTTTACATTCCTCTAATTAAACTTCTTCTTGCTAATGGGCCACCTTCTCATTCTCTAAAGACCTTTGAACCTAAAGAGGGAGAGAAGCTGCAGAATCGAAGTGGTGACTGGGCCACTTACCAGTTGCGATCGTGTACAAGTCACAGGTCTGGCCCCCTCTGTAGGAAGAGACAGGCATTTACCTCGTTAATCGCACTCGCCTCCCTGGGCAGCTGGGGAGGTTAAATGCAATCACACATCTGGGGTGCCCGGCTCAATGCCCACCAGTACCGGTGCCACCTGGTCACAGGCACTTCTCTGCTCTTCAGCATTTTCACCATCTTGCCACCCTCAGGTCAGACATGATGGGATGCCTTCTTTGTTTTCATCCAAGTGATGGATTTTTATTGAGCTTCCAAGAGAGTCCAAGGCCAGAATCCAAAGATTTCTAAAGGCTGCTTCCGGGATTCACAGGAGAGGTGGGGGAGGAGGGGGGTGTCACAAAATCAAATATATAAATGTGCAAAGAAGCCAGGTCAACTCAGAGGCTGCCCGTCCAACCTCGGGCCCACATTTCAATACAATCCAGGCCTAACCAAAACCTGGGGCAGGGAAGGAAGGTCCCAGCGCCATCGGCTGGTGGGGATAGGTCCCTTACACGCTCCTGTGTAGCGTGACTGTGGCTTGAGAGCAGTGGTTCCTCCAAGTGTGGCCCAGAGACCATCCGAGCATCCGGGAACGTGGATGGAAGCAAATCCTCAGTCCTCTGCCAAACCCATCGAGTTGGAAAGGCTGGGGGTGGGCCCGGCCACCTGTTTGAACAGGCCCTCGGGGAGCTTCTGCCATGCTCAAACCTGGGGACCGTGTCCTCAGCCCTGACTGGACATGGGGGTCCCCAGGGGAGCTTGAAAAATCCAGTTGCTTGGTTCTCAAACAAGAATCCCTCAATTGGAATTTGGAGTACAGACCGGACATCAGGAATTTTCACTGCCCCCCCCCCCCATGGATGTTCAGGGGCTGGTAACTGCCCTCTGGGGAGTCTGTTGCGACACCCACATGCTCCTCTCAGGGTGGGAGGGGAAGCGGGGAGGTGTGTGCAGCTGGGCAGAGCTCCGAGGGGCCTGCTGCCCCTGGAGAAAGTGACCTAAACTCCCTGCCTCGAGAAGCATTCTTGATCCGGCTTCTTGTAGATGAAACGGCTATTTCCTCAGTGCGCTTTGCTTTGAAGGTGGTTTTTCTTTGTTCGGCACATGCAGGCATTCATGTTCCACAAATGTGAACTCCGAAATTCTCAAACCCCCCCCCCCCCCCGTGGTGTGCCCGCTGGCGAGCCCCCTGGTATCAGCTCTTTATTTCATCCACACAACGAAGGAGCAGCCCGGCCCTGGGCATTGAGCAACGTAGATCGTTCAACACTCACTCGGGGTGTGGGGCACTGACCCCCAGCCAGGAAGCGTGCAGGACCAGGACTCCGTGGCTGGTGACAGTCTCCCGCCTTCCGCGGAGGCGCTCATCCATGTGACTTCTGTTAGGATGTGAGCGATGGGAGAAGTGAGAGCTTCCTAATTGTCACTCCTCTTTCTGAGTAAAGGAGTCTGTTTTCTGGAGGAGAGGCCACGCACCCAGGGGATGAACAGCGAGTATATTGCAAATGCATCTGCTACCTGGAACCTGTGGGTTCCAGTCCTAGTGTGGTAGACGCCGCACATTCGAGGAATGGGTGGGTCTGGATCTCATTTTGTTATTTCCTGTGTTACCCAGACGAGTCGGTCTGGTCACCGTGGTCTCAAGCTGTGGCCTCCAGCCAGCAGCACCTGCACCCCGGGAATGTGTTGGAGAGGCAGCTTGTCCACCCCACCCAGCCCTCCGACTCAGAGCCCGGGGCTTTGCCCAGCCCCCCAGGAGGTTCGGACCCTGCAGCCCTGGTTCTTGTCGATAAAGTAAGGCGACCGGCCCAGGTTATATTTCAGGTCCCTTCCAGCTCTCTCTCCAGTGGCCTTGGGGTGGGGCCCGGAACAGGCAGAGCGATTCTCTGTCTTAGATCATGAACTGCCTCTTGAATGTGTCTGAAATAATTCAGCTGAAAACCAGGCACATGGGTAACAGAAGAGAAACAGATCTCCAGACCTCCACACCCAAACCCCGTTAGGGTGCTCACTATAAAAAAAACCGTGCCACCTTCAGCGTTGGTGTCATTTCCCCAAAATGAAAAGCCCCTGGTGCTTCGGGAAGGGCGCACCCCCATTTCTGTAGAGGCCGAGGGCTGTCTGATAGGACTCACTGAGCAGCATTCTGTAGGAACTAAGAAACGGCATTTCAGAGGGATGCACAGAGGTACACAGGCTTTGCCGTAAGACAAGGGAACATTTCAAGCCGTTTATCAAAGCTCATGCAGCTTCTATTTCAAGACGGGAGGGGAAAATATCACGGACCAAGAAGGGAAAATAAATCCGTACCCAGAGCGTCTCATAAATGAGAAAGTGGGGGACGGTTGGCCTCGCCGGTTCTCGGAGTATTTTTGTCACAGTGTGGAAAGCTTCCCAGGCTTTCAGCATGTAATTCTTTTCGTTTTCCTGATACCAAAACCAAGGTTGTAAATTACTTTACTGATGGTTAAAGCCAAAAGGGAAAAAGGAAACAATAATTTGAAGGAGAGAGGAGCTGGGAAAATGGAACCTGGAACCTGGGGATGAAAAAGAGGGAGGAAGAGAGAACAGAGTTCACCCACCACTACGAAGTAATTTGTTTTCCATCTGCAGTGCAGGGAGCTTCACAATTTAGGGCAAGTCCCAGAACATCAAAGGCAGTTTTCTAATTGCTTCTGTTGAGTAGCAGCCTATTTGTCAGAGACCAGAGGAATGGTGTGTTGAACATCAGAGAGAGAGAGAGCGAGAGAGAGAGAGAGAGGTCTGTTATGCCTTGGAGGGGTGGAGAAATTGTAGCTTTTGTTTAAAAGGATGGACTGCAGGCCCATTATCCCTGAGCAAGTAATGTGGACGGAGGAGGACCACAGTTGAGGACCTCTGCATTGGGCATCTCTGTGAACTTCAACACCTGGACACTAAAACCCTGGTTAAGAGCCTGCACTCTGAGTATTAATTCACCATAAAGGTGTGGGTTTACTTCTGGGCTCTCTATTCTGTTCCATTGATCTGCTTTTATGCTAGTACCATGCTGTTTTGATTACTAGGGCCATGTAGTATAGTTTGATATCAGGTAGTTTTGTTTTTTCTCAAGATTGATGTGGCTATTCAGGGTCATTTGTGGTTCCATATACATTTTTGGAATATTTGTTCTAGTTCTGAGAAATATGCCATTGGTATCTTGATAGAATTGCATTGAATGTATAGATTGCTTTGGGTAGTATGGACGTTTTAATGACGTTAATTATTCCTGTCCATGAACATGGTATATACTTTCACTTATTTGTACCTTCTTCATTTTCTTTTTTTACTGTCTGATAATTCCCCAAGTACAGGCTTTTTACATTCTTGGTTAAATTTATCGCAAGGTATTTTATTTTATTTTTTGATGCAGTTGTAAATGGGATTGCCAAATTCTGGCTCTATACTTTGGGCAAGCTCCCCAGACACCCAGTGCCTCAGTTTCCTTCTCTGTCATGGGAGAATAATAATCAAACCTACTTTGAGGATCAAGAGTTAGTACATGAAGGTACTTTGCAGAATTCATGGCATAACACAGGCATTATTTTATTGGGAGTATTTGCTAAATAGCCACATGTTTCTTTAAAAGAACCCTAAAAGTAAATTATATTATTTAACTGTAAGACCTTTTGAAATCAGTGGTGCCCTATTTGGTGGCCCCCAGGTGTGCATAAGGGTATGTGTGTGTGACTGATAGAAGGAGGCTTTGAAGGGTCCCTGGGAGCAAATGCAAACAAGACTGATGACTTTTGAGCCGTGGGACCTTCTCCAGGGTCAGCTTCACTAACATACAGCTTTGGGGGTTGTTCCAGTTAGATCCAGAGAACTACTCTTTGTCATTTGGTTTCCTTTTTGTGTATTTATTTCTGGAATAGACTCACAGACCAACACTAGAAACAGGACTGAAATAAATGCCATACTTCCCTCTCTCCCATGGGGCACACTCTTCTTCATTGCTGGGACCATGCTGGGTGGCAGCTACTATTGAGCAGCCTACATTTTTCTCAGATCAACTGTCCTCATTCTGTGTAGCATCGAAATGCTAGCAGCACCGAAACAAATGCATCCGACTTGCAAATGGTGCTGCGGTTTCCTCGTCAACAAATTGGGGGAGGGGAGGTGGCGCCCACTGTGTGCTAGAGAGATGATAGCATGGATGACACGAAAGGACTCCGCAAATAGTAACTTCCTAAGCTGCTACTTGTATTCATGAAAATCCAATGTACCAAAGTCAAAATAATACCTTTGTGTGCAGTGCGAGACATTCCACTGTTCTCTAAAGAACTGGCAGTATTACAAAGTCTTTCATCGCACCTTACTTTTTAGATGAAGTCTCTGATCATTGATTTCCAGCATTTTGATTTCCCCCCGCTATTGAACGCAAACCTGACCTCTTACTCCGTAAACATCAGGTGAAAGCCGAAGCCCCCTGTCTTTAATGTGTCCGGTGAATTGCATTTTTGACACAATTATGTTTATTTCATGAGCTCTGTCCCTCTTATATAAGTGGTGGTGCTTTGCGATTTTTAAAACTTTCCAACATCCGAATAAATGAATCAGGATAAAATGCTGAATGAAAACAAAGTCGCTCCACTGAGCCACCCTGCCGTAGAGAGCGGGCAGGGGTGCTTCGGCCGGCAGGCAGCGCCGCTCTGTGGTCATTTCAGACGTTGTTTGCCAGCTCAGAACATTTGCGTTTCAGACATTTCAGCAGCATGGAAAAGACAGCGTCTATGTTCTCTTACATAATTTACAGGAGCGTGGGCTGTTTGAACCTTGAGTAAGTGAACAAGAAGTCCTTCCTGAACTGGAATTAGAAAAACTACAGAGAACCAAGATGTCCTGGCAGTTCAGAGAGCCAAGCTGCTCATTCACAAGGATTTAGGAACAAAACACAATTATGTAGTTTCACACGAATTACCTATATTAGGAGGGAAAAGCAAGTGTTTTAATGCCTCTTTAACATTTATTTTTCAGGTCTTTAACCAAAAAAAAAAACCAAAAACAAAAATAAAAAAACTCTTAAAACACTCACCATCTGTAGATGCATGTTCAGGACGGGGAGGCGTGGTTGTGTCTGAGGATTAACGGTGGAGCGTGGTTTGTTCCTTGGACAAGAGCCTTGTGGGTGACCTTGAACCTGTGGAGAATGTGTTGGGCGTATTTGTGACTATGATTTTGTCTTCCTGGTTCTCACACTGTGTGCAGTGACCACAGGTCAGCACACTCCCCGAGAGCAGGCAGGTGTCGGGACCCGGGGGCAGCTGCTTTCTATCCAGTGCCCATGCCCCAGGCCTGCGGGCTGTGTAACCCTGGACAGTTCACAGAGTCCACGGGCTGGGTGGGCACCGTGTGAGGATGAGGAAGTTAAGGTGCAGAAGGAGCAGCTAATGGCCGAGATGTGGCCTCGTCCCAGCTCTTTCTCCCCAAATGCTGTTGGTTTCACCACAGCACAGCTCCCAGACACACAGTTGTTACATGATTTTCTTTGACCTTCAGTGTTACATCTAAGGACAATCCTGCACTTCGCTCTTCAGCTGAGTTCCTAACCCGGGTGTAAAAGATGGCGTTGCTGCCCCTGTAGATAGAAGCTCCTACCACTACCCAGCAGGTTTCCATGGAGATAGAGGTGTTCCTACTTGGTTACTTGGAGTTTGCCTTGTGGTGCTTCGGTCTTGAGGTGGGAACCCAGACCTCTGCTGGCTGGTGGGTCCACTGAGGCATTAACCTGATCCAACCTTGTGTTTTAATCACAGAATCACGTCAACCCCGCCATGGACTTTACCCAGACGCCCCCGGGGATGTTAGCCCTGGACAACATGCTCTACTTCGCCAAGCAGCACCAGGACGCCTACATCCGGGTAAGCTCACAGCCCCTCGCGGTCACAGGTTTCCTGCTGAACTTGAATTTCAAGCTCACAGGGATGGAGGCATTCCCCTGAGATGAGCGGCCCCAGAGGTTTGGCTTTCATCACTCAGTAAAGTAAAAATTAAAATGAAATGAAACCCACCAGGGGCAATGACGTAAAGACTTTTCACCTCTGAGCATTCTTCATGTGATGACATTGAAAAATACAATAGCACAGCCCAGCCAGGGTGGCTCAGTGATTGAGCATCAACCTATAAACCAGAAGTTCCCAGGTTCGATTCCTGGTCAGGGCACATGCCCAGGTTGCAGGCTCGATCCCCAGTGTGGGGCATGCAGGAGGCAGACAGTCAATGATTCTCTCTCATCATTGTTGTTTTTTTCTCTCTCTCCCCCTTTCTTTTCCTCTCTGAAACCAATAATAAAAGTATACTTTTTACAAATACAATAGTACTGGAAAACTGGTTTATGTGGTTCAATATCTAATTATGACAGAAGCTCTTAGGCTTCAGTAACAAGGACGGAAATGAGCTCTCTACCAGAACCCCGCATGGCTCCGACGAGAGTGGAAACTGTGGACTCTAATACTCTGGAGCAGGGGCCCAGGGTTCCCTCCGGCACCACCTCTGTCCACTGCTGGAGATACAGTGAGATAAACAGCCAAGAATGGGAGAGGCGCGGAGGTGGATCTCTTTGTGAGCCCGGCAGAAGGAAAAGAGAAGATGCCCCCACTGATGGGGCAGTACAGGTGTGGGGAGGACCAGGTGAGGATGAGGGGGAGCGTAGGGACTGTGACAGAGGAGGCCTGCCCTTTGGGGCTGCTCCACAGAGGTCCTGGGCTTGTGCTGACACCTGTCGCCTGTCCTCAGGGCGAGGAGCCCAGATTCAGTCGGGATGGGGTGCACCCGCCCCAGGCTGGGTGGAGCAGGATGTGGACAAATGGGACAAGAGAACCGGCGAGCAGGGCCAAGGATGACTAGATGTCAGCTTAGCGCGTGAGGAACGAGTGTCCAGTGCAGGACGAGTGGGGCGGAGATTAGAGAAAGGCAAGCGTCTGTTACTCATCTTTTCTCTTGGTCCCTCCCGGTGGTGCTGGCTCCGGGACACCGGGGTTTGGGACTCACCCCGTGGTTCTCTGGTGATCCAAATGTGGGCGACTCCGTTGGTCTGTGCTGAAATTTCTTCCTAAACGGGAGCACTGCCCCCTGGGGGCATTTGGAAATGTGTGGGCTTGTTCCCTTGGCGCTCACCATGCCCAGTGGGGTGCTGCCGGCCCAAACCTCTAATACACGGGACATCTTCACCATGAAAAAGTGTGCTACCCAGGCGTGGCCCCCTTGACAAAGACGCCAGGCCCTGGGTTCCTGCAGGCACTTGGTTTGAAATGTGTTTTACTGAATAGAAACAGACTCGTGGACAGAGAACAGACTGACAGCTGTCAGAGGGGAGGGGTGCTGCAAGGCGGGGGAAAGGTGAAGGGACTGAGAGAAAACCTCATACACTTTCCCATACATGCAGCTTGCTAAGCTTTGGCGTCCCCTGAAATATTACTTGTAATTTGATTAGACAAAGGGTTTTGGTGCATTTCTCTGAAAGATGGGAGATCGGATCGTGGCCAGAAGTGCAATCTCCCTTAAGAAAAGCGTCTCCCTCTCTCCCTGTCTGTTGAGGAGTGACTGACATACATCACTGAGTGCGTTTACGACACAGCGTGAGGGGGGATTTATGAAGCCGGAGAAGAAAATGGTTTTGTTTTTCATAAAAGCTTCATTTGGCTTGTAATGTGTGTATATTTGTTGCGCAGATATGTTTTCTAGGAGTGTAATCTGCTTGCAAAGAAGTGAATTAATATTTGAGATACTGTGTAGTATAGCCTCCGGAAGGTTGCGTGTGAAAATGAGCCGTGTGGAAATTGAATTCAGAATTAATGATTCATGTTTGTGGACGGAGAATGTTTCTAAAATTAGAGCTTAGTGATGCTGAATGCATTGTTAATTGCATAAGCAGCATATGTCTCATGAAAAGTAACTTAACGTATTCAGCCCATTCTCCTCAACGCACTCTCTTAAACCGTCGTAAGTGAAATGACTGTGATGGAAACCGTATGGAATTTATCTCCAGTAGGGACTTAAATGAAGAACCTACTTATACAAGGAAAACGTGGCCCTTCTTGTCCACACACAATGTTTCTTATTGGTGAGACATTCCTGTAACTGAGATGAGTGTTTTCTCCGAAGTGTCGCTTTCCCGAGGCTGTTGGGCCCCACCTGACGCTGGGCCTGGCGGATGGGAAGCAGAAGCTGTTTTCCCGAATGCCTGGGTCACGGGAACAGCCTGGGGGCGGAGACCTGGGCAGGAGGCTTTGTGGTGGCTGTGAAAGATACCAGTGATGGTGAACTTGGCTGCAGAGCCTGGGGCTAGTGCTCTCAGACAGCTGAGTGAGTGTGCTCAGGAGCAGAGCAGTCCTTTCTGAAACGTAAAAATGGTTCTTTTTCCTAAGTTTACTTTTTGTTAGGATTTGCTCTTTTTCGGGCAGATCTGTCTGAACGCCATGGTTTATGTGTTATTTCTCCCTGCCCTGAGCAGACATTCGCCCTTCCCCCGACAGAGCCTCGCCATCCACTTTTCCCTCAGAGCCACGGAGAAGTTGTGACGTGCGCACACACTCACGCACATGCACACGCCAATACTTCCTCTGGGTTTGACATCCCTCCACCGACATGTTGGCTCAAACACGGTGCCTCTGTCCTTCCCCAACCCATCTTGTCGCCTGCTGTTCACACTCACCTGCCACCCACATTGCCACACCCCCACCTGGGCTTCCACCGGCTGCTGTCCAGAGGGAGGCAGGGCAGTCTTCCCGCCTCCTCTCAGCTCCCCGCCCTCCCACACTGGACACTCTGCCACTTGCTGTCCTCTGTCGCTGCCCGTCTTGCTTCTCCCCTTGGCTGCCCTGGTCTCTCTGGTGGGTCCTCTCCCTCCGCCTGCCCATCAGATGGACACGATCCCCGGGACTGTTTTCTCCTCAACCCCCCAGGCTGCCCAGGTTACTGAGTAACCACCAAAGGCCCATCGGGGAGCGAGGTGACGGGACTCCCCAAGGACCGCGTCACTCAGGAGTCTTGTCGTTGAGGAGCTTTCTGTATAAAACAGAAAGGAGGGTGGCCTGGGGGGAGAGGTCATCCAGCACTTTCCCCGTCACTGGGAATGTATTTTGATTGGGGAGGTGGGAGAATTGGGGACACAGACCAGAGTCCTCAGCACAGATGTGGAGGTCAGGCCAGGAAAGCTTCCTGGAGGAAGCGGTCCCTGCACTAAGGTCGGCGGGTAGTTCTTAATCAGGGGAACGGAGGGAGGGAGGGGAGGATGCTAAGCAGAGGGAAGCTGAGCAAAGGCAGAAAGGTGTGTGCTTTGTTCAGGGAACCAAAGCTCGTGTTACGCTGTGCCTAAACGTATGCTACCATGTCTACCACCTGGAGGGTGCACGTGGTCACGGCCAGGGAGGCAGAGGGGCCGACTCCTCGGGAACCTGTCACTGCATAGTGGTGTCTGGACTGAGCCTGAAGGCCGTGAGGAGTTTCCGAAGTGTTTTCAATAAGGACGATGACAGCTAATCTTAGAAAAGTCACTCTCCTGCTAGAAAACAAAGGTGAGACTCGCGGCGGCAGCGGAAATCCAAGGGGGTTATGGAGAAGCGCTGGCAGCCCTCACCAGGTAGTGGCGCAGCAGCTCGAATGAGTTATTCTGGATCGAAAAGAAGCTGCTGTCTCCGGGGAAGAAGGAGGGGCTTAGTGGCTGAGCGCATGTTGGGTGGTCGTGTCTTTAGTGACACCGTGCGGTCTGTAAGGGCTGTTCCCGTGGAGACATGCAGACCCTTAGCTGCGTGTGGGGCATCTGTGTGGTGGGCCCGCTAGTAGGCAGTGAGAAAGGGCAGCCAAGGTCAAGTCTGCATAGACTGCACAGTCTGTATGTTATGTGTCCCGGGACCTTCGAACCCACTCTCCGTGGAGCTGTGAGGATGACCTCAGACACCGCGTTCCGACGCGCCGGGGAACCCCTGGCCACAGGCCTGCCTCTGTGGCACCTGGCACAGGGCGGAGTTTAATAATTTCTCGTTAGTTACATGAGTAAAGTCTCTTCAGTTTTTACTTAAACGGTCTCTTGCCAGTGATCAGTGTGTGTGTTACCATCTGAGAACCGTGGCTTCGTGCTTCCAGCAGTGACCGGAGGTATGTTTCTGAACGTGGATTTATGGACAGGCAGCCTGGCTTCTCCTGAACCCTTGAGTGAACTCGGAGCTGGTCCTGGGGAGAGCAGGGATGGGATTGAATTAGCCCACACGTGGGTGGGCACAGCACACGAGGAGGAATTGTGGGTCTGGGCACCCGCTGTGCCCGAGTCAGATCTGGAGTCCTTGGCGACCTCAGACTTGTGGGTCACACTTACTCGGGACAGAATCGATTATTTTCTTTTTATAAATATATATATTTTTATTCATTTCAGAAAGGAAGGGAGAGAGAGAGACATCAATGAGGAGAGAGAATCATTGAATGGCTGCCTCCTGCACACCCCCCACTGGGGATCAAGCTGCACCTGGGCATGTGCCCTGACCGGGAATTGAACCCTGACCTCCTGATTCATAGGTCGAATTTCAACCACTGAGCCACACTGGCCGGGCAGAATTGCTTGTTTTCTGCAGATACTTCTCCCCAGCGAGGCCTGTCTGAGAGGTGGAGCGCAGTGCCCGCTCCCTCCCGTGGTCCTGCGGGCACTCACACGTCACAGACAGGGCAGTGGCACAGAGCTGAGATGTCATGTCTTTGTGTTGTTGTTGTTGTTCTTTGTTGTTGTTTTGTTGTTGTTGTTGTTATTGCTCTTTCTGGAATGACAAGCTTAGTGGCTCCACGGAAATATGGACTCAGAATATATATTCTTGGTGTATTTGATTCTTCACTGGAACCTGCAAAGAAACCCAAATTACTTGTTTTTTTCATTTGGTTCAAGACTCACGCTGGCTGTTGTGGGAGCTGAGTTTCAGCTTCAAAGTAGAAGTCATGACAAGCAAACCTAAGGTTCCCAAACCATGGTGGCCAGCTCTGAGGTGGAAGTGGGGCCCTAACGAATGCTGAAGAAAAACACTGCGACAGCTTCAGGATGAACTCTCCATGGGATCACCTGCATCCTTGTCTGAGCAGAGAAGATGAGTCCTCAGTGTGGGTCGGGCAACATACAAGGGTTGTTCCCTAGAGTAGCTCGCTTTTCAAGAAGAGCCCATGACATAAGCCTTGTTATCACTGTGTGATAGACTAGGGAATGGGGCTTCCAGAGGAGCAGACGTTCCTCTAGGTCACACAGCCAATGGGAATCTGGACCAGCGTCTTTGACCTTCAAATCCCAGGCTCTTCCCACTCGGAGGCCTCCCGTCTCTGGGCGTGGAGTGTGATGGACACCACGGGTCTGCCCTTGGCGTGGAGGGAAAGGGGCCAGAATCATTGAAGTGATTAGAAACACGGGAAGCTGCTGGGAACATGGAGAAGCGTGTGTGCTCAGTCATGACCTTCCTGAGTCTGCCCTGACAGAAGTCATTCCCACACGCAGGAGAGGCAGCACCTCCCTCTGCTTCATGACAAACTTTATGTCTTCATTAGACTGTGCATTCTTGAAAATCAAGGTCATCTTTTCATATATGTCTCCATATTACCAAATACTTGATTGGCACAAAAATGATTTAAAATTCTTTATTTTTAAAATATATTTTTATTGATTTCAGAGAGGAAAGGAGAGGGAAAGGGAGACTGAAACATCAGTGATGAGAGAGAATCATTGACCGGCTGCCTCCTGCACACCCCCTACTGGGGATTGAGCCTGTAACCCAGTCATGTGCCCTTGACCGGAATCGAACCTGGAAGCCTTCAATCTGCAGGCTGACGCCCTATCCATTGAGCCAAACCAGCCAGGGTGATTTAAAATTATTTAAAGGAATGAATGAGCCTACTGAAGGCATCTCTGTGAGGCTTCCCAGATCTCACATGTGGTCACAGTTTCAGTCTGGTGACACTCGGAGTGGCGTGCAGAAGTATTTCAGCATCGGGGCAGGCTCAGAACCTGTTGGAGGTCCTCCGGGACCCTCTCAGCCTTACAGCCAGACACAAGCTGCTGTGCAAGATTCCAGACCCTCAAAACGTCAGATCAGCTATTTCAGTGCCACAGCAAAAGCCAGATGCATGCAAATGAGGTGCTTCTGTTACTGTTTTTATCTTTTTTCCCCACAGAAAACAAGAACGGTTCATCTTCTTAGATGCTAAACAAAAATCTAACTATAGGAAGAGAAATCCCTTTCGACATTCACATGTATTCATTGACTGAGTCGGTCAGGAAATGTTATCAAACACCTGCCATCTGCCAGGCTGGTGCCATGCGCGGCGGACTTGGTGGCCAATGGTAAAGGAGGGTCTAGTTCGACACCAGAAACTAGACCTTCAGGCAGAGGAAGACAGCAGGGTGTTTTTTGTTTTGTTCGTCTAGCATTCTTTTGTTTCCTTCTTTGGGTTTTCTTGCTGAATTCTGGATTTTTAGAGGTGACCTATCCTAGCCACATCCATCGAATCATAAAAATGTGACTTCTCTGCGGTTTTCCACAGTATTTTGAGCAGGCGCACATCTCGCTGTTTTATCGGTCATCGGTGTTGAACTGTATCAGAATCACTCAGGCCTTGCTTCTTTCCCAGTGACCTGATTTTAAACAGTGGCCCTGCTTCTTAGAGAAATACCCTGGCGATGGGTCAGTGTGGTACAGAGCAGACCTGACTCCTCTGTACGGGTTTCTTCTCTTTTTGAGTTGATGCTATGTTATAAACAAAATGTATTTTTAATGAGGCTGTTATCCAACTAACTGCAGAATGTACGCAACATTGAGGCTTCCAGTAACAAAACTAAAGGAAAATTCTGGAAACTCGTTTTCTGAACCCTGCAGTTCTTGTCTCAACATACTTCATAAATGTTCATTTGTGATGAATATTTCACCCAGTTGGAATATATTTGCACACTGGGTGATTGTGGTAGAAGAGAATGAATTTCCTGAGGGGGAGACATAGAATTCCTTTAAAAATAAGATTAATTACAAGGGTTTTGTGCACGTTTGAGCTAGTAGGGCTCATGTATGTTCCTAAAACTATACCAAATCAGAAAAAAATTATAATGCATAAATAAAGTAGAGGGTATTTGTAGCTAAGAATTGTTTTTTCAAGTTCTTTCATTATAGCTATTTTATTAAAAATTTAAAGTATGTTTACACTAAACCTTTAACTTTATTCTCCTTATGATGTATACTTAGTAAACAATATTTTTAAAAATATTTGGGGAAAATATTGGCATAGACCCCAACTCACCAAAGGGCCAGGAAGGTCTGACTCTTGATGCAGTGCTGAAGAGAAATGCTGTGGGATGGCCCCGTGTGAGAGTAGCTACTATCTTTGAGGCCTTTGAATTTTTGAGTACTTAACATGCATTATTTGTAGTCTTCCCTTCAATGCTTCCAGAGACGGGAAGATAAGGTCACCTTTGTACCCTCTTCTTTTAGCACATAGATCTTTCTGTCCATTGAGGTCTACCTCAAGTTCAAAGCCATTTGGGGAAATTTTTCTCTTATTGCTATAAACATAATGAATAGCAAGCCCAGAGCTTGCTATGCAATAACGACCACACTAAACGCTTTTAACAATTCCTCACAACACCCCTATGAAGTCAGCCCTGCTGGTATTTCCATTTTACAGATGAGGAGCTGACACACAGAGCGGTTGGGAGGTTTGCCCAGGATCACACGGCTAAGGAAGTGTCAGAGCTGACTTTAAAACACAGGAGTCTGCTTCCAGTGTTCAGAGCCAATGCCTCTTAGGAGTTTGCAGACTCATCCAGGGGTTGCAGCTGTAGTTCAAACGAGTCCTATGGGTGTGTTTCGCTCAACTGGCACAGTATTTTTAATGAGAAGATGATTGACTTGCCTGTAGGCAGGGCTTGCTCTCTCTCTCTCTCCAAATAACCAGGTGCCAGAACTCCCTATTATATTCTGTCTGGCTGCTTCCTGCATTCTTGTCTGCCTGGTACTTGGGGGACTTGAGTTAGTGGCCACTGATACTGGTGGTCTGCAGTGACCTCTGTAAAATTCTGGATGCACACAGTAAGTGCTCAATCATCTACTTGCCTTTTGCCTTTCCCAGTTCATCAAGTCTTCCTTGGTTTGGGTTCCATCTCCCAGGGGTTTCATATGCAGATGCTCAGTGTTTGCTGTCTTTCCATTCTTGGCGTGGATTTCTGGAGAGCGAGGGCTTCATCTTGTGTTCTGTGTTTATTCTCTTGCTAAGAATAAAGGACTTTAGTTTCAGCCTCCCAACAGTTGGGAAAAGGAATGGCATGCTTCTCAAATTCTCGAGGTGTAAATTTTCAAGAGAAAAAGCCACCAGATCTTATTATAAACACATTGGACCAGCGTTCTTGGGGCTCTCCTCACAGTGGGCCCCAGAACTGTATGTCAGACCAGGCAGCCTGCATTTTAAGGTAACAGGAGCCAAATACCCTGCTTACACTAAGGTTGGTGCTGATGGAGGCAATGTTGAGTCTTTAAAGTAAATTAGGGAACTTTTGACATCTCAAGAGGGGAAATTGGCAGTTTCCCCAGTGACATAATTACAGGACAGCATGTAATGTGTAATTAAACTTAACTGTGAAGCAAGCGGTTGGAACAAAGCTTGGTGGCCCATCACTTTTTGTTCCCATAGTGTTGACAGATCATCCCCTCCCCATCTCCCCAAAACGGCTTCAGCAGCAATTGCTCCTAATTCTTTTTTAAATGAAATTATATGTTGCCAGTTAAACACATTTCATGTAAAGGAGCCTTTTTTGTTTGAGTGACGTTTTCCTTCTAGATGATCTGGAGCACAGAATCCATTTAGAATAACAAGGACCCAAGACAGCCTTGCTGGGACTCCAACATGACTCTCTGTCTAATCATTCATTTAAATACTTCATTCTTGGCTTTTATTTCTATTCTTTCTTTGACCAAGGTTCACAAGTCGGAGGCTTGTTGTTTTTCTGTACAGTGTCTTTTCATGTTTTAAAAATAGTGGCATTAATTCCATTGATTGTGAATATCCAAGCTGTGACTGCCAATCAGGACCTCTTGAGAGTGTGAATGTGTGTGATTAGATTTGCTAATTGCACTGGGAGGCAGAATTTCTGACATGCAGGCCAACAGTTTGAGTGCAAGCTTCAGGCCCCAGGATGAGCTCATTGTTCAGTGTGGGCTTGGTTTTATCTCCAAAGACCTGCCATCTGAGGAAGGCAGGTTCCATGTGCATTCATGACTGCTGGGTACAGCCCTGTGTGTGCGCTGCGCTCACACCCCTGAGTTCTGTAGGTCCCGGATTCGGTACCTGAAATCTAAAGCAGGTCTAAAACACGGTATTTGTCTGTTTCATTCTCCTTTGCCAACAGCCGGAGCTGGGTATGAGGTTCAGAATTTTTGCTTAGCTCTAGCTGAAAGTTTTTATCTTTTTGTTTTGTTTGTTTTTTTTAATCATTAAAACACGGTGAGACTTTAAAAACACAGTGATGGATTGCTTGAGAGAAAATAAAACGAGCTATAGAATGAACTGTGTGCAGGTGACACACCGTGAACCTGCCCAGTGTGAATCTTAAGGTTAGAAACTACAGGCAGCCTCCCCTGTGGCTGACTGCCTCCCTCACTGGGGTACCAGCGAAGCCGGTAGCCTGCAGTCACTGTCCTGGGGTCTCTGTCTTAGACCCAGTGATGTCTTCCCATTCTCCCAGCTGGTTCTCTCTCAGTCCCCATTGTCCACTCTCATGTCTCACTATGCTAGTTAAAGCAGTGGCTATTGAGTACGTGTTCTGTGATGACCTGTTCCCTTTCTGCTTCCACTTTAATTAGACTTATTGATTTAATTGTTGATTTCAGAAAGGGAGAAAGAGAGGAACATCAATGATGAGAATCATTGATTGGCTGCCTCCCGCACACCCCACACTGGAGATCCAGCCTGCAACCCAAGCAGGTGCCCTGACCGGGAATCAAACTGTGACATCCTGGTTCATAGATTGACACTTAACCCCTGAGCCATGTCAGCTGGGCAGGTTGTTTGTTCGTTCATTCGTTTGTTTGTTTGTTTGTTTTTACCTTCACTGTGCGGAGCTCAGCGGCTGCCTTTCCCCTTTCTGCTGTAATTGTGATTTTGTTGTTAAAGGTATGAGGTGTTGGGTAACGGGAGCTGAGATGAATGGGCCTTTAGTGTGAGGTTCCATGTCTATCTGGCTAGGAACTAGCCTGTTACTGTTGGCTGTGGCTGTGGGTGTCAGAGGCTGCGATTTCCTCTGGGTCCTTGTTCTTGTTCCGCCTGTTGTCTGTGAGTTTCCCGGAGACTCCTTCTCCAGCAGGACCTGGTGCTTTTTGTTCCTGGAGCTGTGAGCTGGGGTTACTAGAACAGGAGCTCTTGATGAGCTGGGAGCGTGCGGGGTGGGGGGGGGCGGGACGTGTCCTACAGTCTTGTGATTGGGTCTCAGTCTTAAAGTGAGCATGTGCCCTTGAGCTGTGACCTTACATGTGTTGAGGGGGATAGTTTGCACTGTGCCCTCAGTTTTCTGTGGGGACTAAGGAGAAGTGTTGACTTTCAGTGTGTTCAACCTTTTACTTGTTGCAAGTTTGGAAGTGACGATTTCCAAGGTTTTTACATGTCAGACCAGAAACCAGAAGTCCCCTCTTTACTAGTAGCTTTTCAGTAGGAAAAAATAAAAATAACATCTGAACCATGGAGAGTAGCTGGTATCTTTGCCCCGATGCTGGGATTTCCTGTGCTCAGTTGTTATTTTGTCACAAATATCCTTCAGCAATAGATCGCTTTCTTCAGGAGCTAAGCTTGGCTGAACCTGCTCAGAACTCTGTTGTTTAAGTGGGTCGCGGTGTTGAATGCAGTTGCTCAGAGACCTTCCTGGTGACTCTGAAACCTCTGGCTCAGTGGATTACTCTTCATTTCATGAAGAAGACTCAGTCACCATCACATCCTCCTGACTCTCCCCACAGAATATATCCACAGTGTCACCTCTGCCCTTCTCTCCATCCTTATAATGCTCCAGTTCATTAAATCACTCTTGTGGTATTGCAGTAGTCTCCGAATTGGTTCAGCCTGTTTCCGCCCTTACTCCTCGTGTCCATTCTCAGCACAATAGCCAGAATATTAGGAATCCAGAGTGACCCTTCTCAAACTTGGTCTCATCCCTTCTCTGCTCAAAATTCTCCAGTGGCTCTTCTCTCACTCAGAGTAAAGTCCAGATCCATGGCCATGGCCTCCAGGCCCTAGAACAGTCTGTCTCGCTTTCTTTATGTCCATCTAAGCCTCCCTTACTCAGCTCCATCACAGAGACCTCCTTTGTGGGAGTTTGCTAGAGCTGCCGTCACAGAAGAACACAGATGGGCGGAAGCCACAGAAGTGTACTGTCCCAGAGCTCCGGAGGCTGGGAGTCTGAGATCCAGGTGCCAGCAGGGTTGTTTCACCTGAGGCCTCTTGCATCGGCTTGCAGACGGCTGCCTTGCTGTGTTCTCCCAGGTCATCCTCATAGGCACTCACCTTCCTGCTATCTCTTCCTCTTCTTATAAGGACACCAGTGAACTGGATAGGGGCCCCACCCTGATAGCCTCCTGTTAACTCATTTGCCTTTGTGAAGGCTCCTTCTCTCAATGCACTCACCTTCTTAGATACTGAGGGCTAGACCTTTAACATATGAATTTGGTGGGGCGGGAGGGACACTGTTCAGTCCATAGCATCCTTGTTGACCTTTAGCATAGCAGATGCCCTCCAGCCTCTGGGCCTTGTACTTCCTGCTTCCTCTCCTGGGAGTCTGCTCCCCAGGAGCCACGTGGCTCCCTCTGTCCCTTCCTCTAGGCTTAGCGTGGCCTTTCTTCGCCACCAAATAGCAGGTAGGAACTTCACCCCTTTGCTCCGCATCTACCTCATGCCCCTCTGTTTTTCTCCAAGTGCAGTGCTTGTGTATGTGCTCTCCATCTACCTTCTTGTTTGTTCCCTCCCACCTGTGCTGGTGTGTAAGCCGCCTGAGGACGGGGCTGGGTGCTGCCCTGCCGGCCCAGGGCTCAGCGCAGCGACAGGCACATGGAGGCTCTCGGCAGACGTCTGTTCAATGAGTGCCTGAGTCAGGAGTTCCGGTGCCCTGCCCCTCGCTGGATTGCCAGTCACTCGAGGAAGGAGGCCACAGAAATAAGTTTCCTCTTTTTCAAAAAAAAAAATGTTTTTATGGATTTTAGAGAGAGAGGAAGGGAGAGGGTTGGAGAGATAGGAACATCCAGAACATATATGCATAACCCAGGGACACAGACAGTAGTGTGGTAACTACAGGGGAGGGTGGGCAGATGCAGGGTGGAGGGGGTCAAAGGGGGGAAAAAGAGGACATTTGTAATACTTTCAACAGTAAAGATAAATTAAAAACACACACACATCGATGAGAGAGAAACATTGATCGGCTGCCTCCTACACACCCCCTAGTGGGGATCGAGCAGAGACCCGGGCACGTGCCCTGACCAGGAATCAAACCGGTGACCTCCTGGTTCAACGCTTAACCACTGAGGCAACCCGGCCAGGCATAGGCTTCCATCTTGAACATGCTACGACAGCGGTTCTCAACCTGTGGGTCGAGACCCCTTTGGCAGTCGAAGGACCCTTTCACAGGGGTCGCCTAAGACCATCCTGCATATCAGATATTTACATGACGATTCATAACAGTAGCAACATTACAGTTATGGAGTAGCAACAAAAATAATTTTATGGTTGGGTCACAACATGAGGAACAGTATTTAAAGGGCCAGAAGGTTGAGAACCACTGTGCTACGACCTCCCTGGCTGCAGCTGTCCTTCGGGTGGTTGGTCCATCCTGGAATGGAAGCCCAGTTAGCAGCTGTCTTGGGGTGCCCCAGATGACTTTGTCCCCGATATGCTGAGCCATGGGTGAATCACTGCTGACTTTTGGTTTTAAATTGTATTCATGTGACCAGAGTCCAGCCAGTGTGAGCAAACTGCCCACCAAATCGGAAGGCATTTTGTATGGGTGTAATAAAATGTAGGTGGCAGTGTTCCCAATGGTCCCATCGTATTCGGCAAAAATAGCTTTCCCCTTAGGAGCTGTTCAATACACCTGGTGTGCCCAGGAGTGTTTGACACTGTCAGGTAATTTTATTTTTACCTTGACCTTAATTTTATCAACTTTTTCCCTGGGTTGGTAAAACCCAAGATTCCAAAGTTTAGCATAAGTCATAAGTAATAGAGACTACTCTTCTTGTGTTTTATAAAGCAACTGAAACACTACTAGTAACAAATATAACAACCCTTGTAACTAACTTCTCTCTGGCTGGTTTATCAATGTTATTCTGTACAAGGGTCCATATACTTGGAGGCTGTTGGAATTCATGACCTTGATCTGTGCCATTCATACCTATTTACAAACGTGCAATCCCTAAGGCAGGGAAGCCAGCATGCTGGCATTTCAGTTCTTGAAGGTCGTGCTCCTTTACCACAGGACCTTTGCACATGCAGTTCCCTGGCTCAGTCTCTCTGCATCCCTGCCCCATCGCCCCCTTCATTCCCACGCATTCTTTAGGACTTCATCCTCTGGCTCCTTTTTTGTTTTCTTGTTTATTTCCTTGGTTTTGCTTCCTTATGCACTCACTCAATTTGCATTATTATTATTATTATTATTATTATTTGATCATTATCTCTCTCAAACATGACATTTTTGAGCCGGGACTATGTCTCTCTTTGACGTTTGTCCTCACTGTCTAAATTATTTGTTAACTATTTAATGCATTGAATCCTTGCTCAGTGTCACTCCCCTCTTTCCCTCCGAGGTCCTCCTTAGTCATAAGTGATTTGTGTCTGAGGATCAAAACTGGAACCTGACTTGGCAGAACTCTGCCTGTCAGTGAGCTGGTTCGACCATCAGAATGGCCACTGTTCAGGACTGATGAGCCCATGGTGTTAGCCTTACACCAAGTCTGTTACAGCAGCCATGGGAACCTGTGTATGTTACAGGAGTACATATGAGTCTGTATCAGCAAGTGACTGAGAAGACACGGTTTAGGGAGTTATTTTGGCAGAGGGGGCAGGTCAGCTGCGAGCCTGGCAGCCTGGGGCCCCACAGTGCGGGGCGGAACGGGAGAAGCGCTGTAAGAAAGTCACAGACGGGCTGTGTTCCTGTAGAGGAAGGGACTGCATGCGGTGTTCTGGAGAAAGTGCCCTGGCTTGGGTCAGGGGAGGGGACATGCAGACCAGTGCAGGAGGGGCGGGGGGCTAGAGGGGTGTCAGGGAAGCAGTTTCCACAAAGAGCCCCCCGTGGACATAGCCCTGCAGACACTGTCCACGGAGGAGATCTCTTCTTTGGCAGCCGTAGCCCAGACCCAGACGCTTAGAGAGAATGAGATGGAATGAGATGAAGTTCTTCTAAAAGGCTAGGTTTATCGATGAAAAATTTCATTCCCACATGCCATTAAATGCAAGTGTGGCTTAGTTTCTTAATTAGGTTTCAGTAAGTAACTTGCCCACTGGAGCTCATTTAATATGTGTATCAGAAGTCATGGGATTGGAGAATGTTGACTGACATTGTCCGGAAGAGGATGGGAAGCATCCTCCCTCCTCCCCTTTGCTCCCTTCAAACCAGAGGGAGTGTAGGATCTGAGCGAAGTGGGCGGACAAGGTGTGGTCTTTCTTAGGCGTTTGTTGTATCACTCGCCCTCCTGGAAGGTGTTTGTTAGTAAAGCGAGTTCCATCCAAACACGTCCCAATCTATGCAGAGCGTGACTTGGCTCTAAGACGGCAGTAACTGTTGCGACGGTGGTGACGAGTTCCCAGTGAGGAATGAGGCTTGAGAGATGTCAGGCCTCATTTTTCATCCGACAGCGACTGCCAGACAGCGCCAGCATCCCGGCGCCTGGCGCTCCTCGGAGGGGACAGAGGCATCTGTATTCTGCAGCCCAGCATTGTGAGTCAGAGTCCCGCCCTGCCATCTGGAGATTTATGGCGACGCTTCCCCAGGATGCGGAGGGGCTTCTCTGATCATCACGATCCCTTTCCCAGGCGCCTCCTTGGCCTGTGCACCTCTGGGTGCGATGTTGACAGGCCCCTGGGGAGAGAACCCAGAATCAGTGTCTCCCCTCCGAGGCTCCCCCCTGGAGGAAGCGTACTGCCTCCGCATTGCCTCTCACATGCATCTTCTCGCAGAGAGAGACCTGTCCTTGAAAACGTGCAGACAACACCGAGTAGGTAGAAGGGGAATGCTAGCAGCGCCCACCTTCCTGGGAGCGTGCAGCAAGGAAAGATGTCCACCTTGCAAGTGCCATCCCTCATGTCTTCCCAGTGGATTGCAAGCCCCCGAAGGTGGTATTCTGTTCATGTGTGTATTTTTAGCATCTGGCAAGGTACTCAGCATAGTAAATGTTTAAAGAAACGACTTGCAATGACTAGATCCCAGGGGGTGGAAGAGAGTGGGGCTCGGGTTTTAACAGTAGAGATGAGGGAGTAGACTTCCTTGCCTTTCATGGTGTGGTCCCTGGCCCAGCAGTGTCAGCACCTCCTGGGTGCTGCTTAGAAAGACAGGAACCAGGCTGTCCCCTCTCCGCGCCCCGCACCCCCCCCCCGGCGCTGGGTGGAGATCTGTGGTTGCTTTATGTTTGAGAAGACCAAGCGTAGAATATAGCTGCAAAATAAGAAGCTTTGCCCTGTCTGGTGTGGCTCAATGGGTAGAGTGTCAGCCTGCTCACCAAAAGTTCACGGGTTCGATCCCAGTCAAGGGCACGTACCTGGGTTGTAGGTTCGATGCCTGGCCCCTGTCAGGGTGTGTGGAGGAGGCAACCAATCAATGTCTCTCTCTCATATTGAAGTTTCTCTCTCTCTCTCTCCCTCCCTTACTCCCTCCCTTCTACTCTTAAAAAAATCAGTGGAAAAGAATGAGGATTAACAAAATATAAAATGAAAGTAATGAGCTTTCACACACAGATGCAAGGGTGTGCAAGTGGCTGGCACCTCAGCAGGACGCAGTGGAGCCTGGCCACCTTCGGGCACCGTCCCTCCCTCAGTGGCTGTGCTTGGGTGACCTACAGGACTAGCATCCTGGGCCGTTTCTGAACCTTCACCTCTAGCACCCCCACCTGGTCAGTCCTGCGCCCTGGCTTGGGAATAGGAGCCTTCCATGCCTCCCACGAAGCAGATCAGACCCCAGCATGGAGGTCGTGGGGTTTGTCCTGCACTCGGGGTGCTGGCCCCGCACATCTTAACTGCTAGACAGCAGGCCCGCGGCTCAACTCCAAGGCAGAGTCCTCGCCGTCAGGTGTCCTGCCTTGATGGTCTGTGAGGACCAGACGACTGGGACACTTGAGAGTTTGCACCTGGTCATCACTCCGGGTGCATTCCCTCTAGTGTCATGTGAGGTCAGATCCACTTAACCATGTCACAGGGCACTATTCGGCGACAGGGGATACATGCACAGTGTCGTGCAAACACCGCCTCCATTGAGTTCCAAGACCTCATAATTAGCATCAACCCCAAAGAAAACCCACACCTGTCAGCAGTTGCTCCCAAACCCCCAAACCTCAGCCCTGGGCAACTCCAATCTGAATTCTCTCTCTATGAATTTTAACTCTTACTGATATTTTTTATTAGTCACAGAAAAAATAAAATACCAAAATCAGATTCATCTCGTCTTCCACCTCCTCTCATTGCTTTCCACGCCTTTGAAACCGGAAGGTTTGCTGGGAGTGTAGACATGGCATAACTTGCCATCGTTGTTTTGAAAAGTGTGGGCCCGAGCTAGCAGCGCCCACATTTCCTGAGAGTATGCAGGCTCGTGGGTCCACCCCAAACACTGAACCATAACTCTGGGGGCGGGGCCCAGCGATCTGGGTTTTAATAAGTTTTCAGATGATTCTAATGCAAGCTCAAGTTAGAGAACCACTGCTTTATATAAACAAGACGTGCCCAGCGGGCGTGGCTCACTGGTTGAGTGTTGACCTATGAACCAGGAGGTCATAATCTAATTCCTGGTCAGAGCACAAGCCCAGGTTGTGGGCTTGATCCCCAGTAAGGGGCGTGCAGGAGGCAGCCGACCGATGATTCTCTCTCATCATTAATGTTTCCATCTCTCTCCCTCCCCCTTCCTCTCTGAAATCAATAAAAAATATATTTAAATAGACAAGATCTTACCATCCTTGGGCCCAGGTACACACATCCTGGCATAGAGAGGAGCCTGCTGGCCGGTGTCTCGGATGCAGTGACGTCAGGGTCCCAGTGCAGGCACAGACACGTCATCCCTGCTGGCATCACCCTTCCCTTCTCTGCCACCAGCTGCGTCCCCCGGGGAGGGCTTGGCAGCACAGTGCGGAGGGGTTGCTGGGTGTGTCTCCCACAGCCGCGCACTCCTTGCACTTTATCAAAGCGCAGGCACTGTTTCTTTTCGGTTGATTAATGTTCAATTCTCCGTCTATTATGAACCTCCAGGCTTTAATTACTACACCATTACCCAGTCGATTCCTTGCCATTTGATATTTATGGCTTTTATTATGCCTCTGTCTGTGCAACTGCCTGATTTTATTCTGGAAGGATTTCACCTCATTAGCCGGGTTTATACCATTCTTCTTATTTGTCTGGGTTTTTACTTATCTCGGTGTGTGCTTCCTACCAGTACTTTGTGTTTTTACCAATAGGACCGCTTGTTCGTTCTGTTCCTCTGTTTCCCGGGGTGCTTTGTGCTTTTGTCCTCGGAAACAGCGCTTGGCACACTCTGCTCTGTGTCCGGCACATCTCAGCAGCTGGGTGCCACGGCCCTGCCGAGGCCTGAGGCCCGGATATGCCAGGGACAGCCGCCTCCCGCTAAGTGGCCAGTTAGGGCTCAGGGAAGGTGTGCAGTGGGGCTCGTTTCTTTGTAGAAGAGAATTCTCAAAATAATTGCTCAGTGTGCTCAGCAGTGCTTTGCTAACACTCCCTCCCTCCCTCGGCCACCCTGTGCCTCAGAAGAATGTATGGCTTGGTTTGCTTGCATATTTTTTTAAATATGTTTTTATTGATTTCAGAGAGGAAGGGGGGGGGAGAGAGAGATAGAAATGTCAATGATGAGAGAGAATCATTGATCGGCTGCCTCCTGCATGCCCCGTACTGGGGATTGAGTCTGCAACCCAGGCATGTGCCCTTGACCGGAATCGGACCCGGGACCCTTCAGTCCGCAGGCCGATGCTCTCTCCACTGAGCCAAACCAGCTGGGGCTTGCTTGCATATTTTTTTAGGTTCCTCCCTGCACCTGCTGAACAAGAGCTTGGGGAACAGCCCAGCACTCTGTTTACCCTCCAGATGGTTCGGATGTTGGTGCCCATTCAAGTTAGACAATCACTCGTCTAAAGAGACCCTGGTTGGACCTGACTACGCAGGAATAATGTTCACTCCCCCTGAGTGCTGTCTGTCAGAGAGCAAGGTTAGTCCTCTCTGTGGCAGCCAGTTTTGTTTTCTGTGGGGGGTGTTTCCCCACAGCTGCTCCTAGAGCCATATGTCATCGTGGTCAGCAAACCGCAGCTCTTTGGCCACTTCAGTGTGGCTCTTCCACAAAATACCACGTGCAGGTGAGCACATACAGTGCGATTGAAACTTCGGAAGAGCTGGTATTTTGTGGAAGAGCCACACTGAAGGGGCCAAAGAGCCACATGTGGCTCGCAAGCCGTGGTTTGCCGAGCCGCAGTTTGCCGACCACTGCCATATGAATATCTCGGTAAAGCAGATGGCAGCACCTGGAGCAAGAGGTCATGTGGTCAGGATAGCAATAGTAGACCAGTTGTTTTCAGCATTGATGTTTCTTTCTCGCCCTCTTTGTTCATCCCTTGGGATCGAACCCACAACCCAGGCATGTGCCCTGACCGGGAATCCAACCATGACCTCCTGGTTCATAGGTCAATGCTCAACCATTGAGCCACACTGGCCTGGTTATTTTTCCCTTACAGTTTACTTCCAATATTATTTTGTTTGGGGTTCAGGAGCGCACAGACTCATGGTTAGACAATCATATATGTGATTTCACTTATATGTGGAATCTAAAGAACAAAACAAATGAACAAACAAAACAGAAGCAGACTCACAGATACAGAGAGCAGACTGATGGCTGCAGAGGGGAGCCAGGTGGGGAGCTGGCTGGGAAAGGTGAAGGGATTGAGAAGTGCAGGTTGGCAGTCACAGAACTGTCATGGGGATGTACAGGACAGCACAGGGATAGTCACTAATATTGCATTAGCTGTGAATGGTGCCAGGTGGGGACTGGAACAATTAGGGGGACACTTTATAATGTTTAAGATAGTGTAACCACAGCACCAGTTTATACACGGTCCTTGGTGGCCGTGAGGAGACCACAGTGCTTCATGTGACCCCCAGAGTCAAAGCAGCATGAACAGGAAGCCTCCTAGGTGAGGGCTCACTCCAGGCCTGGCTACAGCGAAACAGGAAGGACTGGACTTGCTCCCAACAGGGAGCACCCTGCTGCAGGGGAGGGAAGTGTGTCCATGACAACAGGCTGGATCAGGCCCGTGACAGGATGCCAAGACTGAGAGAGCAGGTGGCCCAGGGGGCAGAGAAGGAGTGGGCTCGAGTGTGGCCAGCCTGGTACTCAGCATTTAGTGGTCACACAGGTTCGTGATCTGGGCCACTGGGAACTCAGTCAACATTTATGGAACTAAAACTGGTGGGGACGGTTCGCACAGCCCCGGTCACTGACCTGAGAGAGCGTCACTCATCTTCAGGGATAAATGAGATAAGGGAGACCCTGGGACCTTTGTCCAGGAGGGCCTGGATTTATGGACTCCTTTCAGTGAGGTTGAGGACATGAATCAAGGTTCTGTTAGTCTCTTGCAAATGAAATCCATGGAGTTTATGGCAGCCTATATGTGAAGGCGATTGTAAGCTATGACAGGGCGGGAAGAGATTTGGAAATGGAAGATCTCAGAAATTGCATTCCATGCAGCCAAGGCTACTCAAGGCCCAAGCACCTCACCTCTTCCTCTCGCTTTGGCATTTTTAATAGGATAATAAATACCTGCCTATCAATCATGCAGACTTACCGGGGATCAGTGGGTAGATCTATGTATATGTACCCTGTAAACTGTAGTGTTGTATAAAACGTGTGGTACTTGATATTGCACCAATACCCATGTTGTATTCTATAAAACACGCGACAGTTACGGCTTCCTTAGGTGTGAGACGTGTTCTAGGGTGAGTCGTCACAGCAGGTTTTAATGCCCCATCTATCATGGTGTCTGTCCCAGTGCGTTTGCTCTTAGAACTGAAGAGGGAGGGAAAAATAAAGATGAAAAATAGGCCCTGATATTTCTAAATGGGGCTTTTCAAACTGTTTTAGGCCAACACAGTTAATACCAGAATGTTGGAATTGAATATCGATATAGCAATGCTTTAAATTTGTAAAGAAGCTACCGTCCAGTTTAAGAATTGTTTCTCATTATAGTAACATCTAATTACTAACACTCATCATCACAGCCTTTTCTGAAACATTTCTGCAAGGGTGTTGACCTGCAAACCTACACAGGCACCTTTAAAAGTCTGTGTCTAAGGAAATCAGTCTGGGACAGCCGTGGGCACACTACGGCCCGCAGGCCGGATCCGGCCCGTTTGAAATGAATAAAACTAAAAAAAAAAAAAGACCGTACCCTTTTATGTAATGATGTTTACTTTGAATTTATATTAGTTCACACAAACACTCCCTCCGGTCCAGTTTAAGAACCCATTGTGGCCCTCGAGTCAAAAAGTTTGCCCACCCCTGGTCTGGGAGGAGGGCCTGCTTTTCCTTCAGTGGTGGGTTAATACGATAAGATGGATGGCGTGTTAAAGAGTAAAGAGCAGGGCTTCTCCAGGCTGATTTACATATTGATTACTTAAATTACTCCTTAATTTAGTGCGGGCTAATAAACTGTGCCTTAGAAATGTTTCCAGAGCATTTATTGGCTGCAGTAATTCTACCTACAGTGTATGCAGATTGCAGCCTCATTAAATATTGATATGCTCATGAAATGTTAATCAGATGTTAATGTGAAGTGCAGGGGAAGGTCCTGGCTGGGAGCTGGCTGGAGACCACCTGTCTCCTGTCTTTATGTTCTGTCTTCTGGCTCTGTTTCTCCGTTCATGGCCCCTCATCAGGAGGTTCAGATTGGCTCCTGGATGCCTGTGTCTCCGAGACACGATTTGTAAAAGAGAAGTAAAGACTCCCCATGGGTGGGAATTTAATTGTTCTGCCTCCTGCTTCCTGAGCTGGAATTCCTGGCTAGAACCAGAGAGGATTCTGTTCAGGAAGATTGTGCAGGAGAGACCGACCGTGAGGAGGAACTAGACTTTCCAGGGCCCCACCGTGTCCTTCCCAGGTCGGCGGGAGAAGGGGTTTGGATGGAGTTTACCTGCAGTTTCTTCAGAGATACACCATCCCAGAACCAATGCTTCCTAAACAGACTGCAAGAAAGACTTTGTATTGTAACTCCCAAGGACAGTAAAGGCTGTGCTCCTGGTGATACTCAGTGCACTCTCCCCACGGGTTCCCCTTTTCCAAACCAGTCAGGGCACCACTCACTTGTCTAAACCTCATGATTAGCCTCCGAGTCTGAGAATGACAAGGGGAGTTATATCATCACTCAAGTAAAGACATTCTCTAATGTACTATTTTGCAAAACTCGCTTGGTGGCTCCGTGGTGAGAGCGTCAGCCTGTGCACCAAAGGGTTGGGGGTTCGATTCCCGGACAAGGACACCTACCTATGTTGCAGGTTCAGTGCCCGGCCCTGGTCAGGGCATGTGCATGAAGCAACCAATTGATGTGTCTCTCACATTGATGTTCCTCTCTCTCTTCCTCCCACCCACCCTTCCACTCTTACTAAAAAAAAAATGGAAAAAATATCCTCAGGTGAAAATTAACAGCAACAATTCTCTCCATAGGCGTCTCTGTAAGTGACAACCAGCAAATAAAGCCTCCTCTCCCAGGGTCTCAGAGGCTGTGGGAGATGAGGGAAATGGGTGGGTTTAGGTGCCACGGTATGTGCTGAGAATACACTGAGAGGACAGTTGGACCCTGGCCCTGAGCGCCTGGCTTGGTGAGCTGGGGTGGCTGTTTCTCTGCTCCGGCGCAGCCCTGCCCTCTGTGACCCGTCCCTTCCTGCTTACAGATTGTGCTTGAGAACAGCAGCCGAGAAGACAAGCATGAGTGTCCCTTCGGCCGCAGTAGCATCGAGCTGACCAAGATGCTGTGTGAGATCCTGAAAGTGGGCGAGCTGCGTAAGTACCCTTGTTGCCCGCCCTGGCGGGGATGACGCTGGGCAGAGAGCAGCTTCCAGGGTCGTGCCCTGACCCCCACAAAGAACTCCCCAAGTGCTGCCAGCTCTTCCCTGGGGTCGCATGCACCGAACTTCCTTTGGCTCACATCCACAGCATAGGTATCTCTGCGTGTCTGCTCTGGGAACAAATGTGGTTAAAACCTGTAAGAATGCGAAAGTGGCAGGTACCGTGACTGAATTTCAAATTTTATAAAAATGAGTATGTATTAAAACAGCCTTGAATTTAATACTCGGTTAGGAAAAAGACCTATGAATTGCTTTTTAAAAAAAATCCAGTTTCTAGCCTACCAGTAGATCACTTTCTTTCCTTTCCTTTGCAATAGTTTTTCTCTATAATGGAAAAAATTGAGAGCCTTAATGAAATCTCTTGCTGCCAGTATCCCACTTGTTTAAAATGCCTTCTCTAAGAAAGAAGGAATTACTGGAGAAAATGGGTAGCAGCTCATGAAACGTCTGGTTGGAGATATGCTTCTTGCTCATTTCTTACTTCCATTGCACAGTTTAAGAGAGGACACCTACAAAAAAAGGGCATGATCATTGTCTTCCCTTTTGCCTATTGGCATCATTCGGCTTTAACCTGTGAAAGAGAGTCGGATGGAACCTGGCTGACAATTATCATCAATATTGAGCCTCCGTAAGGTGTCCGCCTCCCATCCCCTCCACCACTGACGGAGCTGACACGCACATAAATCTTCCCCTGCGCTTAATAAAGTGGGCGCCAGGGAACACTGCTGGCACCAGAGGAATGCTGGGTGTTTGGTGTTACGGTGGAAGCATAAAGATTCCGTCACCTGCTTGAGAGCTGACATGATGAATGGGAAGAAGTCGGCGATGAAATTGGAAGGGGGCTATGTTTTATTTGCAGTGTAGAGCTGACTACAGTATGGCTAAAGTCAACTAGAACATTCAGGACTTAGCAGGAAAAAACTAAGAAGTTGAGCCTGTTTGACTAAGCCCAGCAGTCACGCTTCCTTCCCGGGTGGGTGGGAACTGACACTGAGGGAGCAGCCGTGAAGTTCCTTACTGATGAGCCCCAGTCCGGGCATTTCTCCGTGACGGGAGCAGCCGGGCCTGGGAGAGTTCTGCGTCAGTCTGCGCGGGTCTCTGCTTGCTGATGTAACATGTCGGCTCACCTGGCCTGGATGTGACTCTCTTCCTGCTCCTCCTCAGACTCTCTAGCTGAGATTTCTGTCTGCTGCGTGGCTCACTGGGGGTTCAGCTGAGGGGTCAAGGTCCTGAATCAAGCCGATCCTACTGAATTCCCTCGTCTGACAACTGTGACTATTTCATGTTAATCTCACCTTCATGGGAAAACTGTCGAAAATCACTGGCTAAAGAGTACTGCAAACTAAGACCTTGCGAAATTGGAGACCGTCATGCTCTACCCCCCAAGCTCTCCCCGTCCTGCTCTGCCTGTCATGCTCTACCCATCATGCTCTACTTGTCATGCTCTACCTCTCATGCTCTACCCATCATGCTCTACCCGTCATGGTCTACCCATCATGCTCTACTTCTCAAGCTCTACCCATAATGCTCTCCCCATCATGCTCTACCAATCATGCTCTACTTGTCATGCTCTACCCGTCATGCTCAACCCATCATGCTCAACCCATCATGCTCAACCCATCATGCTCTACCCCTCATGCTCTACTTGTCATGCTCTACCCATCATGCTCTACCCCTCATGCTCTACCCATCATGCTCTATCATGTTCTACCCATCATGCTCTACCTATCATGCTCTACCCATCATGCTCTTCCCCTCATGCTCTACCTGTCATGCTCTACCCCTCATGCTCTACCCCTCATGCTCTACCCGTCATGCTCTACCCAGCATGCTCTACCCATCATGCTCTTGAGTCCCAGTTGGTGCCCATGTTGTCCTTTCCTGCCCCTCCCCTTTCCTGTCCTCCCTCCGGGCCTGCTTTGGCTCTCAGCTCTCATCCTAGTGGCTGCAGAAGGGCTGCCCTTCTGCACTGTGACTGCCATTCCCAGCTGCCTGCTCTTCTCTGCCCAACAGACATATGTCTCTACTGCTGCAAGTTCACACAGAACAGAGACGGTGGAGGACAAGGGGACTGTCAGGAAGAATGGGCAGCTGGGTTCTGCCTCTGCCACTTCCCACCTCATGTCCTTGGCTGACGTACTCACAGACCTCACGGTGCTCTTACCCCCACACTTTATACCAATAGCATAGAGTACTTACTGCATATACTCGATAGCATGTTGTGCTGAGCCGTCATCTGCCGCATGCATCTTGCTTACCGAGTCTCTGGACGGCATCATTTCCTCTTGTGCTTGATCTGATCTCACGTTGGGTTGTGCAGGAACATGCTATCCAACCTGGTAGCTGGGAGCACGAGGCTGAACCGTGCAGCAAGGTGCATAGTGGGCTGTACCATCCAGGTGTGCGGAAGTGCACCCTGTGGTAGTCTCAGTGACAAAATGGCCTGTGGACACCTTTCTCAGAATGTCTCCATCCTAAGCAGCACAGGACTAGCATTTTGTTCATCTTGGCTTGTTCGTAGGTAACCTCAGTGGCTGGAATTGCAGTCATAGGAGTTGAAAGCGTACCCTGGGAACAGATAATATTCAACCCAAGGGGACTAACTTGGAAAAGATCAAATTCCAGGCAGTGTGAGGACAGGGTCAATGTGGATCACTGAGGTCTGCTGGTGGGCAATGTGGTGGCAAAGTCTGCGCAGACAGTGAATGTCAGCTCGGGTTTAGGAGTTGGGCATTAGGGTGGGTACAGAGCAGCCCTCCTGGACCTGGGAGAACCTGGTAGTCAAGCCAGCTCCTGAGATATTAGAGTGGGGATGCAGGTAGATATCTCAGGGAGCTCTGTGGGTACCCCAGACGCTGCCCTTGCACTGTAGGTTATTCTGAACCCCACCTTCTGCTAGAAGGATGGCTGTCAACATTCTGCCACAGGTCGCTCAGCACCTGGCCAGGTCTGGTCTCTGCAGCGAAGCTGAGCTTGGACAGCGAGGCCCTCACATATGCAGAGCAGGTTCCCTTCATCTAAGACGACAAATGATTCGTTCATTTGTTCATAAAAATCTATCACCTACTTATCATGTGCCAGGGACTGTGATAGACACGCCAGTGAAAAGGTGAACGAGATATGGTCCCTGATCCCAGAGGCTTCCACTTCAGAAAGTATTATAAGTCATTTCATATATATATATATATATATATATATATATATATATATAC